>NC_079334.1:40351190-40703690 GCF_029582105.1 Oenanthe melanoleuca | reverse complement strand
ACAGTAATGAAAGGATTGCAGCTATGCAAACTGAGCAAGATCTAATTGAATTACTAACAGATGGGAAATAATTAAATCATTTATTATCCCTTCACAATTAGTTAACTCACAAATATATCTCAGACAGTAAAAAGGCTTTATCCAGCCTTCTGCTAGGGATTTAAACTTTTTGTCATCTCGTCTTTTCTGGATCTGTTACTTCATGGCTGAGCTTAATCAACAACTATCTTGTCAACATAAAATGATCATTCTGGTTACTTAAAAAACAAAAATACAAGTACAAACAAACTGCTTGAGTGTCACACACAGGCATCTACTTTCATCTGACATTTAAAAATGCCTAAGTGATACAACTTTAATGGTTTGTGAACTAATGCAAACTATTGTAACACAAAGAGCACAATTTCCAAATGAGGAAGTGGTTTGACATTGGGAGACCATTTCAGCCAACTGCATCTATGACTTTTTACTCTGCTTTCTATATTGCCCAAAGGCTCAATTCACAGAAGAATTTGGTCACTGGACTGCTAAGGCAGCAATTTGTCCCCATTAGTCAACTAAATGTCTGGTAGACATGACTCAGGCTGTGATAGCAGTGAGGAACAGGTTGTCATGTCACAGAGGGATGCAAAGCCAGCACAATAATTCTTCAGAGGTATGGCAATGCCAAGGAAAGACATACAGTCAAAGTGAGGTGTGCTTCTGTGACTCAAGCCTGCTCCCTGACCCAGGCAGGTAGCCTGCCCTGGAGAACAGGTGTAGAACACACAGAAGATCATCAGTCTCAGCATCTTTCCTGCTGGCCTGTAGCACGAGCTGACCATGACCTTAAAGCTGCATCTGAGTCAGTGCATTTTCCTCTGATACCAGCCAGAGACACCCTTAGTTAGTATGGACTGACAATCTGTTATTGTCCTGAGGTTAAAGTCCAAAATTCAGAGAAAAGGATGGTTCCAGTTTTAAAGAAAGCTGAAGTGTACAAGGAAATAAAAATTAGAGACTGAATGTGCAGCCAGATGAGAAAATATCTTACTGAGCCTAAAAGGCTTACCTGTCTGAGTAGACACTGTTAAATATGAAAACATTGAACTTGTCATGTCAAATTACTATTTTCTTATTAGGGCTTCATGATAAACATGAAACCAGCAAGCTTGGTTTCCATCAACTCCTTAAGCCAAAAAAAACATAATCTCAGAGGCAATATTTTCACAAATAAGCAGATTCCTACTAAACACCCACCCAGACTCTTCATGGTAATCATGAATTCATATCTTTTCAAAGTGTAAGGAAGAGACTTCCTGGCAACAGTATAATGTTTTCCCATTTCCATTTGCAAAAACTTTGCAAAATTGAAGACAATTAGTACCTTTGGGGAAAAGCAGCTCAGGAAAAATTTTAAAAGCAGTTTCCTTGATGAGGATCGATATTAATGTGTGTCTTGATGAATTAATTTTTTTTTTTTAAGTTTAAAACAACGCTACAAGTACTTCATTCATCTAAGCACAAAATATAAATTAATTCATACATTTTTAATATTATTTTAATTAATTTTTCAACTCTTTAGACAACAAAGCCCCTTTCATAAATTAATAAAAGATAACTGCATAGAAAGTTTTCACTTTTATTTTAAGAAGAGTTTTAACACTTTTTTTTAACTATAGGAGCTACAAAGCTGAAGGTTTTTTTAGAGTTCTTTTAAAATAATGCTCAAAACGATTTTTTTAGACTGGATCTCAGAACTGAAGATGTTAGAAAATTAGACTCATCTTCTCAATCTGAGCTGTAAAGACCCTCTTTTAACTGATAAAATTTCAAATTTTGAAGGGTATCACTGGGAAATGAGAGTGCCTATAAAACTTCTTCACATTATAAACCATGTTCCTACACCATCAAGCTCCTCAACATCCTAGATTTCATAACTGCTGAGCCTGATCAGCATCCAGATGATCAAACTCCGAGACTCAGAATCTCAAACAAGGAAAACAAAGCAAAACACACATCCTTCTACCCTCCATAAGAATAAAAGTAAAGAGAAAAAACCATCTCTCTCAGCCTTTCCTCACAGGAGAGGAGTTTCATCCCTCTAATTATCCTGCTCTGGACTTACTCCAACAAGTCCATGTCCTTCCTGTGCTGAGCACCCCAGAGCAGGATGCAGAACTCCAGGTATGGAGCAATCACCTGATGCTTTTACAAATATTTTGATAAACTCCCAATTCCAGTCACATTCCTTATCAGAGTGTTACTGTCCATAAATATCTAAAAAATAATGTGAGTTTTTTACCCAATAGTTCTCTAGTAGAGCATGCGTGTGATTTCAGTTTTATTCCATTAATAAATGGGCTTTTCCTTGGATGATTTAACCTTATTAATCTTATCTTTTCTCGAATATTAGCATAAAATTGTATTTTTTTACAGATTTTTTGTACAGATCACAAACCACTGAGCAATTTTTAAACCTGGGGTTGCTAATTGCACAGAGGTAATATAACTTTCTGAGGGACTCAGAAAAAATTCATAATGTTAGGGGGAAAGAGGAAGAGTGGAAGTCAGAGCCCTAGCAAACCAGTGGAATGAAATGTTGAATATAAGGAGAATAACAATTTTGTTGGCAAAAAATTTATTTTATATTCTACTTGATGCAGCTGGGAAAAATAGACATATTCTTTTTAATCTTCATATGAGATGTGTCATTGGAAATTTTTTCTTTCTATTCAGATACAACAGTTTATTTAATGCCATTTAACCTCTGCCTTCAAACTGTGCTTCTGTATTTGAGGCCACCATGCATACAAAAGCTATGAATGATTAATTACAGTGTAACAAAGTGACAAGTATATGTTTAGATGTCTCAAAAAGGGTGTGGATGACTTAAATTAAGATCACTCTTAGTAGGCATATCTTTGAATCCAGATATATGTGGCTGCAGATCTCCTTGCTTCCCAAAATAACAGCAAATCCAGGAAAGGTGAAAAAGGATACCAGTTTGTTGCCAAGCTTATAATTCAGCCTGTCAGACATTTCAGCTATTAATATTGAATTTAAAAGTGAAGCTGCAGACTCGTGTGATGTGATCCATTGGCTAAACAGGAGCCATGACATTTTGCAAAAGCCAAAAGAGGTAATTATGGTGCTAAGAGCTTTTAGATTGGAAGCTGGAAGGCAATAATGAAGCTGAAGAAGGATGAACCATTACAGCCTCTATTGTTTGCCATTTAAGATTTGCTTTTATTGGAAAAACTCTTGTTTTAGGACTTTCTTAAAAGCAGGATTAATCCTCCATTAATCCATAGAACTATAGACATATTTCTTAGATTTCTTTTAATTATGCATTTATAAACATAAAAATTCTGTGGGGGAAAATCCTGTTTTATTCATCTTCTGTTTCAATACCACCAGGATATAAAATTATCTGTAGAGACACACACAATGCTATTTCTCAGATGTTTTCACTTCAGTTTAGCAAAAGAAGAAGGAGGAAGCTTTACTGCTACATTTAGGAGTATCCTTGGACAGCATATCCACCATATTGTGAAATTAATGCCTATGTCATCATTTGATTATTCATCTTGCTAGAAGGCTACAGTCATTATTTAGGCAAAGGAAAAAGGAAAATAAAAGATCATCTTTGGTAATAAATAGCTGTATTACTCCAGCTAGAAGGCAGAGCTTTCACTCTCCCATTCAATACATCATGGCACCCCTGGGGTTTTACTTTATTCAGAGAATTTTATTTATGCAAGTAAGATTAACACATCAGCCCCTTGAAGGAATGAGAAGAATTCTTGATTCATCCATGTCCCTTTTACAGGTATTCAGTTCCAAACTGCAGAGTCCAATACATCAAAATTATCATGTTGTTGTTTTCCTCACAAAGTAGATCTAGAAATGACTGGGTCTTGTATTTATTTCCCCAGAAAGAAGGAAGTTTTGATTTCAATCTGTGTGTATGTGATGTAAATTTATTTTACTTCTCCAGTAAATAAATTTAGGAAATATTTCAAATTGTTTTTGCAAACATCTTATTCATTATTTCCCATCCAATTCTACAATAACTGTTACAGTAAAAAATCAAAGAATAAACCTCTGTAATTTTTACTAAACTTGTTGAAAATTCAAACCTTTTCTGTTGTGAATTATAATTGGATAATATATATTCACTAAAGTAGGGGCAGACTCAAATGTTCTGTGAACACATTCCTATTTTTTTCTTCTCTGAGTCTAAAAAAGAAGAGAATTGAGGTAAGGGGAGATGAGATCTTGAAGAGAGCAGAGGAAATGTTCCCATGCTCAACTTGGGTTAATTTTTTTCTGAATCTCTCTCCTGTCTAAAACTGTCTAAGCAAATTACAAGAGGCTTCCTTGGATTACAACAGTGTGGAACAAGTTTCGTTGGTAGGGAAGAGAACAGCCCAGAATAACCTGAAATCATTACTAGGATTTCTGAAACTGAGAGCTGCATTCTCAGCAGCAAAGAGTGCACTTGAGAGATGAATCAGCCACCCCTTAGCTAGCAGCACTCTGAAAGTTACTCAGAAATTATTAATTTTGTCTTTTCTCTGCCTCAGATTTCCCAAGTACCATTCTGTACCACATGTGCTTTCCAGTTCTTGTGACTCAGGTGGGTGCTGGATTCTTCAATACCAATACCTTTCCTAAACAAAAGAGCATGTCCACTCCCTTTACACAAACTGTATAAATTGCTTCCTTGAGGGAGACAAAATACTGAGATCCCCTTCTTTTTCCTAGTGAATTTAATAAGAATAAAAATTAATATATAACTTGATTTTAAAAATAAATTTGTTGGATACTATGAACAAATGGTACTATCTCTGGTTTCTTGTACCTTGTGTTGGCTGGAGGCAGGAAATAAAAGGAACCTGTGTTGTACAGAAAGCCCAAGTCCTTAATCAATAAGACAGTAAATTTCCATAGCCTCTCGCTATGACAAAAATCAGGTAATCAATTATTTTTTCATAAGCTTGTCCTGTTGTAAGGATGATTAAAATATTCCTGAAAAATTGCTGTGTACTGATCAGAAATTGCATAAGGCTTTTTCAAGCTGAAAAACAGAAATCCTTGTTAAAATAATAAAACTCTATCATACATAGACACAAAAAAGCACATTAGAGCTAAGGGGAATGTGTTAATCAAAGAATAACAAAATGAAAGATGATTTTACTCTATCTTTAACCCATCCTTCTGTATGAGTACTGAATTGTTGTTAGTTATAATCTTTCAGCTGGAAGGGGGATTGTCCTTTTAATTATGCTTCTAATCCAGAATAAACATGTGATTAAAAATATGCTCTTGGAAATGCCAAAGCTGTAAAATGTGATATTCTGTGAAATTGCTCCATTAACTCCTTTGTTTACAGACTCCTTCTGCCTCTTCATTCAAAACCAACAAAACTTATGGATGTAGCTTAAGCTGCAGATAGAAAACTAGAGTTTCCATGCCATAGATTAAAAGCCAGATTGCCCAAGACATTCCTTTAAAAAAGTCTTTTAAAAAGGATAAGATAAGAAAAAAAAAACATTATTTGATTTGAAGAGCTAGATTAGCTTCACAGGAAGTCTGATTTCAGATCCATTTAACTGTATTATGGTTTTCAGAAGTGTAATGACTTTTAAAGAACAAGGCTTAAGGTAATAGCATGCAAAACAGGAAAGATGAGTTGAGAAAGGACTTTGTGCCATGGAAGAGAAAGTTGAGGTGGCAGTGGTCACAAAAAAATTCTATCTACAAACCAGATAAAGGGCAGATAAAACTCTCCAAAGAAGGTATTAACCCACTCCATGAATAAAAAACACATTTTGAGAGTGTTCTGTCACCAGGTCTTGCAGGCTAAAACATGCAGTTCAGCTCCTGGAAAGTGAAGTCCTTGTGCTGGTATAGAAATGGGTGTAAAAAAAGGACTTGGAAAACCTTTTGAATGGACCAAGTTTTCTTTCTTTTGTATAGGTCTGGCCTCACTCATCAATGCTCAACTCCCTTCACATCCAGAGGAAACATCATCTATGTCCTCCCTCAGGCAAATTGCTCATTGATGCTGGCATTTGTGACTTTCTTCCTTTCCCAATGAGGCTTTGACTTGATGTTGCTCCCCCTGATAGATCATGATCCCCACAGATGTTAATGGAGATTTAGAATACTAAAATTAACATTTCATAAAGACCATTACATTGCATTACAGAACCATTTAATTTTCACCATCCTTGTTCTCTACTAGAAAAGAAGGGGCCTCATAAAGATATTTGTGGGGCACACCCACTCTATTTCTACCCTGCTTTTTGCCCTAGAAATCTATTCTATTCTATAAACTATTATTCTATAAACTATTCTCTTTCACCTCATGACACTGAGATGTGATGACATTGGTACTGGCAGTAGGGACGGGATTAAAAGATCACAATCCAAACATTTCACATTTACACACATTGCCATACTTTTGCAGAGTCTGGGAGATGCAGAGCACTGTGTGCAGGTTAGAGTAGTCTCAGAGATCTCAAACAAGAAGTTAAAAGGTGATATTCCTAACCCCTCCTAGGGCTCACAGCACTCTGTCCTCTTGGAGACCTGAGGGATGCTTCTCTTCACTTAACAGCTAGTGTATGGCCATCTGCTCTTTTTAGTTTGCTCCATTTGTGTCTTGCATAAACTCAGCATCACAGGGGACAGTCAAGCTGCATTCTTGATGAAAACTTCAATTTTCATATAACCAATTTGAAGGAAAGCCATCACATACCCCCTGAATAAAATCAAATTTAGTGCCTACAAACTGGACTTAAAATATTTGCCAAATATTAATAGACCATTCAAATCTCTGTCAAACAATATTACCTGGTCTCAGAAATTATGCCTGGATACAGACAGTACAAAGTGATGAAATTTGAGAACAAGCAGAATTATTCTGCTCTCATCTGAGCATTGTGGTCTGGGCTCACACTGGTGCACAAGCACAACTCCCAGGTAAAGATGAGGTCTGTGTTCTGGGCTATGCTTGCACAGAACTGGAGAAGAAACTGCCATATGTGTTCTTCATTTACACTCTAAATCTTGCCAAATAGAATAGAGTTACACAAATCCAGTGTGGACAAACACTCTCTGAACATATGTCTATTTATGAATAAATTGCTCACACTGAAAGACCCCTTATATTTTACTTTGATTTTCTTTTGCTTTGTCTAAATAATTAATTTTTCTTCTCACCACTGTGACTTCCTCACATGAACCATTTTATTTCTTCTCAAAATGTTTTTGTATGGAAAAATATATTTTCAGAGCCTTTCTAATTTAATTCTCCAGGCACCACATTCTTTCTAAGTAATTTCCTATGTTCATTCTTTCACAGTCTAAAAGACTTTGCCTGAGCATGTTTTTCATCATGGTTGTTTCTTGTTTTCTTGGCTCAAAGTATTAGATTCTAGGCAGAGCCAAGTAGAAATGGTTTGGACAAAAGTTTGGGAGGGAGTGGTAGGTCACAGGAAAAAAAGAGCAGACACATTGTATGGAAAATATTTTTTATCTATTCTATGCAGTCTTAAAGGCATAAACTTGTTAGCAGCTAAAAATCATCCTCCTATGAATACATTAATATCCTAAATAAATTAATTTGGTTGGAAGTTTGTTGTATCAACTAACTGCCAAGATTAAGATTTGTGGGAGGTTGCTGTGCCTGAAATTTCAAAGTGGTGAATGGAAATCTGTGAAAATAAGGACTCAACTGCCCCTCTAAGAATTGTTATCATTTTTTTACTTATGAGAGTTAAAAGCACCATCTGTAGCAGAAAAACGCTTCTCTACGAGAAAAATGCCCTTCAAAGCTCTGGAGGCCACCCAGAAAAATAACATCTGGAAAACAAAAGTAATTCTCCCATTTAGTTCTAAGCTCATCAGTTTCATCTTTATCTGCACATGACCTTGTTTCTGGGTGAAGTACATGAAGTGTGTTGCTTGCCTCCTAGTTTCCTTAATCACAGGCTTCCTCATTAGGCTCTAATGATAAGGACAAAACAAAAAGCAACTTCCATAACCTAACAGGGATTCTTTGAAGACCATGAGAAGAGTTAGCAAGCACCTCAGAGTCTGCCTGGGGGATGCACAATCTTCCTTCTTTCTTTGCATGAAGTTTCTCAAACCATTCAGCTGCTGCCTAATATCCTTGGCATCTGCCCTTGGTTTCCAAAGCTGCTGCTGACAAATCTTTGCAATCTTGCCAAGCAGAAGAAAGGGTGGATGTCTAATCTGAGATATACACTAGTGCAATGCTTCAACAGAGATTGAATTTAGGCTGAAATTCTGGTGTGGAGGATGAACATAAACTCAGATTTTGCTTTCTTTCTCCTCACTGAGAGCTCTGACTTGCTATTCAATTGTGGTTATCACTGATGCAATCATGACTCTTTCAGGGAAGAAGGAAATAGAAAACTTCTAGGTATTGTAAGGATGAAGGGTAGGGACTGATCTGAAAAGCTGTTATAGTTTTCATGAAAAGCAGCAAGATTTAGATTCTCATAAAAAGCTTGTCTCAGAGAAGCCAGCTCACCCCAGGCAAGAGTCTGGAACCCTCCTCTTCATCCACAAATATCACATATCAGAGACAGCTGGCAGCTTGATTCAGCACTGCCAGAAGTTAAGAATCAATCTGGGCATAGACCACACCCATGTATTATTTTGTCTAAGGAGCCTGCTAGTGCCTTTGGTCCCCAAAATCCCTTTAGAGAATGCAGATTGTTAACAGACACATCTGACCTTCCTCGTGGCCAGATACACTCATGGCCTTCCTCATGGCCATGCAAAATTAAACTTTGCATATGTTGTCCAGAAGCCTTGAGCAGGACCTTCTATTAATTCCAGCTTAGTCTTTTTTTGTGATGGAACATTATTTTCTCTTTATTCCATTGAAAAATATTACATTTCTTGTGCCTAAATGCATTTCTCTTCACCAGGAGAAATAAGCATGTGATCAGGAACATAACTTTTGTCCTCTGGAGGGCTGAGCAGGGAATCCTGTGATGAAGTCATTGGTCCTCTGATTAGTTTTCTCCCCTGCCCTGTAGAGCAGTCATGCTTTGGTAGATGTTGCTATTCATGCCCTACTTGCACTCTACTCACATTATGATTGAAAAGAATGATCACAGTGTGAGACTGTATTTTTGTCCTATATGTGTATGAATTGTAGCTCGCAGACCTCTCTTGAACTGAGGATATTTACAAACATCCAGCTTCCAAAAATGCAGTCCAAAATATTTATCCAAGCAACTCACTCTGTGGCTGCTTTCCCCACCTTCACTGTGAATAGTTATCTTTTCCTTCTCCAAGTCAAAGGGTGATTTTCACAGCAGCAAGATTAGGATGTAAGCCAGATTTACCTAATTGCAGTAAATGATGACCTGGAGGGTTTTTTCTGCTTTATTTTTGTCTACTTTTGGATTACCTAGTGATGATCTTATGAGACTGTGGTGGTGTGACCCTGGCTGGAGGTCAGGTACCTACAAAAGCCACTCTATCACTCCCCTCCTGAACTGAACAGGGGAGAAAAAAGAAAAAATCAAAGGCTCTTAAGAGCAGGGAGAGATCACTCACCAATTACCATCATGGGCAACACTGCCACAACTTAGGGAACTTACTACCAATTAAAATCACAGCTGCAAAATGAGAAGTAAAAAAAATCTTCAAAAATCTTTTCCTACCCCTCCTTCCTTCCCAGCTCTACCTCCTCTCTGACAGTGGCACAGGAAGACAGGGAATGGGGAATACATGGCATGTTGTTTCTGCCACTACTTCTTCCCCAGGGAGAGGAGTCCCTCCTCTGCTCCTGCATGGGTCCCTCCCACAGGAGACAATCCTCCACAATCTTCTCCAGTGTGTGTCCCCTTCCATTGGGTACACTCCTTCAGGAGCAGGCTGCTCCATGTGGATCCCCCATGGGTCACAAGCTCTATCAGCAAACCTGCTGCAGTGTGGGCTCCTCTCTTCAGGGGTCCACAGTCCCTGATGGGAGCCTGATCTAGTGCTGGCTTCTCCTGGGGTCACAGACTACTTTTGTCCATCTGCCTGCTCCAGAGTGGATCTTTATGACCTGCAGGTGGATCTTGGCACCTGCATGGACCTGTTGGGCTGCAGGGCACAGCTGCCTGGCCATGGTGCTCCACAGGCACAGGCTGCAGGAGAACCTCAGCTAGCACCTGGAACATCTCCTGCCCCTCCTTCCCCACTGACCCTGGTGTCTGCACTGTTGTTCTTCCACATGTTCTCACTCCACTCTTTTCTGGCCACAATTACATATGCACAATAATTTGGGATTGGGCTTTTCTCCCCCTTTTTAAGCACATTGTCCAAGAGATGTTACAAGCTGTCACAGGCTTGCACTTGGCCACTGGTGGGTTGTTCTAGAGCCTCCTGGTATTGTCAGACAGGGGGAAGCTTCTGGCAGCTTCTTACAGAAGACACCCCTGTAACCTCTCCTCACCTCCCCCCTGTTAAAACCTTGCCACACAAACTCAAATCATTAACAGATACTGAGAAACTGACTCTTACATCTCTGTGTTTCACTCAAGACAGAGACAAGTATTAGGAAACTGTGGACTAAGTTTGTTGTGTTTTTTACAGTAGACTTTAATTCTTTGATATGCCTTCTTTTTTTCTTACTTTTTATCCTTTTATTTTAAGTGACAATCAGAGCTTATGTAGGAATGTATTTGAAAAGAATGCCAGAGCAAAAATACTGAGAAAAACTTTTAAAAAAACTTCCAAGGAACTGTGTTCTCTTGCATAGCACACACTGTCAAACATTCTGCATCATTTGTGCTTAGTCACTGTGTCCATTACTGTGCCAAGACAAGGCAACTTCTCTGTCATTGCAAAGGAGATTGTTGTTTGGGTGATGACGTACCAACTGCCCACACACTCAGACAATATAAAAACCAAATGTGCTGTGTGATTAAAGCAGGTGATCCTTGAGAATTTCAATTATATGCTACTATTAGACTGAACAGTTGGTAATCTGAAAGCTTAATATTAAAAAAAAATGTTATTACCCTAATCTTCTCTGGAAAATGGACCATAGTATGGAGTCAGACAGATATGTCGAAACCTATTAAGATGGATTTAATTACAGTTCTTAGTGCCTGGAGTCTCAAATACAAGGAGGAATCTAGAAAACTAATCATCATTTAGGATCATAATACAATTTCACTCTACTCATAACATCTACCTTATAGCCTCTGTATTGGGGAAATCATTGATATTTCCAAAAGCCACATGATTCCTTCACAAAACATTTACTAACTGGCAATATTCCTCAAAGCCCATGATTTTTAAGTGGTTTTGCTATTCAAGTCAGTGAGAAGTTACCTGGACAAGGACTGGATTAAAATGGCCAGTTGCCAACATATTTTCCCAAATAGTGCTGAGTACAGGCAATATTTTGAGAGAAATCTAACAGATAATAAGAGGTCCCTTTTCAGTTTATGTATGTCTTACTGGCCTGTCTATGTCCAGCAGTATAATGCATCTTGATCTCATCCCTGTTGAAATGGGAGGTAAGGCACTCATTTACCTTAAGGTTACAGAATCATATCCCCAAAGAATTCCAGCTAACAAAACAGCAAAGTCAGAGATCCACTTTAGTCATGATTGCCCCAGGTGTTTATCTGAGTCCCTGCTCACAGGGCCTGTAAAATAAAAGGCCAGACATGACATGTCAGACAACAAAAAAATATGTAATTCTTCAAAAATAGGCTATCTCACACAATTTATGAAATGGCAAAGTATTCTCCATATTGCTCTCAGTTTGAGCAAAGTGACATGTCCTGTCACATTCCCTGCACTCAGCATTAAATACAGAACTATCTGGATATATATAACAACAAGAAATGGCTTTGATAGTTTGCTGCTACTTGTCTGAAATCAAAGTGTCATGTTCTGAAATTGTCAAAGGGCTTTTCTGAGTCTGCTGAGGGCCTCAGTGGCTTTTTGGCAGACAAGTTTGAGAAAGTGGGTTCACTTGAACCTCCTGAACCTGGAGTTCAACAGGGCCAAGGGCAATGTGCTGCACCAAGTCAGGATATCAATACCAACGGGCTGGGGATGGACAGGTCAGAGCAGCCCTGTGAGAAGGACTCAGGGTGCTGCTGGAGGAGGCTGGACATGACCCAGCCAAGGGCACTCCCAGCCAGAGCCAGACCTGTCCTGGCTGCAGCCAGAGCAGCGTGGGCAGCAGGGCAGGGAGGGGATGCTGCCCCTGCTCTGAGACCCACCTGGAACCCTGCACCCAGCACTGCAGCCCCAAAGGACATGGAACCACTGGAGGAGACCAGAGGAGAGTGATCAAAGGCTGGAGAGCTTTCCTATGAAGACAGACTGAGAGTTGGGATGGTTCATCCTGACAACAGGACAAGGGGCAATAGCTTTGAAGTAAAAGAGGTTTAATTTAGATTAAATATGAGGAAAGTTGTTTTTTACAGTAAGGGTGGTGAAGGACTGGAACAGGTAGCCCAAAGAAATGGAAGATGCCTCTTCCCTGGAAACATTCAAGGTCAGGCTGGATGGGGCTCTGAGTCTTATCTAGTTGAAGATATCCCTGCTTATGGCAGGAAATTTGGACTAGAAAATCTGCAAAGGACCCTTCCAACCTATACTATTCTATGATTTTATGATTCTATAATAAAATAACAGAGATAAAATAATTAGCTTAAGAAGTTGCTAGATGAAGGACTCCAGAGAGAAACACATGCACATAGCACAGAGTTATGAAAACCTGAGAGCAAAAAACAAGACAGAGCAGGGAGATGTCAATTCAGCAAGGTAAAAGATCAGACCAAGTGCTGTGGAGACTGACACTTCCCTGCCTGCCTGAGCAGTGCCTGAAGCCTGGCCTCAGAGATTCATCAGGGGTCTGTCTCACAAGTCTAAGAATATCAATGATAAGCTATGAATACAGTCCAGCTATTTGTTGGGTGTGTTAACCACTAAATAAATTTTATGCAGTCATGAATTGTGTATGAACCTCTTTGTGAATGTCCACCCAGAGTAAAATTCCCAGTAAATCCTGGAAAGTTTCATTGGATTGTAATATTTGTTACTTCCATGAGAATGTTTTAAACACCTGGGAAATCTCAAAAGCCATGAGGTACCAATGGATAGGAAAGAAAATCAAGATGCAAATTTCTGCTCCTAACATGAAGGTAAATAGTATTTTATAGCACTCTGTATATGAAAGAAAACAAAGCTTTTGTCCTAAATCAGTATGAGGTGCCTCTAAATATCCTAAACCAGGGAGTGGCATCCTTATCAGACAAAATTTTTTTTTCTTCACTTAATACTAATTTGATAAGTTGCTAATTTCATATATACCTATACCTAATGGCTGAAACTCTGTAATAATTATTTATTTAGAGGCATGGGAATCCACCCCAGAGAAATCTTTTGAGTCAAATAATCAGCCCCATACAAGCCACTATATGTTCAATAGGTTGGACTTCTAAATTCAAAAACATCTAGAAATACAATGTAAAAGGAAAATGTCATGATGCTCTGTGCCGTTGAAAGAATAAGTAATGAATTGCATTGAAGTTTTTTTCTGAAGGCTATTTTAGCTTTTCCTATCCTATTTCATATTAGTATGAAGCAGAACTGAGAGGGAAGAAAAGAAAATAAAGTGAAAAAAAATTAAGAATTGGTGATATTACTGTTTTGTTTTCTTTGGTATTCAATAAGATAATATTTCTGAAATATTTCTTTTTCAAAAGTTCCATTGAAAATGATGATTTTGTCTGACAGCAATATTGCTTGAAAATCTGTAGTACAAAATAATAATAAAAAAGTATCACTCAATGCTTGTCAGCAGAGCAAACCTCAAAGGCCAGATGATGAAGAAGTTATGAAAACATTTCACACTCATACTCATGCCTTTATATAATATGAGTGAAAGAATGGAATCTGAAGTGATTTTCTTTGTTTCCTTTTCTTATAACTATTTCCTGTCACTGATAAGAGACAGAAATATCAGTTGTTTGTGTCAGTATAATTTCATCTACAGACATCATATTAAAAAAATACTTTTGTAGCACTTCTCTCTCCTACATTATTATTGTAATTCACTTCCTATTAAATGAATTGTGTTATTGCAAAGTGTGTAAATCTAAGTATGAACATGAAGAAGGTTCTCCTTTTGGTGTGACTGGATGCAGTCTGTTGTTATTAAACCTGCTAATAATTAAATACAAAGGACTATATTAAAATAATATTTAGGTCCTTGACTTAAACTTAAGGAAAAAATTAACCAAAAATAAATGAAGCAATAAAGATGTGCACAGACCTTTTCTCAGACCTAATATTATTGCTTATTAATGAACTAATGAGGGCTTGCAGGAGTTATACCCCCTCAAGAGAGATGACATGATACACTGACAGAAATGTCCAACAAAACAGTTTTTACACACTTTAGACTCTGACCACATAACTACTATTTTATTTTTTCCTTCTTCTTGAGTTGTCTCTGCAGAGCTGACAAATGTACAAGTCTGTCTGAACACCTCATCTAGAGAGTAATCCAGACACAAAAAACACTATATAGGATGGATGTCTAATCCAAGCTGCTGACTGGAGTTGCAATAAAATACTCACAACCCTCTGCAGTTCTGTGAGGCTTGAAAATAGCTTGGGTTAGCTTTCAGATACTTACTAAGTATTCCTCAGACTTTTAACCTGCAGATCTCTCCAAACAACTTAAAGCCTTCTTAATGTTAGTTTATTTTTGAAAGTCAGCACTTTTTTAGAGTAATTTGGGTTCTTGAAACATCTTTCAGTGCTGCCAGTGCCTTTCAGTTGCTTGCAATTTCATTATTAGTAAGGTGGGGGTTATTGAAATGATACTTCATTACCATCTACAGCAAATATAAGGATACTATTTGAAATCATTATTTTTTTTCCTGATAATAAATGAGATCAGATTTGCAGTTCTCTCAAAATATTTAAGACCTTAGACAAAGTGCAAGCACCTGTCAAAGACTGATGCTCTCACCAATCAGAAATATCAGCAGTGTTGTCACTTTCCTAGATAAATTCAGGATAGCAAGAAAATATACTCATAAAGTTGTTGTATAGTTATCCTGTGCAACTCAGCACCATGTGGCACAGCTGGTAAATGAGTTTAAGATATTTCTGTGCATAATAGAAGAAATGTGCAATGGAGTCAATGGAAATCTAAGTTTTCAAGGTATTATTAAATACCTGAAATGCTATCTTAAGTAAGAATTTTGAAGAATTATAGTCTCATCAGAACTTTTCAATGGAGATGAGTAGAGAGGAAGCTATAAAGAGGATTTTGATCCTGTTTTTTCAGCAAATGAGTGAACTACAGAGGTCAGAATTTCAATTCATTTAGTGTATGCACACAAGACTTGAGATGTAAGCACTGTACTTCATCCAAATATTTTTAAAAATAAACCTGAAAAAACAGCATGGAAAATCAAATAATTCAAGTTTTCTCTAGAGATTTCAAGGGTGTTCTCTTTCTGTTAAACTAAGAGCTTCTCCCCAAATACTCTTCAGGAAGAGGACCAGGAAGTATGAGGATATGTGAAAGTGAAAGTAAATGGGAAGGAAAAGTTTTAATAGCATCATCCCTCTCTTTATCTTGCTGGTGAGCCACTATCTCTATTAATGGGAACTGCCCAGAGGTGTTCCTGGTGTGATCTTCAGAAGGATCTCCTAGAAATAACAGCATTTACCACCTGGTTATTGCAATAGCTGTGCTTAGACAGCTTGAAACCAATCCTGTTTTCACCACAACATGCTGCCAGGACAGATGCAAACTGTTGTTTAACCTCAGGTCGTTCAGGTTAATGCTGCTTTGAATGAATTTTCTTACAACTTAGAAATTCTGACACAGAATATTTTCAACAGAGCACTTGCTGCCCTTTCCCAGCAGAGCTTCAAGGGTCAGCATAGATATCCCTTTATTAGTGACATTGTGTGATTTGGCAAGGGGGTGAAAGCATTGTTTTCAGTGAAAAAAATAAGTTTTTTTGGGAAAAAGTTGGCTGAAGAAACATGCACAGAAATGAGGAAGGGGACTTGAAGTCTCCTTAAATTTACATAGTGATAGGGATGGAAAAGAGGGGAGAAAATGAGCAAGAATAAGTCCAAGCCCTGATTTCTTGACATATAGGACAATTTGACCTCCCTTTCTATCTGGAAGCATATGAAACTATCCACAAGTCCTAACAAAACAACACAGTCAGGTTTCACTTAGGATTTACCATGTGCTAAGCAAAAAAAGTTTGGCTTTTAAATAAGATCATTAAAAATAAAAAAAAAAAATATCATGTTTAGAGCTTTTTGAAATAAGATGGAGTACTTATTTAATAAACCTGAAAACATACAATGGGCAATATAAAATGCATACAAAATTAAATCAAGCAGGTACATTCATCACTGACAATAGAATAAATGGACCCAAGCACAAAACATTTATTTTAATGACCTAAGGCAGCATAAGGGTAATGACATAAGATAAAGAACACTGTGAAAAGTTTTTGTATTTTTTTTATAGCCTGTAGCACAAGGGCAAATAGGAGCTGGAGTATAGTAGCACTTAACTTGACACCTTTTTGACTGTGATGGAGGACTAGGGTAGGAGAATGGTTATCCTCTTAACAGGTTAATCGCAAATCCATCTATTTTAGGTGGCCAGTCTGGTTTTATTTTGTCAGTTTTGGCAGTGTGAAATGTTGTTTTGACTTTGGCTTTTTAGTACTCTCCATTATATGACACAGTTAGTATAAAAAAAAATCCAAAATATTGAATTGAAAAGTCATTCTAAATTGTGAAGCATTTAACACAAAAACTGTTAAGACAGGTCACTGTGGTGTGTTTTTTAAAATCTTCTTCTAAGCCCAAAGTTTAGCAAAATCAACATAAAGCGTATTTTCATGCAGTTTTTTTTTCCAGTCTGAAGTTTTCTACTGAAAATTTTCCAGGTGTCTCTAGATAAGGATCAGCCTATGTGAGAGGCTGATCCTGCAGAACTACATTTTATTTAAAAACACTGCCTCTTAAAATACTATATTTAAATGCCCCAGTAAATTAAATGGGAAAGACCTGGTCCAGGAAAAGGATTCTACTCTGCATTCTTTCTGCTGTTCTGCTCTCTGTTCACAGGGTACTGAAACACTTATGTAGACTCTGTGCAAAGAAAACTCAAGGAAAGGAAAACATTAGAAAAGCCCCCAGACAAATAGCTGAACAGCAACAGAAGAGCCTAAAAGAAAGTACTTTCCTAGTATCCCACAGTATCCTTCTCTTCAAATTGGAGAGTGATGGATTTGACTGGTGAGCTGTTAGGTGAATTGGGAATTGGTTGGATGGTCACATCCAGAGGGGATCAGTGATGAGTGGTGTCCCCCAAGGGTATGTGCTGGGACCAGTGTTAATTAATATTTCCATTAATGACAGGGATGAAGGGATCAAGCAGGTTTGCAGATGACATCGAGCTGAGTGATGCAGCTGACAGATCTGAAGCACAGGATGCTGTCTAGATGGGACCTGCTCAGGCTTGAGCACTGGGCCCATGGGAATTTCATGAGGTTTAACAAGACCAAGTTCAAGGTGCTGCAGCTGGATGGGGCAAGCCCTGGTACCAGCACGGGCTGGGGATGGACAGGTCAGAGCTGCCCTGCTGAGAAGGACTCAGGGTGCTGCTGGAGGAGGCTGGACATGACCCAGCCATGGGCACTCCCAGCCAGAGCCAGACCTGTCCTGGCTGCACCCAGCAGCTTTCCAGTACCTGAAAGGAACTTAAAGGAAAGGAGGGGCAAGACTGCTTATAAGGACATGTAGTGACAGAACAAGGGGGAGTGGGTTTAAACTGAAAGAGAGTGGGTTTAGATTAGATATCAGGAAAAAACTCCTTGCTGTGAAGTACTGGAATAGGATGCCCAGAGAAGTCATGAATGTTGCATCTTTGGTGGTGCTCAAGGCCAAGCTGGACAGGGCTCTGGGCAATCTGATGTAGGTGATGGTGTCCCTGCCCACAGCCAGGGACCATTACATGATCTCCTTTCTATGCAAACCACTCTATGATTTTATTCTTCTGGGATACTAACATCCAGAAACTGAGAGAAATATAAAAACTGAATACATGATAAAGCATTTGTTTAGGCTCAAAAAGGCATATTAAAATAATTTTAGCTTTTTTTTTTCCCAATAAACCAGATTTTAGAACTCACATATAGTGAATAAATCTGGCTCACATAGCGTTATTTATGTTCCGAAAAGACTTTAGGAGCTTAAGAGCCTAAATGTTAATCTCATGGACTGCTTCTCAGATAAGTGGCATTATTTCTAGTGTTCAATTCCCCTGTAAAATGCTAATTTCTTTATTTTTTGCCTCATTGATTGATATATTGCTTCATAGCTTCATAAATTCACAGAATTTCCTAAATCCTGTGTAACAGCCACAATCAGTTAAGGGTGAGCTCTAAAAAAAACCCCAAACCTGGTGTTTAAATATATTTTCCTCAATATATTTGTAATGAACAAGTATTCAAGAACAAAAATTCTAAATCATCATCAGGCTTAATTTATTACTTAAATCATAATTTCCTCTGATGTCTTAGGTTCACAGAGTGGTTTGAGTTAGAATTAATTTTACAGGTCATCTAAGTCACTCCATCTGACACAAGCAAGGACATGTTTCACTAGATCAGGTTGCTGAAAGCTGCATCCAAACTGCAGTACTAAAATCTTCTTTGCTCTCAGCTTGTCCCATGATGATCCCCCAGTCTGTATTGATGTTGGGGACTGCCCCAACCCAAGTGCAGGATGTGGGACTTGGTCTTGCTGAACTCCATGAAATTTTCAAAGCCCACTCCTGGAACCTGTCAACTTCATGCTATAGATTTAAGCTCTGATTTGGGGAATTTAATGCATTGTCTGAATGACTTTTGTGGAGGTAAAGGCCTTAATCACTGGTCATGGTCCTGGGCTATTCTGGCAATAGTTCCATACTATAGCTACTTAGCTACTTAGAGCACTGCCTCTCTGGAAAGAAAACTGGTGCAGGTTTTACAAAACTAAACCTAGCCTCATGGATGAGATCAATTTTGGCCTTGAAATAATGGCCAAATATAACTGCTCAAACCCAAAGCTTAAGCAGAAAATATGCAGAGATAAAAATGTACTCAGAACAGCATAAATAACTTCTTTGACCAACTCTTCTAGCCTATCAGAACTGTGCAAGCCTTGTGAGAGAAACTGGAAGCTCCCTAAGGAGAGCTTAGGCAGCTGGAGCTATTTTGGGCTCCATAAATCCTAATTCCCAGTTTCTTCTTTTTACTACAGATTTTATTTTTTCCATACTAATGAGAAGACTGACAAGCCTATTCAGCTTGATCAAGCCATTGGCCTTTGTATGTCAATGCCATGCTTGTTTCTTCAGTTATGTATATGATATGTATTTGCAAGTACATGTATTAAAAGTGTGAAATCATCTGTTGTATATAGCCTTGTTCTCTTTCCTGGGTCTGAGTGGTCAGCAGGTGCTCACTCCTGCTGGTTGGGCTGCATGTGACCTTCAGCACATGTGCAGGAGGCTCAGAGGCTTGTCTTCAACTCAACTACAAGAAGCCCTGAGCCTTCTGTCACTGCAACATTCCTTCCACTCTCTGTTAATGTAAAATTTAAACACCCTGCATGGAGCTCAGCATCTGTCTGAGCACCCAAAGTTTGGAATGCAGTAAGCCAACAGATGCCATATATTCAGTATATACAAAGAAGTATTTCTAGGTGTCAATTCAGGCCACTGAGCAGCAGTCTTTAAGAGTATGCCTGTCTGTGCATGGGGAATCACAGCCAATTATGATCCAGAAAAAAACATTTTCACAGTGTTCTGCAAATTACACGGGGTTAATCTAGGCTGTTGTGAGAGAGGTGACCCATAAAATAATAGCTATCAGCAGCTGACATCTGGAGAACCTGTTATGAAGCTTTCAGGTTAAATTTAGCAATAATGTGAGCAGGGCTACATGGCAAGGGTAAAGCAAAGTAACTTCCACTGTAGGAAAATTAGTCTAACACAACTAAGTGGGAGTCCCTGTGGGAAGGGAAAGTGATTGTATAAAACAGCATCTTTAAGTGTGTTGATTTTACAGATGCACCCTTACATGCTCACAAGCATCAAGACACATGTTCAACAGCTTGGGCAGGATCACTAGTGCATGCAACACAAGAGAAAAAGAGTCAAGTACTACTGTCAGGTTCTTAGATTTTGGGTACCTTTTGACTGGCAACTGTGAAATAATCTTCATATTACTGATTTCCAAGGACTTGCCCAAAGGCATATAGTTCATTCTACTGCTTGGAACAGTGTAATTGAAGCAGTTTCTTGGGAGGAATATTTTTGTTACACATGCAGACCTTTATTGAATCCTTTGTTCTAGAACTTCTTCCAGTGTTTACACATTTAATTCGTAGCAATCTCATGTCTGCTGCAAATCTCTACAAACCACTGTGTAAAAATATTGATTTATATTGCTGCTCCCATATGAGTAAGAAGAAATATACATTTTCTGCCAGAGGCACTATCTGGTGCCTTCTCTGAATTGATCCTGCATGTATTGTCAGTGAGAAACCATGGCTATAATTGGTGCTTATGGTGTCCCAAAATGTATTTGTGTGAAGTGTAAGCATCCTTTCAGCTACAGCTATTCCCATTGCCCTTGTGAATGACAGGCAGACAGGATGCCCAGAGGACCTGGTTTGCAAAAGCATCAGTGCTGTGACTTATGGAGTGAGGATAAATGGGCTCTGTGGCTCAGCCTGAGCTCAGCCTGCTTGTAAAACTCTACATACAGCTCATGCTGTGCCTTGCCAGGGACCTGGGGAACTCACAGCTCCTTTGGAAGGCAGGTGATATTTTCCTTAAGGCTGGACTCTAGAAGAAGCCTTTCTGTAAAAAGTGATTCCTACTCCACCTAGGCCAGGCTGCATGTAAAAGTAGCACAAATGGAGACAGGCACCTCTGCTGTGAGTTAGATGGTTAAATGGCCAGATCTCTCATTCCCTGGCAGGGCCTGTTTCTTTCCACTGAATATAAAGGGATTCTAGCATGACTAGCTACAGCTTAGACATCTATCTTCCTGACATTTAACTTAGGCAAGAGGCTTCTGGGCCAAGGGTGCTAAAAAATCATGATAATGAGTCACAAAAAATAACTGGAAATTTCATCCAAATTCCAATCAATGGCTGCATTTTGACCCAGATAATTTCTTTCAGATTTGAGCTGCAGCTTCTGCTTTGTTTATTCAGAGTACAGCATCATCAGAGTACAGAAGGAGGCATTAAACAAATGAAGGAAATAAGAAAACATTGAATTCCAAGTTCATTATTCTCTGAATTGTGAAAAGAAATATTAATCTTTTTTTCCCCCATTTTCTTTCTTCTTTGTTTCTAATAATAAAGAAATGTTTGTACTTACTTACAAGAAATTCTATGTAGTTTTGAAAAGTAAACCCAAGAAACTAATAAAAATGGCATTATTCAGAACAAAACAGTGGTTTGAAAAGCTGATGAGAAAAAATGACAAGTAAAGGTTATTTGTACATATAGTATAGATCATTTTGCAAACCTGCATGCTTTTCAACATGTTATATATATCAATTGCACAAACTTTGAAAAATATTTGCTTACTGATTGTGTAAGACATAACTAATATTGGAAATATTGTTGGTTTTGACTTATTAGATGGCTGAGGTGAGAATTGAAGGCTGATTGAGGTCAGTGTGTTCCTCATTCAGAATTTTCTTACTCTTCAATGCTTATGGCTCTGTACTATGGGAATGAGGAAGCAGCTGTGGAAACAAAATGGGTCACAGAAGTTTTTTAACTGGGGACAAGGGAACCTGATGTCTCAATGACACAATGACACACCAGGCTGCAGGTGGGGAGGAAGCAACCTTTTCTTTTTTTTTTTTTCTTGTGCAGAAAAAGTAGGCACATTGAACTTATGCAAAGAGTAAAGGATTTCTTAATGGAAAAAAAAATCTGAGGAAAAAAGACAGAATCTAAGAAAAATATCCTATGATGCTCGGGCACTGTAAGGTTAATTGAAAGTAATATTCTGTTAAATCAAATCTTTTCAAAGGCTCAGTTTAAGAATCACATTCATGATTTAATATAAAAATAATTTTTTAGTAAAGCACTGCCTAATTTTGTCACATATATAAAATTATCTGAAATGTTTACCGAGGTTGGGAAAAAAAGCTATTTAAACTAGGAAACAATGTTGTCACAAGAAATTGATGTAAACTAGATGGAAACCAATTTTAGCTAAAAATTAGATAGCTTCTATCAATCAAAATAGATAAATTCTAAGGTAGTCTTCTGGGAGAGCAGAAAAAAAAAAAAAAAAAAAAAAAACCTAGCCAGTTTAACTTTTTAAAAAGGATTATATGATGTCATTGCCTACGGTAGAGATTAGACTAAGTAACCCAAGAGACCTGTCTGTTGTCTGAGGTTCTTAAATACAATAGTGAATGCATGTTCAGTTCATGGAGCTGCTCTTTTTCAGTGAGTGGTACAATGAAATGTCTATATATTTTCTTTTTTTCTTCTATTTCCAAGGAAAAGCTGAAGGAATAACTTTGGGGAGCCAAATGAAACAGCAACCAGGAAAAAGTCTGGTGTGCTGATATGATGACATATGTGTGTGGTTTCACACAGTAATGTGTAGTTCTAGGTGGTGGAAGGATCCAGGTTGTCACGTTACATGTTTTGATTAAAGATAAGAAGTGGAAAAATGTACTTCAGGTTTCATATGCTCAGCATGCTGGCTTCCTGTGGCTATAAAACATCTGAAAGATCTGATGCACTGGCAGGCAAGGGCTGCTCATGGCACACCTGATGTCAAACCCTACAGGGGGCATCCCAAGAGATGGCCTCGACTCCTGGGAAAAACTCAGCTGGGGTGAGCTAAGAAAGCCAAGCAAAACTCAGTTTTGGAAATAAAATGCCTCCTCCTGTCTTTGTCATCCCCTCAATAGATGATGCAAATGAGCAGCATCCTCTGAGCTCATTAGCAGTCCCAGATGGCATTACTGTGTGCACAGTGCTGCTGCAGCTTGTGGCCTCAGGGTTAAATTCTGCACAGCAGGCACACAGCTGGACTGGAGAACATGGAGTGCCCTGACAAAAAGTGTAACAGCTTCTCTCTGAGCACTGGATAATGTATTAATTAATTAATTAATGTAGTTAATTAACAGGACTCGAAAGTTTGTAAAAATCAGTCCTCTAAGAAACAACATAACTCCTGGCAGATGATTTGTTTTTTTCTTGAATAGTGATTAATAACAGAGCAGTATATACACTTCAATCTGAGTTCAAACCCACTGACTTGCAGGATATAAACTACATCTGAAGCATATTTTCAGCTTTCTTGTTTATTATCTTGCTAATTTGATTGAATTGAAATTGAATTTTTTTTCATACTGTCAGCCACTAGGGTGAAATTAATAATAATAATAATAATAATAATAATAATAATAATAATAATAATAATAATAATAATAGTAATAATAGTTCCTAATTTCAATTTTCTACATTGAAAGTTTCGCTGCCTCTTTTTTTCCTCTACAAAGATGAGGCATGAGAAATAATTTTAAATTCCATTAAGTATCACAATTGATTTTTAATCTAAAATTGCTCAGATACAGTTCAACTAGTTTGGGATCAAAATTACCAATACATTTAGGTTACAAGCTTCTTGCCCATATTTATTCTACAAAGTGGACACCACAATATAATGAAACAACCCTTCATATAGGCTACTACTGATTTCTGCAGAACAGAATAATTTTTATAAGTTATATGTGCAAAATTGTCTCAGTATTTCAACATAGCTTAAAATCTGTGCAAAAAATACACAAATAATAAAATTTAAAAACTTCAGCACGTTTTTTGGAATATTATAAGGCTGTCTTTAGAAGAATTTTATTTAGAAAAATATTTTATGCAAATATGGATTTCCATCTACATTTTATCTTTGTAAGAAACAGGACTTTCCCAGTCTTTTTCCTGTGTTGGCTAGGCAGTCATGTGGCAGTCCAAGTATTTCCCTGTCTAAATTAAAGCATGGATTTAATTATTTAGTTTTCAACTTGATCAGAGAATGGCTTTGAAAATGTAAAAGCTACAAATGCATACAGGTATATTATATATCCATTTTTATTACCAGAGTGTAAATTTAGAATTTTTAAAAATCCTACACTACACAGTTTCCCCACTGGAAAGATGATGTTAAAAACAAAATGACAAGATTTTAGACATTTTTATTGTTTACATGCAACTTTTCAAAACACTGGAGAACTCAGTCACATTATACAGAAGTTGACATAGAAATTATTCATTTTCAAGTAACTAATTATAAATTTACCCTCTTGTAACTTTAACTGGGAAACTAAATATACCATGATTTATGTAACTTATGTAAATCCCAATATATGTCACATTTAAATATTTCATTTAAAAAAAATTCTATTAGAATCTAAAAAGAACAATATAAACCTCATATTTCAAGGTGATTATTAATCAAGAGATGAAAGGAAAGACTTTGACAGAAAAAATAAATCCATGTATCAGTTATGTTTCTTACAGATTTACAGTCAGATTTGACCAGCCTAAATTTTTTCTAAGCAAAAAGATGCTACTGTGCTAGGATGTAGACTTTGGCAAATATGTACATTTTGGGGAAAACAAAACAAAAAACAAAACCAAATCACCCTGCTCTCTTGTCTTAAACTTTTATTGTTCCAAGTTTCTAAGACTTCTTAGCAGGCAGAAGGTAATTACTTTAATGTACAGTTATTAGACCTAATAAAAGCCCAATAAGAAAGTACAGTGTGATAAATATTTTAGTTCATTGTATATTCTGCATAATATTAAATGCTGCATTATTTATTGGGAAAAAAACCCAATTGTTTCAACAAAGTCTGAGAAAATCACAAGGACATTTGATGTGTTTAAGTGCTTTATTTTTACATTGTTGCATGAAAATATTCTTGAGTTTCTTTCTGTAAACACATATCATAAACATCTGCTTCTGTGGAGTTACAAACTGGTTTAACTCACAAATGACTGGCAGGGAGACATTTAAAATTTGGGGAATGAAGGAAGTGCTTTCACCCTGGAAACATCAACATAGCTCAACATGGCTGGCTTAGCCAGTCAGAATATCAGTAGCACTAAAATATTTTCAGTTTAAAAAATTCCTACAGCATCTTGGACCCAAAGTTCCCATCAGGATTAAACATTCTGAAGGTGTAGCTACACAGGGTGGCTGACCCCACATGACAATTTGTCGAGCCAAATTTTGTTCATCATCCCTTCCCCTGTGCTCACGTCCCTTTCTTGCCAACCTCTTCCTTCTATTGCACTGACTCCAGTGGATCACTGGGCCTTTCTTCACTGGACAAATTCAGCTCATTCATCCTAAGGAAAACTGATTTATTTATTTATTTATTTTGGTATTATTTATTGGGAAGCTTTCTTCTTGGTTACTGAATTGAATTCTATTGTTGAGAATGAGGTGAACTCCTTACTGTTAATTTTAACCCAAGACGCTCCAGACTTGGTGCCAGGAACTTATGGAGGGACACAACACTGATATCATAAATTAGAGCTAACACTCATATCTTCAGGCATCTGGTCTAAGCACATCCTACCCTGAAATCTGAGATATTGGGTGAAAGGCTAAGCCAGGGAGAAACAAACACCTGTTCTTCCCTCCTCTTCCGAGTTCTTCTTGCATGCCGAGTAAGTTTGCAGCAATTTAGACACCAAGTTCTGCCCAGCCACCATTCACAGGTGAGCAGGTAAGATTTGAAATAAATACATAAGGCTGAAAAGTGCAGTGACTCAGGTCTGTACAGTGCAGCTCTTGCAGAGTAACAATGAGGAAGATGGCTGAGAAATACCCACTTGGGCCAGTACAGGTGAGTTCACAAGAACATCAACAGGCACTCTTTTCTTTAAATAGGATCTAAGATTCCTTTCTAAGTAGTAAAATTGCAGTCTGTCCTTCTGCTCATCAATAAAGTGATGGAAAATGGGAAACAGTTCTTTGGGAAAACACCTGATTTGTCACATATATCAGGCATTTCGTAAAAGCGGCTTTGGAAATTGGCTATCAAAAACACAGCAAAAAGTATTGCTAGGAGCATGCATTTCATTATTAAATTCATTTTACAGCACACAAAGTACTGTGTCTACCTATATATATACACCATATATCTACGTATATACAAAGGGAACATGGTCATTGTCTAAAGGTGGTCTGCAGTCTCAAGATAGCAATAAAACCATCAAGAAAAAAGTAATTAAGTTTTATTTTGGTCTTGTATGTTGATTTGCATAGATTGGATTTTGGGGAAGTAGGTAGGTTTCAGACTCTCATTACTACCATCCCATTATATGATGCATATTTTGGGTGTTGTATCATGAAGAAATTGCCATTGCTGTGAGCAACTCCTTCCCCATCCCTGTTGTACCTGTTACAAGTGATGTTTTTGGAATCACAACCACTTCCTGACTTAGCCTGGCAAGCAACATCACTTGATGCTAAAGAAATAAACACTGTGATGCTTTCAGGAGGAAGAAGCACATTCAAATGGTAAAAGATGAGATATTGTTTTGTTCAGAATATAAAAATCAATATCAATATTGTTTGAATCACAACATCCATAAAGAGATCCCTGCAAAGATCAAAACTGCAGCATGTAATAACCCTAAGAAACATCTAAATACCTGGGGCAGGTAAAATTCACATTCTCATAAAACACAGAGGAGGAAAGGTGGGATTCAGGTTCTTTAGCTATGTAATAATTAGGTGCCTTCCCTGAGGTAACTCCTTGAATTCTCTTTATGATCAGGGAGGGTTGGAATCTGTCCACACGCAAGTTCAGTCATTATTAGAATGGATTCCCAACACAGGTGAAATATTTCACTCTGTGGAGGTACCTGATCTTTCCACTGCTTTTAAAAATAGACTAGTTGGCCAGTTTAGACCAGATAACTTCCAGGCAACTAAGAGAAGTGGGCTGTGCACAAGTCAAAATATGAGATCAGGGAGACCAAGGTCCTGCAGGAGCAGAACCACATGCTGTGCCATGCCCAAGATGTTAAGAAACATTCACAGCAGAAGTTTTCAAATTTAAAACAAGGGAGTAAAATAAAGAATTGCCAAGTACTCTAAGTTAAAATGTTGTCATAAATAACAAAGGGTTTCCAGTGCAAAGCCACATAAAGGGTCTAAAATGTCTAACTAAGCTCTAGCATTTCTGAAGCTGTCTTCATTGAGATTTTCATCTTCTCTCCTACTACGTGCTTGAGGAATCTCACCAAGAAATTAGGTCAAACTCCTCAATAGCAAAATATTGATCAGAGTCACTGGGGACTGAATGTCCAACAGGGGATTTTTTAACACCAGCAATTGCCTTAGGGTAATTTTTGATCTGTCTTCCTTTCTCAAGACATTTTCTATGTGGAACAGGACAACACTGCAGTTCTGATTCACAACATGGACATTGGATGAAGAACTGTTTGTCTCATGTCTGCCTGCAATCGAATAGAACATGAACCTGTCCATGAGAACCAAGCAATGAAATCAATGCAGACAGAATCTTCTCAACTAACACTATGTGATTGACTGGCCTTGAATTCCCCAATGTCTTGGAAAATCTGGAAATTCTGCTGTCAAGTTGTTGAAATCCACAACTCAGTAAACTGAAAAGTGTATGAAAAAAATCAAATTTCTAAAGTAAGTCAAGTTTTTTAATGGTCTTGAGACTAAAGAACTTCAGATTCAGATCTTTTTTTATGAGAGATGGTAGGACAAAGGGAAGGCCACAGGAAAATGCTGAATCTGCAGTCTTGTTTGGTGAAAATATTTCCAGAGATGTGTTTGCAACTTTCTGCAAACTCCCCTGATCCATGGAGTGCTGCGCTGGAGACTGCACATCCTTTTTCTTAACTGTGTATGCTCCGCAGTTGGTAAGAGAATAATTACTGATGCCCAGCAACTATTCTGCACTGAGTTAATCCTTCCTGAACAAAAGAATACAAAGCCAATATCCTGCCTTGAAAGAATCATTAAGTTTCTCTGTGGAAACAGCTAAAGAAATACTATAGATCTTCAGTCAAAACTCAGAATAAAACAACTGATCTATAAGAAGGCATCTGTGAAGATGCTCAGAGTTTTAAACTGAATAAGCAGAGGACAGTCTGAGGAAAAGAATGACAAAGTACCCACCTCTCAAACAGTGAAGGCCCAGAATTCCAGCAGTGACAAAGGTACAAAAGGACTGCAAAATGTACAAGGCTGTGATAATGCAAGACAAAAACCTTAGAGTTTCAGTACCAAAAGAAAGAGAGTAGTAATTGTGATAAAATATGTTATACTCTGTTGTAATTTACTCTTTGGTTCTAGGGAACATAATTTGTCAGTGTTAGTAAATAAGAAGGATTATGTCCCAAAGAAATAGCTAACAATTTTTCCTCCTAGAGGAAACAGCCCATAGAAACCTAAATTCTGTCTAGTCACGAGTTAAGCAAAACAAAGAGAAGACCCTCAGAATAATTTCAATAAAAATGTATTAATTCTTTTAATTCTTATGTACGTAAAATTAGTAACAATACAGATCTGTACATGTGACTATCTTTGCTAAAAGGGAGCTGTTGGTGAATTGGATTTAGAAAATTGCTTGTAACTGGAGTATGGGAAGACAAAATCCACTTGCTACGAAGAAAATGGTGTAAGCAGCAGCACTGTGGCTTTGCCAGACAAATCACTGGAAAACACATTTGAAAAAACACCAAAAACTGAAAGAACAAAACTGCTATCACCAGAAAGCTAAATAGCACTTTTCAGTTGTACAAAATATGGCATTCTGTTTATATACTTTTTTCTGTCATAAGACAAAACGAAATTGAGACCATGACAATTTTATTTTTTATTGCCCTAAATGTAAAAGAAACATAACCAAATGAACCTTTGTTACCCAGGGAAAATGTGCATCTGCACTATCAAACTATAGAACAACAACCATTTCATCAAAATTAATCTCTGTATGATCAGCTGAGTCTGGATCATTTTTCCCCTTATGTTTGTATTTTAACTCCTTGTAGTGTAGGCACTAAATGTGAGGATGCACAATAATTAACCACCATAATTGGTACTGTGCCTCTCTCTAATTAAAGACAGGAAAGTTGCTCTCTGCATTACAGCAGTTTTGAATACCAATCCAGTATTTCTCAAAAAGTTTTCCAGGACATTGGAGCCATTTAGCAATGCTTCAATCCAGAATCCTCTATTTTGGTTATGAGCATACGTGCCACTGGTGCTCTCCAGCACATATTGCTTTCCAGCTTATTTGCAGGAAGGCTTTATAGTCAATAAAGCAATGTTCTTCTCATTACTGTGAGGTTTGTAGGACGCCTGTCCTTGGTAGGATCTCTAACAGGGTAAAGCTGGGGAAAACAGGGCCATCTGTCTTCAACAGTCCTTCTGATGATAGTTCTGGTAAAGTATGCTGTTGCCATTAGTGGCCAGCTGGCCTCTTACATCATTATACATTGCAAATGTTTTACAGCATAACAATATAACATCAAATTGCATTTTAAAAAAACATAGCCTGCTTTGAATTGTAAAAGCAGCCTTACAGAGAGGGGTTGGATACATCCTCAGAGCAGCATGTCCAGGTTCATATTTGCTTGTGCAAGCCTTTAATGCTAGCTTTGAGTTTATTTCCTCATTCCAAAAATGTAATAGCTCATTTCATGCATGAAAAAAAAGATACTGATGGAAGAAAAATGTCCAACAGAAGTTCTATTTTGGATTAGAATATAGGAATTACTGCTCTCAGAATTTGGCTCTTTGGGTCGTATTTTTGCTTGATGTGACTCTGTAAATTCTCTGGAGATAAACCTGTATGTAACAAAGGAGAACCAATACTTTGTTGAAGAGAAAATAATTGAAATTGTCACATTTAATTTGTAATTTGTTGCATTTATTTTGTAATTGCTGACAGAACAGAAGATGTGTGATGGTTCCACAAAAAAAAATCTTGACTTGGAAATATATCGCAGTTTTCTTACAATTCAGGAAAATAAATCCTATCTGACACTAAAGAAATGTTAGAATTGCACTGAAATGAGATATAGACTCAGTATTTTAGCAAACCTCAGTTTATGTTCTGTATAGTTGACTTATCAAAAGTTTGTGATCAGTATTACTTTTTAACAGAAGACACTCATTTATGGATACTCAAATAGCTGATCCAGCCTTGGGTGTCCCATAAGTACAGGAGTCATCATGCTGCTGTTTACTTTGGATATCAGAGGCTATTCTCCATTTTAAATAACACTGAATGCCTTGAGAAGCATTGCATCTGTGTAAAACACTTGTAGGCAAATATATGCAGCCACTTTGCTCCCTTGTGATGGATTTTAGAGGTCATTGTTTTTATTTCTTTACAGAAGAGATCACAATGCAATAGGAACCATCCAAATACTAAAGAAACCCCAATCACAGCCTGTTTCATTTTACATTCTAAATTTTTCTACAATTCAATATCTGAGAATAATGGCAGAAGAAGACAGCTCTTCTTAGAAAAATATTTTGGCTGGGCAGAGTTTTCATTTTGTTATTTCTCCTTTGTTGTTTAAACAACAAAGCTTTTACTCCTGAAGAGAAAAATAAAGGTTGAAATGGAAGAAGGGATACTTCTAACAAGAAAAAAATCGCCAAGAAATCCTAATCTCAGCTCTTCCTTGAAAAGTCTACAAAACCCTCATTTACAGGGGCTCAGAAAAATGCAGTACATTAAGAGTCAGCTGACAAATGAGTACCAAAGTATTTTGGAAATGCTGTGAAATGATTGTAGGGTATTTTCCTTGTTTGGTGTGCATTAATTTTTTTTTTATTTTTTATTTTTTTTGTGTTAATACTCAATTGAAGTATGTGTTGTACTAATGAAAATTTTGTACTAGGGTTTCATACTTCTAAGCAGTTGGCTGGTAACCAAACTCATTATCTCATAAATATATATTTAAAAGAAAATTATAATAGAAAGCATGAAGAATCTTAATATTTGTCCAACTTGATTCTTTAATATGTTCATCAAGTTTATGAGAATGCTAATGGGAAACACTGAATGCTTTTGGTTGCTGGTTGTACATATCCATCTTGCATTTGGAAAGGGCTTATTCTGGAATAAGAGTTTGCTTGCAAACGTTTGTGCTACAAACTAGCTGTAAGCCTAAATAGTTCACCTGCTTGTCAAGTGGAAAAGGTATGCAGTTTGTTTGAGTTGTAATTAAAATGCTGTAAATAAATCCAGGGTACCACCAGTAACTCCTAAACTGCTCAGAGTACACATCTGCAGGGTGAAACGACTGTGCAATGTGCACTGCTGAAGAAATGGGGAAGAAAAGTCCTGGAGAGCTGCTTCTCTTGATGGTAGGAGTGACTTCAGCACTGCTTTTTGCTAAATTTTGGCTTAGTTACAATGACAGTGTAGAGCTTTTAAATGCATAGGTTCCCTTTATACTTGTACCCCTTCATGACATAAAAAGGGACAGAACAGGACACAATGGCTTTCAGCCACTTGTGAATACTGACATTAGTAAAGTCAATAAAACAAAAACAAAAACAACCCCAAACTAAATACAATGCAGTGTACAGAAAAAAAGTGAAGTAAAAAAGAAAAGTAACAGATTTGCATCATTACCCACTCATTCCAAATAATCTAATTCACAAGCTGAAAATATTACAATGTGATTTTGCAATAAGTCATATGTCCATCAAAACCCTGTCTGGAAGCATTTATCATTAATATGGACATATTGGTACGATATTAAATGTAAATAGACATGTAAGTAGAATCTGAAAAGCTACACTATCTCAATTTAAGAAGCTGTTCTTTCCAGGAGACATGGATCACACATGAAAATACACTGTAAAACTGGAAGAGAATGTCTCTTCCACCACTGGGAGACAGCAGGATTTGCACACACCTCTGTTTATTAGAAAATATTTAAATTTGTTAATTTTATTGAGAGTCAAACTTACAAGAAGCAAGAGAGGAACAGGTACATGACACAGAGAAACTTCTGTGAAGAAAAGAGAGGAGGAATTAAATCCCTTGATGAACAACAGCAAATACTACTGGAGCTTTAAGGCCAGGAGAGGATAGAAATCAAGAAGGGGGTGGGGTTATACTTTTTTTCAGGACATGCTATTCCAGAAACAGAAAACACTTAGGACATGCTGGATGATTTTATGTGTGCTCTGCAAAACTCTGAATCATAATCCTCTGCTCTTTCCTCTCACTTTCCACAGATATATGCACAAATTCTTTGCACTTCTGCTTGCATCTCAAAGCCATTAACAGCCAACCACACACAGTGCATCACTCCAAGTTTCTTGTTCCAAACAGATATGGAAACTTTGCAAACAAATTCACACACCAGTCTTTTCTGCAGTGAATAATGGCACTGTTAAGCTTTGGTGTTTCCTTTATGTGACAACTTCAGGTACACAGGCACAAACCCAGACCTCTAAACAGTGTGTGGGGAAATTGTGGCCTGTGTCTATGCTATTAGATCCAACAAGCTGAGGAGAACTATCCTGACCTGTTACCATAAAGCCTCAATACCTTTCATCTGAAAAGCTGTAGAGATCCAAGTGGCCCCCACTGTTCTTAAACCCCAAGCTGTGCTCAAAATCACCTGCTCTAAAACTATGCCAAGGTTTCTGCTGACCAGAGTGCTGTAGGGATAGTTTAAGGCCATTACTCAGCCCTAGACCTAATCTTATTTAGATTAGAGCAGATATGACTTTGAGGCCACTTGGGAAAATGCTGAGGCAGATTTTAAAAACAAGGTGTCACAGCATTAAAGTGAATATAAACAGATAAAAGATGAGGCTACTTGTGAGGAAGAAAAGATTTGTACACATTACTTAGTCTGGCTGTTAGCACCACCAGTTTAGATCAATAAAATCTATTCTCTCATTTCATCTGTGGCTAGCCCTACATCTTCCCTTCCCAGAGGGAAAAAAAGAATGCCATTCTTTATAGTCCATGTCAATGCTCTATCTGTCCCTAGTCTGGCTCCCTTGGCTTGAGGATGTCTGAAGAGAGTTGGCTGCAGTCTCTGGTCACTCTAATACTCCAGTCAGCATTTCCCATGATATTGTCTGGATCTCTGGTTCTTCCACAGCCATTTCTTCCTGTCTGCTTCTGGAGGAAGCTCAGGATGTCTATCAATTTTCTTCAGGTATTTTTTTGAAGAAAATCAATTTATTAACTTGTTATTTTTCTTTGTTAGTTTAGTTTTCCAGTTGGATGAAGGCCAGGTCAGGCACTACAATCGTGGGAGGAGTGAGGATCAGTGAAGAACAGGGGAGGGAAGAAGGATTAGGAAGGATGGAAGCTGGGAAATGTTAACAGGATGTCCCCATTTTGGTAGTGGGAAATTGTTAATTCAGTATTATGGCTATGCTGTGTTTTGAAATCACATTTTTTGGTTCAGATGAAAACTGCTATTCCTTGCCTGTTAGGTTATTCTGCAATTCTAAGGTTCCTTTTGAAGATTCCAACATTTTTTTTACATAATACCAAAAGACATTCAGTGTCTTATGTTAATATAATATGCATAAATCACACTTTTTTTGGGAACAGTTAAACCAGTGTAAATCTAATTGTCACCCTTTACCTGTCTTTATGATAGCATGGATGTCATATCTAATAAATACATGTCTTGTGAGATTATATGTCATTTCATGGTGAGAAGGCAAAAATGCTATGCAACTTTTTCACCAGTGCATGCAAGCAAATGTGCCTAGTCCTGGACAGGAGAATAACAATCTTATTAAACTTACCTACCCACATAATAATGGACTATTAATTGTTTTGCCATTTCATTCATGTTCTTTGACAACACTTAACATTTTTTTCTTGTTGTTCTTTGCAGAGAATATTTAATTTTCCTGGAAATTTTTCTTTTCCTTACTGTGCCTTAATTTCTTTTGTTTTAAATTCTACTTTTGTTTTTGTTTTAATGGACTCCTCACATTAATACATAGCACCTGTTTTAGGGACTCCTTACCTCATTATATCTCCAATTTAAACATTTTTACCTGATGTGGTCCTCTAGAATCGATGTATAATTAACAGAGAGAAGCATGTATATCTTTAAATATAAGACCAGCCATTCTTATAACTGTAGCTACATTTGCACTAGCCATATAACAAGTAATCAAAATTTCAGTTATTTTCCAGTTTGTATCCCAGCTAGCAATATATGTGTCAGATATTCTTCCAAGTAGTTTAATTTCTTTTGCCATTTTGCTTGGTTGGTTTTTTGTTTGGTTGGTTTTTTGTTTGTTTTTCAGCTCTGTCCAAAGTCTGAAGATGCTTAGTTTGTGTTTTCTTTCACACCTTCCAGTTTCATACATGTTGCCTCACTTTGTAGTCTTCTGCTTTCTTTTGTTTACCATTCCTATGATTTTTCTCTTTGGCAGCATGAAGATTGTATCACACAATCTGTTCTGATTCTGCTGGCATAGTCTCACATGGATTTTATACTTTTATTTCATGAGTTTGTAACAGAAATTTTCAGTTGCTGATCCTCATTAATCTAATGTCAGACTCCACAAGACTCTACATATTGTACATTTGACTTTACAGACCCAAGTATGTTATAAATGTACTCAGAGTTGCTTCATCAATTCATTTTTTTTCACACAAAGCAAAAAACTTTCACAAGTTCACTGTGTAAGTGTACTTTGGATATTATGCCATTTAGTGCCACCCTAGATAGCTACTTAGCAAGCCTTAATATTAAAGAAGTCTAGAGTCTCTACATCAGCAAAATTGAAATAAAAATCCTCTGGCAGCATTCACTTTGATAAAGAGACAGAACTCTAGTTTGAGTATCTTCCAGTTTTGTAGAAGAAAGATTATTTTCTTGATACCAGGTATTCTTGTAACTGGTTAAAGGAAGCTCTGGATTGATATAAAAGTCAGGTGTTTTTCTTGCAATGGAAGATAGCAAAACAGCAATGAAGGGGACAGAAGGAGGGAGAGTGAGCTCTGTGCTGTTTAACATCTACCAACCCAAACTGCAGCTGCTTCAAACCAACGTGTTTCATTGCCCTGAGAGATACTAGCCAGGATATCTTTATCATAGTGCCATTCCTACACCAGTTTGGCTACTGTGTGCAGTGAGAAATAAACAGATAGAAGCTCTATCCTATCTCAAGTCCAAATTTCTAATTGCAGTAGTTTTTAAATATTTGCCTGAGCCAGAATTCAAGCAGTTGCATTCCTGAAGACACTGACTTCTTCCCTGAACACTTCATTATTGTCCCAAATTCCAGTATTATTAACATAGTATATGCAAATCACTGCTTTGGGAATGAATAAAAATGTTAGAGCCCTGGCCAGCATCCACCTGAGAGGGTCACTACCCACTTTTCTTTGCAACAAAAAAGAATTGCTACTTGAATGTTCTGCTTGACTTTGCTGAAGGTTAGATATTTGAGTAAAGCTACAAGTAGCAATGGTTTTTTCACTTAAGAGCATATGTTGTCTCTCCTACCTGCTCCTGTTTACTTGATCATTCAGCTGTTTTCAGTTTTTGGATGCCATGAGAGGAGTGACCCCTCAAAGGGCCCAGTTGTACACAGGGTATCATAATGTGCAGTAAACTAAATATGTTCTCTCAGTTTGTGTCCTTTCTGTGCTACACTGTCCCTGCCTGCTGTGCTGTCCTGTCCTTGGAATGCAATGGGAAATTAGCTCCTGATAGTGCAGGGTGGCAGAAATCAATAACAGAATTATATCAGCAGCTAGGATGGGCTGCTAAACCCTGGCATTCCCAGCAACATCTTAATGCATCCATGATGAGCACTGAACTCTGCAAAAAGAGAGGTGTCTCTCATTAACTGCTGTGGTTCTGGCTGAGATATTGGAAAAGCACTGAAATGCATCACCTGCTGATTTCTAGCTTTTACAAGCACATTTCCTGATTATGCAAGCAAATTTTAACTCACCAAGAATACAAGCCTTTGCTTTCTTACTACACTGAAATTTATCAGATACAAGCTTCTAGAAATAAGCAGTCTGGAATACATTTTTCTGTTGCTTCTGTCACAGGAGATGAAAGTTAAATTAGATTTGATGTGTTTTACATCAGTTTACTAAGTAATCTGATTAAAGCCTCAGAGTCTTCTCACTACGATACTTAATGACTTGCCCTGGGAAGAATGTAATACCGTCTAAAAAATGTGATTAGGACTTCTGGTCCTTCCTGGCATCAAAATCCTTGAGGTGCATGAATAAAGATGAATTTTAGTGATATAGTTAATAGAAAATAATGAAATTAGTTGATACTTCTGTCTTACTGTAGCTATAGAGATTTACAGATATTAGCAGACCAGGATGTTTTCAACTCTATAAAGAAGATCTAAATGTAATGCAGTGGGCCAAATTCTCTCCTGGCAAGAATCCTTTGGGCCAGATCTCAGATCCTTCCCCAGTAATTTTGTGCCATAAAAAAAAAAATCCACAAATCATTTTAACAGATCTAGGAGTACTTCAAACTACTGCCAAGATTGCAAAAGTAGATTGCAGTTTTTTTATAGAAATGTTTTTTAACTGGAAAACAGGAAAGAACTGAAGTGTGGACTGTGTGAAGAAGGAATTGCTTTGGAAAAGTACCTTCAATATATTGTATTATCTGATGAGTATAGACATTGCACAGCTTTGATAATATATTTTTGAGCTACTCTTTTCTTCAAGGAAATCAAGGCAGGCACGTTTTCTCTGTTGCTGGTTTCCTTGAGGATTCCAGTTTGTTATTCAATACATTATTTATTTATCTGAGAACCACCTTAAGGAGGGTGTGGTAAAAGTAAAACATTAGTGTCTGCAAGAGCCTTGTTTCTTAACCTGTTAAACATCTCTGGTAGGAAGACAAAAGAGGAGATTCTCTTCTCCCATTCCCCCATCCTTTCTCTACCTTCTGTTCCTACACCCAGCTCCATATCACTGATAGCATGCTGATTCAGTATTGATTATAATTCAGCTTCTAGGGGTAAACCACAAGAAAACAACCAGGGAATGTCCCCAGGCAGGCAGGAAGCCACCTTGTCACCCTGACTTCTACAGCTGCCAGGTGCTGAGGACTTCATGTGACACATCCTGAAAAGCAAAAGATATGAGCTACTTTACTGTGGTCAGGCAATGGTGAGAGTTCCCCAGGAAAAGTGTAAGACTGCCCTCACTTCAGACTACAATATTAATTTTCTATTGTTTTCTCTGAATCCTGTCATGCTGAAGGGAACCCTCCAGAGCTATAGTCAACCTTTTAATTTTCTCTCCTATTATCTTTCTTCTTCCTGACCTGATTACCATGAGGCACCCTGAAAAAAATTTCTAATGAGTCTGTCTTCCCTTCTGACTGTCTCCTGCCAAGTTAGTCAGTGGGGAAGAGGCAGGAGATGAAAGGAGCCAACATTCCCATGCCTATGGCCCCATGGCACTGGGGCCAGCCCTGGCAGGAGCTCTGCTGGCCACTGAGACCTGCATTGCACACACACCTTCCAGAGAGCTGCCAAAATGCTGCAGTGCAGAGCCAGCATCCCGGGGAGAAGGCAGGGACACATCTCAGTTATTCTCCTCACCCAACACCCAAATGTTTCACTGCAGTAAATCAATTCTGATTACCACCAGGTGGATTTCAGATGGAGATGTGCTCAGCTTTCTGCCAGTGTATCCACCCAAGGCAGCCCTGCCAGAAATTCCCATTTTCTGGAAGCCCTCCAGGCACACAGCCAGGGTCCCTCTGGCTCTGGCTTCCAGATTCTCTCCAATCTTCCAGATGCTCTCCAATTCCCCAGACATTAAGGCTCCTGCACCACCCACTGGGAAAGATTCTGGTGGCACACTGGGGACTCACAGCCCCGTGGTGGGCTGCCAGGCAGATGAAATTACTAAATATGGCTGGGATTGGTAATCCTAGAGGTCTTTTCCAGCCTTAATGATTCCACGACCCTCTGATCGCAGTTTGAACATTTGAGGTTTTTTTTTTCCTTCTCCCCTCGATCTCCTTGATTGAATTTCAATTAAAATATAGTTCCAAGGATTTGCAGATTGTAGGTTTTTGCAAAGATTAAATTAAAGGCTTAGTTTTAGGATGGCACTTCAAGGTGCACCTTAGGTTAGCTGCTGATTATTTTGGCAGATGGAATGATGTGAAATCCCCAGCATTTTCCAGGGGAAAGTAATGCTGTAGAAAGACTAGAAAAATAGCCAAGAAAAACAGAGAGAACTAGAGACAGAAGTATGAGGTGTTAGAATAGAGAGGAAAAATTCAAGGTGGATTTTTTTTTAAACTATATTATGAACTACAAATCTTTGGGTTTGTTTTCTTTTTCTACTACAAAACTTGTTATTTTTTTCTGGTAGAAAAAGAAAGTTTAAAAAGAAATTAGATATCTTTAAGACGGGTTTGCAAAAGTTTTATATTGAATCAGTTCTAATTAATGTCCCAGGGTGAGTCTGATTGAGACAATAAAGTTTGAATAATAAAAATTTAAAATTTAGAAGTAAAACTGCTGCTGAAAGACAATTGACTTGGTTGCTGTATTTTGTCTGCTGCTGGGAGAGATACAACAGTAGATCCACTCTATTTCAGCATGTTGAGTTTATGTCCTGCCTCCTGGATTGGAACTGAGGAGAGAATCCTGACTTCTGATAATTTTGACTTTGCTCACATAAATGAATCAAAGGGAAGAAAAGGCATTTAAACAGAGACTTTATTTGTGCTTGAAAACAAAGGTGTGAAAAATGAGGCAATGTTTAAAAAATCTGTCTTTGTGCAGTCTGGAGGCCAAATTAAAAACTGATTTACATTCTCTCTTAACCTTGTCTCGGGAAATCACTTTTAATTTGTGTAACTCTTTTTTTCGCTCTGAACAATTCCAAGTGCTGTCTCTGTGATGTCAACACAATCCCAGTTCTTCAGATGCAGAGTTCCAGGCAGAAAGAAGCAGATTCAAAACAAGCAGGGAAAATAGACTTAGAGCTTCTTACATCAAAAATCAAGGTAGAATAGGATGGAATGGTCAGTAGATGCAAGTACAAACTATGTCTTTTCCTTTTGAATAACTTTTAAATGTTTTTATTATTTTTTTCCCCCTGGTATGTGCTCTCTAAATACTTTCAGAGTGTCTAATTCTCAGTACACACAGTTAAGCATTTCATTCCTAGTAGTGCAAAATAGGAAATTAATATAGTCAGTTCATTTTAAGGTATTTGCAGCTCTTTGATACACATTTGGAAATCTGAAAGTTGGCCAGATCCCGAGTTCAACTATTTAAAGGAAGTTTCATTGATTTCATCAGAGCTGCACACATTTACACCAAATGAAGATTTGACCTATACTTCCTAATAGGTTCTCTGAAAAACACTGCAAAGGAAGGTCTGGATTTCTCAAAGTAACTGTTCCCTTTTCTTGGCTTAATATTTCACACATGTTTTCTCATTTAAACTTTGCCTCATTTGGCTTTGGGTTTTTATGTAGCCTTTGAAACTATTTCTAATGGAAAAATGCAGCTGTTAGCAAGATTTCCTAAAATGTACATGGAACTAATTTTCCAGGCATTTCTCTCAAGGGCTCTGAGAAGTCTTAGAGTATCTAAAGAAGACATTTGGCCAAAAGGATTTTTAATGTAACTGTATGAAGAAAGAAAGAGTAGAGAGAAAGCAACCACTCATAAGGATAAGAAGAAAAAATTGTCATTTAGTAGTTTAAGTACTTGAAATCTTGAAGCTCTTTAAATAGCAATATTATTTTGTAGAAAGTCAGTGAAATTTTAGTGTGAACTTAAACAATCAGAGATAACAGGATACAATAGTGTGAAGAGATCTGGAATTCTAAAAATATCTTCACCATGGAGTCTGATTTTGTACATTGTCTCTCTGCATCATATTTTCAAAGGCACAAATGGCCAAGACTATGCAGTCATCAATATGACTCATTAAGATTAAACAAACATAACATAAAGTACCATCTTCTCAGCCTGGATGGCAGGACAAGGCAGGGGGAGGTGCAGAAGTTGGTGTTGAAGAAGAGATCCTCAGGAGCAGAAGAAGCAAAATTCAGCTCACATATCCATTCAGTTTCTTCTCTGAGAGACCAATGCTACAAATTCACCAATGCCCATCTCCACACAAGCTGCGATATGAACCTCAGTTATCAGAGATTTGGTCAAATAACATATTAGGGAAAACAGATGAATTTTTAAACAATCCCACTGGACAAAATCATAGAGAATCATAATTTAATTTCTTTATCAATCTCATTAGTAAAATATATTTTAGATACTGTCTACTGGTCCCCCTGTAACTGAAAAACACATAATGGATTTTAATATGCTTATCCTTATAATAACACAGGAAGCAAAGTGTTATAATTCCAATTTTACCAATGAGTAATTGAGGGCATATTTTAATGTTAGTGGAAAACTGATTTTGCTATTGCTGGCAAGAGTGGTGATGCCATTTCACCTTCTGCACCAGTTTGCTATTTCTGCTTCTTTTACACACATCTTAGTGTATAAATCCCTTATGCAGCTAAAGCCACAAGAAGCTTACCCAGCAAGGCAGGAAGACTGAAGAAATTATCCTTTCAGCATCATCCTGTCAGTACATCAATGCAGCACCTCCCTAAATGCACCTCATCCATTGCCAAGAAACTATTTCAAAATTAAGGAGCCAATTTCAGCTTGTCTCAAAAGGAATGGGACATTTGTGACAGAGCAAAAAATTAAACTTGAGCTCTCATCTCCCATGCCACCTTTCTAATGACTTGATGTATCTTCCTCCTTTAGGAATGATGTGATTGGTCTAAAGTGAAGACAAAACATGACCATGAAAATCAGAATTATAAAGGTTAATATATTTGTCTCAGGACTTAGACTGAGATCATAGTTCCACAATACTGGCACTCAAATAAATGAAACCAGTTGATGGATTTCATGCCTCTTTCCTGCCTCTGGTAGGCTCCATTCAATAACTCTTTAATATTCTGTTTTACCAGTTCAACATTTGAGGGGTCAAGAAGCAAATAAAACCCATGGAATGATGCAGGTTAAAGAAAGACCTGTTTTTTCTATTTTGGAGGTCAGGAAAAGGTTAGTTTTCAATTACTGCATTTACTGCTTAGCCCATGGTCATCTGTGTCAGAATAACCTGAAGGGAGGGAGGAGCACTGATCAGGCTGGGAGGTGGAAGGCAGTGGGATGGAAACTGCTTAAGTCATATTTCCATTAAAGCCAGAATGTTATCAAATGGTGGCTTTAAACCCTTTATACCAGAGCATTTTTGGATTATTTTAGCTGAATGAAAGCCTAAATATCAACACAAGGTTAAATGTACAGTATATGCAAGTGCATAGAGTAAAAAATCTGAAAGATTTTTAGCAGCAATGGCTATTTCCAGAATATAAAAATAAAATGTTGGGAGAATGCCTAAGACAGTATTGAACAATAAAAATGACATAATTAGATAATATTGTAGACAGAGCAAAAAAGTATTTGTGGTGACTGTGGGCTAACATTGGCTTCCTAGTCAGGTACTTACCATTCTCTATATAGTCTTTCTAAATGACAGCATCTGCCCAGCTCCCTAGAAACAACAGAGAAAAGTCATAACATGCCAGTGGTTTTAGACCATATAGAGTGCAGGTAGTTAAAGTATCAGTTAGTATTATGCATGTTTATGAGGAAAAGTGTAGTAATTTTTAATGAGTTAAAGATATATTACTATTACAAAGGAATGATCCAAGGTTATGGAAATAAAATCAATTAAAACATATTAGAGCACAAGCAATCACATTCAGTGGTGATTTATACTTTTCTGTCTGAACAACGAAAAGTTTCAAGAAACTCATATTTAGTGAATGCTTGGCATATGCTTTTATGTGCTTAGCACAAGACTAAGCAAAAGAAAGCACCCATTCAAGAACTCCTCCATTCCATAAGACAGGGGTTAGAAACATTTCATGGCTATGTCAGGTCTATAAATGAAGACTACCTCATGTTATCCCAAAAAGCAACATAAGAGTGTATTCTTTTCAGCATTGAGATTCTTTTCATCTCATCTCCATGATTTTTTTCATCCTGCTCTCAGATTCTTGTTGGTTGCCTTGCTCTAAAAAATGTATTTATTTTAGGTGTAGAGATTTAGTTTGTGCTCACTGCATAAAGATCTGCAGTGGCCTAAGATGTCATTGCTGTCCAGCAGTTTGTTACTGCTCCACTGGCTGCCACTGCCCCATTAAAAAACCCCTGAGAGGGAAAGCACACCTCTAGTGCTTAGGTTAATGGTTGGACACAAGGCTCTTTCTTCTGCTCCTTTTCTGCTTAAAACTTGATTCATTCTCTTTGCAATTTAATAAATATCCTATTCATAAAAAGGCAGAGCATAAGGACATTTTAACGTTGTCAAATGAAAATAAAACCATCATGATTCTGAAGTAAATTACTTGGAAACAATTTTTTTGCTTTGGTTGCACTATACAAAGGATTATTTATAAAATGAGTCAAGGTTATTTATGGCAGGTCTGAGAGGAAGCAGGCCTTCAGATCAGGAAAGTATGTCATTTGGAAAAACATCATATTTATAGATATGTGTTCTTCTTGCTAGTGCAAATGTAGACAGAAATGGCAGTGCTCCTGATTTGACTATTTAAAACTTACACATGTGTGAGTGCTTTGTCCATGGGGAAATAAATGTCATGCTCCCTGATTAGTTTTCACAAGGAGTTTGAAACAGATGGGTTCTAATTGCATAGTTTTTAACAGGTTAGAGTAATAGAAAAGTGGATTAGTGAATGCTTTATATGAAAGCAAAGACTTTTTTGAGAGTCAGAACAAGGAAAAGAATTAGATATTGACATGGGATTGCTGTGCCAGGAATAATGTATCAGTAATGGAAGACTTTGAAAACATTGTATGGGAATATGGGACACGTGGATGTATTCTGCAAATCTCCTTTATTTGCCACTAGTTTATCTGGAAAATAATTCCTCAGTTCTATATGATGTCCAGCTTGTTACTTACTTTCCCCATGTGTGGGGGGACAGATTGTAAGACACTAGAGATAGTGCTGAAGGCAATCTCCCCCCTGAGAAATTGCAGCTGTACTAATTACCAAAGAGTGGGAACAGCAAGTCATAGCTATGTCCAGTGAGGATGGGGATATAAAGGAGTGGTTTAGCTGGTTGAGGTTTTGTTGGAGTCTGCTGGCTGTGCTGTGAGGAGGAAGGGTCAGGCAGAAAGGGTGAGATGCTGTATGAGGGACAAGGGACAAGAAGGAGCTGGACAGTCCTGCTAGAAGGAGGGAGAAGAGTCAGTGTTGTGTGGAGCTGCCTGTGGGAAGCTCACAGAGAGAAATGTGTGAAAGTTTTTGGGATAAGGAACTGACACTTTTGTCAGTCACAAGTCCACTGTTGATTGGTGCTTTGTGTCAGGAGCAGGTGACAATACCCATGTCCTACTTTTTTCTTATTGTCTTATGTTTGCTTTTTTCTTATTGTCTTTTGTTTGGGGTTTTTTTAAATGGTATAGTTTAGAAAGTTGCAATATAGATGAAACTACCTGAATTAGTAATTTGTGAGTCCTTTTTAATGAAAGGTGAAAAAATAGACTCTTACAGCAGATGAGTTATTTGGCATGTATGTCAGATGCTCACTTTGAAATAAGATGGATCCTATGAGATGCAGGTGTCTGCCTTTGGGCAGATCAATCCTGCTCACTACCTCCAGGTGTTGACTTCAGCTTTCCTTAAGCATGCACCAAAGTAGTTTCTGCATTCAGTTCAACATCAAGGGAAAAAGCAGAAGGAAATTATATAACGAGGAGATAAGGAAGTGAGTGAAAGCACTAAAAAAAAAATTTAGAGAAAGATAAATGCCAATGGAATTATGTGCATATTAAAATATGCACAATGCAAGACAAAAAATCCCAGCAGTTCATAACCTCAGAAACTCAGAGCTGGCAGCCACAGAGAAGATACATTTTTTTGGCTAGGTGCCATAATGCTTATAGGTTCCTATTTCTTAGATTTGAATAGAAAAAAAAAATCCTAATGTAGCTAAAATTAATAGCTCAAGGCTCTTATGCTTTCTGTCATCTTGCATCAAATGAGAAGAATTTGGACAGGTTGAACAAAACTACAGATGAACAAGATGAAAAGTGCTAAGCAGGCAATGTACCAAAAGACCACATTTTCTAAAGAGCCCATAGACACAGATATGGGTGCAAGAAGGATTCTTCATCTGTTTTGAATCCACACTCTTAGTCTTCTCCTCAGAGAAGGTGTCTGATTATTCTCATTAAGACCCATCTAATTATCTTATAAAGTGAATGGAAATATAAAAGGTATTGCTGGTATCTATGGAACCCATAGTAACTTGGTCTCTCTTACTATGATTCTCTAATTTTTTAAACCAATGAATATGTACAATGACAGAATTTGCTAGTAGCAAACACAAGAGTGCTGGTTTCTTCCTTTCTGTATGAAAGCACCAAAATACTGAATGACAGATTTAGACTTCCTTCTTCAAAATTCATTTCTCCTTGTCTATGAGTATTAAATTTCCCTCTACTCAAGGCTGTAGTGGGATAGAAGATAGAGGACTGAAACTTCTGAGTAAGTTACTGTTCCTAGATGCCTTTTTTTCTAGTCAATGCTCTAACTAGATTATCATTATTTTAAGAAATGCTTATTCTTCTTAACTCCTCATTTAATAGAGGCACACAATCTGTGATCCAAATCTTCCAAGCTCCTCTCCCAGTCAAAAGAGATAGGGGCATCACAAGACATATTGTCCTCTAGATTAGAATAGTTCTCACTACAGATTAATGTTGCTAAATTTGCTGTCCCAGACACAAAATGCCTTAGTGAGGAAGGCTAAAGATGGACCCACCCATGTGAAAATCCTTATTTTTAGATCAGATTATTTTTGGATCTAACCCTCTCAAAATGTCTCAGTAGAGACTTGGTTTCAGGAAAGCTTCAGATGAACTTTCCTGTACCCTCTCTATTTCCTCTACAGTAATAGAGAGTACTACCCATCCTCCTAAGGAATTGGTAGCACATGTTTCTCATCTTTCCTTCCTACCTTAAGACTGCAGCTATTTGTTACCCATGCACAGTCTTTTAGGCAGGAGAGGTAACAGCAGTTTTCTGACAATACTTCCTGCTGATTTGAAAAGTCCATATAGGAGAAGAACATGTTACTCTATTCTCCTCACAGCTCTCTGCATGTGGCACCATTCTGAGCATATTTGCAGACACAAAAAGCTATGAACATTTAGATCTTTCAGTTTGGTGTGTTCCTGTTTCATAAAGCTTGTTACAAAGCTGTTCACAGCTCTCCAGCTGTGCACTGGGTTCTCTTGAAGGAGAATTGGAAGGATCTATCTTCTTTATTAATGCCTGTCTAGAATTAAAGCAAATTGGTGAACATTGAATGTTTTATTTTACATTTTAAATTTAAACTGAGTCATACGTTAACCACATTTCCACACCTGGGATTTGTTTATCTTGGATTTAGTTTATATATTTAATAAGTGTTATAGCAAATGTGCTAAGGAAATACTTTCCAGTTTTACTATTCTTATGTTGTTATACTGAACTTAGTTTCAATTTTTGTTTTGAAGTCAGTTTTATTTTCTGAACAAGTTTCTTTGAAAATAAAAGCTTCAATTTCAGTTCTGTGCTCTCTTCCCCTTCAAGTCACCTCCTGCCCCCCTTTCTTTTGAGTCTGGTGGTAATGAATGAATTCACACGCAGGTGAGCACAGAAGGTTAGCAGATCCCAAGGTTTATTTTTAATGTGGCTGGAATGGTGTTCCTTACTCTCTGTTCATGCCAAGCTGAGTGAAAGTGTTGGAGTGATCTCATCCACAGAAAGGTGTGCCTGCAAACTCCCTTTTGCAGGTGCAGCAATAGAAATCCAACCCATGCAGTAAGTGAATGTTTGTTCAGTATATTGCAGTCCTGCTTCTGCTCTTTGGGGGAGTGCTGGAGTTGGTTCAAAACCAATGTCCAGTTATTATTATACTTTTTAAGTTCAGAGACAGCCTGAAAATTCTGGGATCTTGATTCAGTGTTTCATTTGATATTGCACAGAGGTTCCATGAGGATAAAAATTTTTCTCTTCTCAGTGACAGTCTAATTTCTTCTTTATTTTTATGTAGTCTATAATAATGTAGTTCATGTCTGCAACATTTTAGGCTTACTCATGATTAAACCATTAAGAAAATTGTGGCAAATGTAATTTAAAATGCACCAAATACCTCCTTTAGGAGGTGCTTACTACTTACAGATCCTACTCAGATGAAAATAATGTCTTCCTTACTTTAATCTTGTCTTGTATAGTTACAGCTCTGCAAATGATATTAAATATTTCTTGTACACCATTGGTATTTACACTCAGCAATAACAGTGTGCCTTTTGTTTGAAGTACTAAAGTGCTATATCTGACATAAGTTAACTTACAGCTGTAATGGGAAATTTTCATGAAATTATTTATATCTCTGTTGGAAATGGTATACCCCATTTGTACAGCACATTTTGCAACACATCAAGGCAAAGTTCTACCTGAATAAATGTGAATGGCAACAGAAACAATTTGGTAGTTTAGAGGCAAAACTCATTTCAAGTGACCATTCTCATTCAAGAGACCCTACTGAGGCCTGGCTCAGCAATCCTTGTGCGAAAGGAGGGGCAGGGAAGTCACAATCACTGCACAGCAAACTGCACACAGCTTTTGCTCTTCAAGAGGACCAAATGTGCTCAAGTATGGCTGGGGACAGTGAGAGGACACCCCTGCTGGGGAAAATCCAATTGCATAATGGTAGCACAGCCTTGTGTCTCAGAGGGACTCCAGCAGCTGATGGTACAGGACTGCTGCTCTCCCTGTGCCTTGGGGTCACCTGCCCACCTCACCTGGCAGGGAGAAGTCAAAAAGAGCATCTGCTAATTGAAACTTGCTCCTACAAGCAGTATGGATGGAATTGTCCCAAGTCCCCCACTGAGAACTTGGGCATGAGCTGAGAACTTGTCAAAGGAGCATGGATTCATTACTCACTTCCACAAAAAGCCCTTGCCACTGACTGAACCTTGTTCAAACAGATATGGGCATGCACACAGGCACATGTAGCATGGGATGGTTTACTTTCTAATTCATGAAGGCAGTACACACACTCTTTCCATTCATCCAGAATGTAAGTCAGGTTGGGAAACTTCCTTTCCAGTTTTACCATCAGTCATGTACAAATCTGTTCCTGGTATCTTTGGAGAGTTCTCTGGCAAAAAACCAAGAGCAGAGCTGGAAGAGCCAAGTGGAGGAGCCAGAATCAATACCCAGGAGAGGCAGAAACTTCACAACCCAGAAAAGCAGATTTATGTCTCTATAATCAAGGCTTCACTGTGCTTGTTAGTGCTCTCTTTTTCTCTAATCCCCAGAAAAAGTTTTCCCATTGGATTCCATTTCTGGATGCCAAATCACTCTACCACCCCAGAACTGTAACTCTGAGAAACAATAAAGCACTTAACTAGTAGCACAGAGCCCAAAAGGTCAAAAGAGAATTGATATTAGTTTAACTTCAATTTTTATGCTCTTGCCTAAGGATAAAGGCAATAAGATTTTGGTAGAAAGCCAAAACTCAAATCTGCAGGCAAGCTGCAGGGAGAAAAGCCCTCAGCAAATAACGCATTTTAAAATGTGAAATAATATGAATAATAGCACATGAATTTCTGTGTGCCCTGTTTACAGGAGCAGGTAGGAGGGAATTAATCAAAGGCTATTGTGATCAGCTGCTCCTCAACAAAACATCCACCATGCACTTGCCTGCTTGCCCACCCAACTCTTCAATGAGAAGTTGCATGCTGGGAACGGGGAGAAGAGGAGGAGGGAGAGCAAGAGATGCAAAAATTATGTGATGGAAAATTGTTTGTGCATGGAATGTGGAGGCCAGAACACCTGCAAGATGAGCAGAGTATCACCCCAGCACTACAGGGAGATTTATGAGACTTTTAAACACAGCTTTGCTCCAGGCCCTTAATTAAGGCACAGATCTGCCTGAAAGTAGAACTAAAATCTAATTAAACTTTGCATTTGAAAGGATTTTACATTAAAAGCACTGAGAAACTGCAAGTGCAATTTTATGTATTGCCCTTGTAGCCAACACAGCAAGTACATGGTAAAGTGATCCAGACTGTTTTCTTTGGGTCATGCTACACAAGATTCCTGAAGGTCCCTCAGTGTGTTTCTGTATTTTTGAAATGGGTGAAGGATGATTCATCTAATCTTTAGTTTCAAACATGGCTCCTTATACCAACCTACTGATTTATAACACTTCCCTGTCATGATTTGTTCTACTTAATCTATCTGAAATCTCACTTTTGTTGGGGTTCTCTTTACAGTCAATGAAAAGAGGCATGGCTCTAGGACAGTTCATCCCACCTATATCAGGGACCTCTTGGGAGAACAGGAATCTTGCTATGAAGGTGTCAATCTTCTATTCACTGCAGAATGAATTTGAGACATCTGTCCTAAATTTGGTATTGCCTTTCTGATTGTTAAGGTTAGTTGAGTTGAATCCTCAGGTATGAATTAAGCACATTCATATGTTGGGATAATATAAAGATATACACTATAATAAACAAGCTTTGACATTTTAAAGGTAAAAGTTTAATCAGGATCTTTTTCCAGAGACAGGTTGCTCCATACTTGGATTCCACTTGAATCCAGAAAAACCTCTGCCAGTCCAGTCTAAGATCTGGTGCTTAAGTTGTGTAGATTAGTATGAAAAAAAATGCAGATCTAGTAGTAAGATGCATACAAAAGAAGGGTTGTGTTTTGGGGTGCTGGAACAAAAGTCAAAGAGAAAAGAAGAGAGAAAAATAAGCATCCCTGTATATTGATATATATACCTGTGATTTTTGGTAATGAGTAGATTTTAAATATGTAGGATGATGCACAAGGGAGGGAAGCAGCTGGATTTCTGCTGCCCAAAGATGCTAAAGGCATGGCAATGAAGTGCAGCTTATTTTAGGAAAATGAAAATGCACGTGGCATAGCAGAAGAGGCAAGATCCAGCTGTTCTCCTGGGCCTTCTGGACACTGTTGTTTAGATGACATAAATAATTTCAGTCATCTAATATAACTTATGCAAATAGTGATCTGAATTTTCATCATTTAAAAAAAAAGACTACATACCCTAGCACCTAAGTAAGAGAGAAACAAATCATTTTTGTCCTTATTTTGTTAGAGGGCAAAACAAGGAAGGCCTGAGGAGAAGACAGCCTGAATACTGTCAATCAATATTGTTTTCATTTAAATCAGTGATGAAAGAAAGGGAGATCTTTGAGTCCTTGCTGCTGCTTTTAAGGTTGCTAGATTAGTTGCATGTCTAAAAATAAGTAAAAAGGAAATTTCAAAATAAGTAAGAAGGAAATTTCAAAAGGAGATAATAGCAGAATATGATCTTACTCTGATTCCAAAGACAGATAATAATATGAAATAATAATATGAAATAATAATTCTCTAAAAATACTAGAATATCTATTTTTCAATGTAAACCTGTACCCAAACTAATTTTTCAAGCTCCTGTGGAAACATATACAGTCATTAGCACAGAACATTTTCCATCTGAGGATAATTTTACTTGTAATTGAGAAGTGCTTCTTGGATTTAGTTATTTGTTTGTAGCAGTGCACTTTCTGCAATAATAAAAAAAAAATTCCAGCCAAGGAAAAAACATTTAAATTACATTAAATGTATGCACTGATCATGGTGGTGAGACTCACATTAGGACAGGTGAATTAATCTGCCTGTGTTTAGACACTTAAGGTACTTGTTTAGTCTCTCCCATTGCTCCACTGGAGTTCTCTTGCCCATTCTCACTCTGTCCCTCTCTGCTGACTAGTATTGGCCTTGTTGACTGTGGAAACAGCTAATTCAAAACTAGATATTTAACTTATAGGCAGCTAAGATAACATGTATTGTGTTTCTGTGTTTTTCCCTAGCCTACTGTAGACAAACAGCCTAAGAAATACCATCAATAAATAATAAGGACAAACATATTATCGTTTTCATATTCCCTTCCATGAGTTTGCAGCTTTCTTTTTCCTCTGCATTTTTAAATTCTCCTAAATGCTCTACAGAGAACATAGAAGTCAGTGTTTTATTTTTTTAAGTAATATCATTATTTAGAAGTGCCATCAGAGAGGAACTTTTTTTTTCCTGGTATCTTTCATGATATCTTGTTGCATTGTTTTACTTTAGAACAGAATCAAGAAATGTCATGCATTTTAATAAAATGTGACTGCCAAAAATACTATCATTTTTCTTTTTAAAAGTAGGTATTTCTTTGCATTGTTTACTAAATTTCTGATAAGAAATTGATGGATTGTTCTGCCCTATAAAAAAAATGCAGTGATGAGTTTGAGAGTCATACATCCTCCCAAAATGTGTGGGCTTTACTAAAACAGGTATCTTTCATCAAGAGGACATATTTTTAATTCCAATCAGATCTATCTATAAACAAGTGGACAGGAAATGTGCTTTATCCAAATGGAATTTGACAAGGAAAAAAGGGCTTTGTGGCTGAAGGCAGCAACTAAAATATGGATGATTTTAATTAAATTGCCAAAGGTAAGAGGCTTGTGTATCTTTAGATGAGTCCCTAGATCAGATCCATAACTGCACTCAGTTGGTATTCCATGAAATAGCAAAATTCAAAATTTTGACTTGAAAGATCCCTGGTGATTTGGGCACTTTTGGAAATGCTTGTCAAACAACAGCAAAGTGGGATGCTATCATGTGCTAACATCCTGCCTTTGGTTTAGACAGACTAAAATGTTGCAGTAGCAAAGCACAAATTTCAGCACATGAAAAAATCTAAATACCTGTCCTAGCTCTGGAGAGTGTGTTCTTTAATTATGAGCTCATTTAAAAACTGTTCTGTCCCAGCTCAACTCCTCTTGCTGTCTGGCCTAATTAAATGAAACTTCCCCTAAACAGCAACACACCTTCATCCTTGGGGAATTATTTCCTTTCTGTTCATGTGAGAGCCTGTGTCCTGGTGGGTGCAGTGAGCCTGGGAGTGCTGACAGCAGTGAGGATGGGGCTTTCAGCAGGGCTGGGATAAGGGAAAGGTCTGCACTCCATAAGCTGGAGGACATCACAGATAATACCTGCCCTCCCCTCTGTCCCTTGTGGCTTAATGCTGATTCAGATTGCATCTTTCACTGCTAATGCAGAAGCACAGGGTGTGGGTTTGATAATATCTGATAGTATCTGCCTTCCCTTGCTTTATTCCCTTATGTTTGCTGCCTTCCTCTTGGAATAAGTCCCCTCTTCCCAGGAGGACCTGGGTCATCAGCACCTGGCTCCCATTCTTCAGCTAAAGCACTCCTGGCTGGGATCTTCATTCTGCAAGATGCATCCCGTGCCTCCAGTGGGTCCAGTTCTCCCCATCACCATCATGGCCAGGACACAAAGGCCCCTGGAAGGGATCATGCACTTTGGGGAAGTATCCAGCTGGAAACAAGCTGATCTGTGGGTCTCAGGAAGCAGACCATGAAATATTCCCTTTAGAAGGTGCTCAAGGAAATCAGGAAATGGTAGCAGCAGGCTGAGTGGAATAAAGTATATGAAACTGCTTTTGTGGTTTGGGGTGAATGTCTCTGCATATTAGCTCATTTCAGGAATGTCTCTCCTTGCTGTTTACCTCAGACTTACCACAGGGTCCAAGTGTTCACACAGGCAGGTACAGGGGCCATTTGATACCCAAACTTATCACACATGGTTACCTCTTCATTTGCCATGTCTCTAGCATAGCACTATGATGGAAATTTTTCTTGTTTCACATGTTTAATATTTATGTTGGATAGCTGTAAGATATAATGAAAATTCATTTTCACAGCTGGTTTGAACCTGTTTATTTCTGCTTTTCTGAAAGGCAAGAATAGAGGGAGATGAGATATCTCACACAGAGAGGTAAAAGAGGAGGGCAAACAGAGAGAAATAATGGAAATGTTCTGGAGATAAAAACAATATGAGAGAAAAGAATGATTTTTCCTTTCATCTGAAATAAGACCTACCCAAGGCATGCTCATTTATTTATCTAATGGCAGGGTAGGTCCCTTGAGACTGCTCCTTTTTATGTCACCAGTGCAACACTACAAGGATCTGCCAGCTTCATTAGAACTCATCAATTAGCTTCAAAAGCTTTAAATCAACCCCTGTGCTTTTTATTGGCTTTATTTCTCCATCAGACTTGTGTAAAGAAGCCTCCTGCCAGCAGGGGGTGGATCTGGTCTGGAAACAGGGAAAAAACAGAAATGCATTTTAAAGCACCAGGCAGCACCCTGGTTTAATTGCCACATTTATTTATAACAGCATAATAGGGAAAGTGCCAAGACATTATCTAATACATGGATGATGCTGCAACAGCTTTTCATCTTAGTCTGGGAACCATTAGGACGTTTTGCTGCATAAATAACACAGTGAATTAAGTCCTTCGTCTTGTATCAGCACCATATGTTAATAGCAAACATATTTATAATGTTTATTTGAATAGCTTCAAAAGGGGATATTACAACAGATCAGTTGAACTGTAAACACTATTAAAACACTTTTTAAACTTTGTTGCTAATGCCTCTTAGTAGAGGGAGAAAAATACTGGTGAGGAATTTCAAAATTGCTGGGAAAAACATGAGATTTCCACACATGAGTACATTTATTAGCTATGCTAATTCACTGGTCTCAGTTACTGGGAGGCTTGCAGCACTATCTTGGATAAATAACAGCAAAAACTGAGTTGTGTAATTAGTCTGTGGTCTTCCATCAGTAAAAACTTCTATTACAGGGAGCTGCAGTGCTGACATTTATAAGTTTCTGGGTGATGTATTAGAGTTACCATAAATACAGCTGATAGTTGCAGTTGCTGTGGCCACAAATTAGGCTAGTAAATCAAAGAACTCACATGGTTTATTTTTTTTTTAAGAAAGATGCAAATTAGGACATTTTTCTATGCAATTCACAGAACTTGTATCACCAAAAAATGTCAGTGAGTTCATTCCAAGGGACACTCAGGGTTTTCTTCATTCTCCTTTGTTTTTTAACAGTACTGCCATCAGCATTTTTTTCCATTTTACAGAGACACTCACCATTCATTTGTGAAAGCAGTACCAAACAGCAGGTCAGCTGCTTTTTCTCTGTGTGTGCTGTTTCCTTTAAATGCATTCTTGAGTGAACCCTGGTAGCTGTAAAGACAATGATGGGACTACTCAGTGGGAAAAAATATTTAGCCTTCTGCAACACAAGGAGATGCTGATTTTTTTCGTATCTGTATCCAGCCAGGTTAGTAAGCAGAAAATCTTACAAAGCACAAGGGAAACGGTTTCAAATATTTCCACAACAAATTAAAAATTAATGCCAGATGTTCAAGCATCCTGAGTTAGTCTCTTAAAATTAAAAATCAGTGATGCCAAAATTTTGATTGAGTGCAGGGAAACAAAATATTACACTGGCAGGGATTCACTTGCTTAAACATGGTCATCTAGTGTCATTTAAAATGTGCAAAGATGTGTCAGTTGTCTGTGACCAGGATGTATCTTATAGTATCTATACAGGAGTCTGGTCTACAAAATCAGACAGAAGATGGACAGCATACAGTGGTGCATCTGAAATGATGTTACACTCCTATGGATTGGCAAATGAATCCTATCCACACTGAGAAAATCCCCAGTGGCCAGTAAGTAAATTTAAATATCTCTCTAGGTTCAACAATTTCTTTCTTTTTCTGCTCCAGAGACTTGCCTACCTCCTTTTCTATTTCCTGAAGTTTCAGTCAGTTTGAGAAACTGAGTTCTTTCTGAATAGCAAAAATTCCTCCATATATATGTGACTTGTCCCATTTTTTGAATGAGGACTATTTCTAGCTACAGAACTCTAGTATCAACTTTGTAAAGGAGTCCAGGAATGTAAAGGAGCCCAGTTATGAGCCAAGCACTGGCTTGTTTGTAGAAATGGCATCAGTAAACAATGAATCTCACCATGCCTCACAAAAGTTACATATGTGAAGCTCCTTGAAACTGTTGAGCCCTTCCAGTCCTCTGCAGTGAAGTTTTTGTACCAAAATGGACAGCCAGCACTGAAATACTTCATCTGGACTTGGCAATTTTGAGCACAGTTGCACAAGTACAGTACTTTCCATCCAAATCCTTGAAATTTCATGACCTAGATATGGATGCTGACTGGCTATTTCAGCATGTATGGATGGATCTAGGGCACTGTGCTGCATGGATCTGACTCAGTATCAGTAATATGTCTTGAAGAGCCAAACTTTTAAGTCAGGAGAAACTCAGGGTAGCAGAGTAGACATTTTGACATGTGATTATTAAACACGGTCTGAAGAGCATTAAAAGAATATATTATTGTAAATCCACATACAGAATCCAGGGGCAGATGTTACAAAATACCAAAATACATACAACCCTGATTTCTTTTTCTTCAGGTATATGTCTTGCAGTGTGGTATATAATTTCATTCAAAGCTGTCAGAGAGCATGAGCTATGTCATTGCACAGGACAGCATACATTCTGAATAAGAGCAAAAGCACTATGCACCTACTTGTGCAGTAAGCACTTTCTCTCAAAGACTGGAAAAGAAAGAGCAGGGTAAGGTTTTGTTTCAGTCTATCAGTTTCCAACATTCCCAGGCTATAGATTTTTAGTATGTTATATGAGCTATAAAGGTGGGATGAAAATGAAGGTAATAACCAGCTGTAAACTGGTAAGGGTAATCAATCCTTGTGTCTTGCCTCCTAACAATCTCAGTATTGTCCTGTATGTGTACTCTCCTTTAATACTTCTTGCCTACAAGAAAAACAATGATATTTCTTTTTTACCAAGGCCTGAAGTGACAAGGAGTAATAGGTTTAAAAGTGTATGGATCCGGATTAGACCCCGGAGAGAAATTCTTCACTGTGAGGGTGGTGAGATATTGGAACAGGTTGCCAAAGGAATCTGTGGATGCCTCACCCCTGGAAATGTTCAAGAGCAGGCTGGATGGAGCTTTGAGCAGCCTGGCCTTGTAGGAGGTGTCCCTGCCCATGGCAGAGGTGTCAGATCACCATGAAAGGCACCCACAACCCAAATCATTCTGTGATTCCATGAGTGCAGCAATGACTCAATGAGCCCCTGATCTCTGACACTCCTTTCCACTTCCCCTTAGGGCAGCAGGAATGTATTTGCAAACGTCATCCTTGCTGCAGGGACAGCAACAGGAAGGTGCTTCAACCAAAGCACAGTAAAATGTTCATATTGGTTCACAGTCCATGAGTCCACTGAGACCTGAGCTTCTGGGCTGCACTACTGACTTGTGGCATCTACCTGAGAATTTTGTGTTCCAGCTGCACTCTTGGAACATTGGAAAGATCAGGTCAAGCTGAGGGGTGTGTATGAGGTGTGTGGGGGTGGGTGTCATTTCCTGAATTTGTCTCTTCCCACTCACTCTTGGACAGGAAAGAACATATGTTGTGACTACAATGGGATTATTCACTGAGCTTGGCAGGATCAAATTGCTGTTTTGAAATAATCTTTCCTGTATTAGACATGCTAACATCCAGGAAGGAAGAAATAGCCCATATGAGTACTCAGATCATCCTCCAAGATGCAGGAATGGCACCAGTTTTGACTCTTGTTATTTTCTCCATTCCTAAAATGTCTCATGACTTTTGGTCTGATTACCAGAATCAAGTTCAAGAACTTTGGGGAAGGCCACAGGGTACATAGCCAATCTCTACAATGGCAGAGTTTATGCCAAATATAGTTCTTAAATATGATATTATTTAAATATTTTTTCATTATATTGTTTGAAGTGGAGCCACTCAGTCTGCCTTGTGCAGTCTGCCAATTTTTAATCATGAACTGAAATTTGAAATGCTTATTTTATTAGGGCAAAAATGCCAACATTAAAAATGTTATTATTAATTTTAAAATAATGTTTTAGTTATTCTGCCTCCAAAATGTAGTCAGATTTTCTGTTCACAAATTTAGAAATGAATGTAATTTATTTATTTTCTTGCTTCTCTAATAACATAAGAAGTAGGTTTTTGTAACAAATTCTTTACATTATTATAGACAATGTATCCTGCAGACACACATTATACCCACAAACATGATGGATATATGGGCTTTTTGACCCTAACTAACCCATTATGTCAAAACATTTAGCAGCTCTCTGTTTTTGTTCTTCATTTTAGTGGAAGTTCCACCTGGTAAATTCTTTGCTATGCAAATAAATTCCATTGCACACATTTCTAACATTGCTCTTTAAAAGGATTCTTTTTACCAGTGCATTTTTTATATTTAATGACTGTCAAGCCAACAAACGTTCAAGTCTCAGAATGATCTCGTTACTTGACTTTGGCTTCACTCTGCTTCCATATTTGAGGTTGAAACAAAAGGCAGTTGAGTAAAGAGCTCAGCTCACTATACTTGGGTTGCCTTGACCTTGAAATCCCTGTGTTTCCCCTCCATGCCCACCACCCACACTTTTCATTGCTTTACCCACTCAGCTTGTAGCTTGCTCAGTAAGGTACTTGACTAGGTCTGTCTCATGATCACATCTTCCATCACATTTAGATCTACTGCTGTGACTCTAGAGATCACATTTTTCACTAAAGCTGTAATGATCCTGGCAATTATATGGTAGGTTATACTACTGACAAGGCATATTCATTCAAACATATTCAGTATTTCAATAATCCTCACAGAATTTTGCTAGTGCCTGAAAACCATCACTTACCTAATGACACAAAGTGTATCTTTGCTGTATAAACACTTTGAGTTTTGGCTTGCCATGAGAATTTTTCACTCAGGACTAAATGCAACCATAACCTCAGTTTATTGCTATTCTTAACTCAGGATATGCTCTATACTTCTGGTTCATGCCCACCACCTGCACTTTCCCTGCCTGGACTAGCTTACAGCTTGGTGATATGGCACTGCCTGGGGTTAAAAGCATTCAGTGTCAAAGGTGTGCAGCTCCTTGTATTTTAGGACAGGCCATCCCTTTGTGTTCCATAAAAACTGCTTCAGAAAAGTATAAGCCCACATCAAATGATTGTCACTGACAAAAAAAAAAAAAAAAAAAAAAAAAAAAAAAAAAAAAAAAAAAAAGAAAAGAAAAGAAAAGAAAAGAAAAGAAAAGAAAAGAAAAGAAAAGAAAAGAAAAAAAAAAAAACCTTCATGTTCTGAATTCTGAGTGAAGACACAGATCTGTGTCTTCAGTAAAATAGTTCTTACTGGCTAAGTCCAAACAAGCCTTCCTTTTGGGTGGAGCTTTTCTGGTTCTTTGAAGTGTCTGATTTCCTCCTATCAGGTATGCACATTATCAAGCTACTTAAACTATTTTAATTGCCTTCACAGCCCCCTGCATTTAAGGCTTTGCAAAGTTTTTGCACAGAGAACAAAACCTCAGGGTAAGGTACCAACATCAGTGAAAATTTTACAATGACTAATACTGTTTGGAAATATAACCCACTGAATACATCTGCTGTAAAGCTATATGGGACCTGAGGGGCAAAATCACTTCCAAAGTGTGTATAGTTTATGCAGCTTGCAATAAATATCATTCACAGTTATAATTCCACTTTTATCAAACAGACAAAAATAATTTGTCCAAAATATTTTAAAGGCCTTTGCATGATCTTCTCTATTATCATAGTCTTAACCAAAAGTTATAAAATAGTTAGGCAGACATAGAAATTAAACTAGATATTAAGAAGATAATTTAGAAGTCCAATCACAATTCTCTTTTGAGGGGGAAATTAAACATAAACCTGCTGAACTCACAGGTTTTGATTGATTAGAAAAAACCTCACCCAGAATAAGTGTCTTTGCACGTTTGATCCAATTGCTGGTAATTGAATATTCTTTTTCCGTAAAGAACTTTTTTTCATGAATTATGAATGCTCAGCATTCCTGAGTTGTGCTGTAGGCAGCTCATGCTCAGGTAGTAAACTGAGCTGCCAGTCCCATTGCCAGTATGCCTTGTTCCATTTCTGCTGCTCCTACCCTGGGAACCCAAGGGTTCATCCTTTACATACATAAGCTCATGGGTTCTGATAGAATTTACCCACAAATGCTGACAGAGTAGAAGTGCTGTTGGCCATCAGTTTGACATTAGAGCCACAACTCAAGTCATGCAGTAAGAATGACACCCAAACAGACCTCAGTATGCATGGGCAAGGGGAGAGAGGATGCAAAAAGCTTTGAGCATATTTCTCCCACTTGTTAGGGAGAAATCTAAAGCCCAGTGCTTTGATGACTATTTTCAACCATCTGTTCTACTAAGCATCTTCTCTCTGCAGCACCATCCAAACCAAGAATTCTATCAACTTTACTTCTCTACAGCACAATCTCTTCCACTATTTTGCTTTTCAGTGCTGGCAGGTACAGCACAGACCAAGCCCTGGAGATGTGCAGAGGTCAGTCTGGGCATGGCCAGAACAGGTCTGGACCATGGGCTGGGTGAAGGTAGAGCCCAGTGGAGGGATCAGGGTCATTCAGGGCTGGCTGTGCACAAAATGGATGAAGTTAAATGTCGTGTCTAGTAAATGGTCTCACTAGTAAAGCACCAGAAACACACACACACTTCTACACCTCTAAAAAGCTGAGGTCAGGGTCCATAAAGGCACACTCAGCACAACAGCAGGGCCATCTCAGGGTTGTAAACACTTCTGCAGTGCTGCAGTGATGCTGGAGCAAACTGGGCTTTGCTGAACAAAGCTAAGGAGAGTTGCTCCTTCATGCTGGTGGGTGCTGGGAAACCCACAGGTCGTGCTCAGAGCCCTGCCCTGACAGAGATCTCTTCCTCTGCTGCTGCCTCTGCAGATGCAGTAAATCATTTTCCCCAGCTACTGCTTGTGAGAATGAAGCCAAGGGAAACTCTAAGTTGTTATGGGGTGACAATTCCTGACAAAGATGAGTTATAGTAGAATAAAAAGACAAGGAGCTGGTTCCTGTGTCAGTCTGAACAGTGATGGATATTCTGAACTAAGCTGTGTTTAAGAGCTGAAGGGAAAGAAAGCAGTTATTGTTTCTTCATCTTATTTCTTCTTCTTTTCAAAGTCCCTCCAAATTAAAATTTATATATAACATGCATGAGGTATGCAGAGCACTGTGCTATGTTGCAGTGTACAGAAAATTTTACATTACATGTATATCTCTTCCACTGATATTCGTTGAAGTGTTTTTTCTACATTAGCATTTTTTATTTTCAGACTTATTTCAAGCTCCAAATATTTATATGAGGATCAAAAAAAGGATTTGCACATATTAATACATTATATTTATGTTAGTAGAGGGGTTCTAGATACCCAAAACAACAGCACACCTACTTTTATCACACATTTAAGAGTGGGCTGAAAGTCCCTTTTTGCTTTACTGTAAACTTATAAAATGCAGTTGAATCTTAGTTACTTGAAATTCAATGATGCAAAATCATTCCTTATTTGAAACATATTCTTGTTCCCTGAATACAGCATGGATCTACTAAATCCTTGTTTACCTGAAGGTATGAAAATAGATTTAATTCTCAATCTACCAGAAGAGAAACCTAGTCAAACTTGGACCATCAGTCATAAAAATACCTAGTTAGGTTTTTCCCTACCCCTCTGAAGCAGAGTCATGGGACTTTATCAGGCTAAATCCATACTCTCTCTCCCTCCCACCCACTGTTTGATATGCTATTTGAAAAACTAATTGCTCATATTTTAAAACTTCTTTCTGGATGGTTATTTTTGGTGCCACCCACTTTACTTTGCATTACATCAAGATGAGGAAGTGGACTTAAAAAATTATTCAGCAGGGAGTGAAAAATGTGAGGAAAACTCTTGTAGAGGCTTCAGTTTCTTAAAGTAATTTACCTGTCCTTGAAGAAACTGACTGTAAGCTCTCACTTGGAAATTACATTACACAGATAAATTACCTTACATCACATGCAGCCAGGCTTTTTCTCTGGTATATGTATGTGTATTGGTTTTTCATTTTTAATAAAATCCATCACATCTACCTGATTGCAGTAAGTTGTAATGACCCACCTGTGCTGTGAAAGAGATGTAAGGACACAGAGTGAAAAAAAATGATCAGGCAGTGTTTTAAGCTACATGCTGGCTCACTTAATTACTGTTGATACAAAGAAAAGCATGTTAGTTTGTCACAAAAATCACAACTTTCTCAAGAAGGGTATTCTATGCTCTTTTATGAGCCTTAAGGGAAAAAAGTGCACATGAAAGTGAGAGCCACAGTAGCAGTGTTACCCAAAAACAACTGCCAAAACTTTTTGTAGCACAAGACTATTTTCCATATTAAATAATATTGTTTAATAATATTTAAATAATTATTATTTATGTTTGGGACTGTTTTGATTTTTTCCTACTCATTTACCGTGTTGTGAACTTGTTCCATGTCAGAACTTGTTTAGCACAACTCCCTTAGCAGTAGCAGCTAAATTTGCTGAAACTTTGGACTGCTGGGTGCAACTTTCACCTAGTCAAGGAAAAGTAGCACCCAGAGGCAGCTCAAGCCAGAAAATAAAAAAGCCACATTCATTAGCAGAAGCACAGCCTTCAGAGCAGAAGGGAAATGGCTCATCTGGAGACAGTGGTGACAGGAAGATCCCAAACCACAATATTGCAACTGGTCTGAAGGGTCACATGAGAGACAGGGAATTCAGGTTATAATGGTGGAATTGCCCAGGGCTTTCTTTGTTCAAAGCTGCAGTGTTATTAGTAAAAAGAACTTTATAGAAGAATCTCTTTTGGCTTATTAATTCACAGAAACTCAGAGCTGAACCCTGTTAGGGTGGCAGGCATGTGTAATTTCCATAACATCTGTAAGTTGGCCATTGATTTTCTTTGCCACATTGCCTGAATTTTAAAGCTCATCAAGTTCATTTCTAGCTTTCCAACTTACTTGAATTGAAACCTTCCTAAATGCAAAACTGTGGAGTCAATCAAAGAAAAGAAGTGGGTGGATTTGTGTACTCCATTTTTTTTTTTAATTTCGCTTTTTTTATATTCTGATGGAAATTCCATCTCTTGGGGATTTGCCTCACAAATATTAGAAAAATAATATACCTTTTTCTTTCCCCTCAAGCTCTCAGCAAATTGGATCAGCAATCCCCAAATAGTTAATAACTTTTTGATATCTCTTTCAATCATTTTTAAAAATCCTCACTTGTCACTGACAGCTTTGCAACTCCTGTCAAAAAGGCAGACTTCACTAATTTTTTTTTTTTTTTATTCTTTATACAAAGATAATTTTTTTTTTCTATTTCTTTCTCAGTCTATGTTGAACAAACTTCCAACAGTTGGGTAGAGATGATTATTTGATTACTTCTTAACATCTAGCAAAATGTCTTTACAGGTCTTTATATTTGTATCATCAGTAAGATTATTTTGAACATATGGAATGAGTATCATGACAAGAACTCGAGAAACAGAGAAGATTTTTGCAACCCAAAGTGCCTAAATCTTGCTTAGTCAATGGAAAGCCACGGGCAGCAAAATGAACAGTATCATTCTCACAGTATTAAAGAATTATTTTAATATTTAATTTTCATCTTTAAAATAGTCACCTAGAAAAAAAAATTAAAATTAATTAGTTAATGGGGGAAATCAGTCACACTGAATTTAATTGATTTAATTGGTTTCAAATGTATTTATTTTTATTTGATGACTCATGCTTTAGAGGTGTTTATAAGACAGAAAAGCAGAGCCATGCATGTCTATCATTTTCAGAGGGTTAAGTGTAGATGACATGGACTCTACCCTGTTGATCTGAGAAACTCATCAATGTTTTCCCCTTGCATCCAGAATCACTATAGGGCCAATCATTATATTGGCAGGTGGACAGCTTGGTCTTTTCTTGCTCTGTAGCCAGTAACATTTTCAACTATTTTCACCTGTTGTGTCTTTTCTCACAGCAGTGACTTAGTACAGAGTTTACATCATCAGTCCCCTCTTTATGACTTGTATTTGAAAATTTTTCTATGGTGCTGTTTCTAAATGTCTACAGATACAGGGCCCTGGTGGCATAAGTTTTCATTTCAAGTCTAAAATTTTAATTTATGTGATTTTAGAGGTTATTGAGTATTGTAGAAAGGAAAATGTTACAGATCATTCTTTAGGGGCCAAATAAGCAGTCAACTAAACCATATTATATGCAGAATATACAAATTAATCCAGGGTTTGATAACATTATCTTGCCAAAAGTGAGTTTTCATAGATTTTTTTTTTCTCCTGGGGAAGAAAGAAAGGAGAGAAAAAACAAAGCAAGGAAGATAAAGATAACATTATTATTAGTAGTATTATGGCCACTGTAAGTGGTCAGGGTGAAAGAATAGAGACCAGATTTATAACTTATAGGAACCAGAAAAGTGGGATTGTAAAGGGCATTTGAGGTTGCCTATGGTGAGAGGAAAACTTGAGAAAGAATCAAAGTAGAAAAAAAAAACATATGGAGATGACAAAACCATGACAAACAATATAAAACTATAGCATGGTCTTTAGAAATTAGTTGGTGGCTGTTATCAAGTCCAGAACTAAACAATGGACTTGTGAAGAAGGTAGAAAACACTGAGCTTAGGCACTTTATGTGTGGTGAATCAGAATTTAGCAAGAGTCAGAATGTGGGAATGCCCAACTCAATTACTGGCCTGAATAAACCTAGTACAACTGCTGGGGATTGCAGGATTGCAGCCATAATCACAGGTTTCACCATCAGAATTACAGTCTAGAAACTGCTTCTCCAAATTAGTCCTGCATTTATGTGGTCATGTTTGTTTTGGCATGCCAGTATGCAAGCAGTGTACTATACATTGCTTTCTTTGAGTCTTTTTAACAAATGCATTATTTGTGGCTTTTCTGAAACATTATTCTAGTTGAGTTCAATTCTTTGTTAAACTGTTTCTTTATTAGAAGTATTTCTCTCTCTGTAATTTATCCATGCTTTAATTGTGCTAATGAGTTGTAAAAGACAAAGAAATTCTCATATTGAGATATTAGATTTATTAATATTTTCATAGCTCCTGCATTTCGTATTGATATTCTCAGAAGGTTAAATTGTTGCAGTTTAGAATTCTTACTATATTAAATAATATTTCTTGTTGTTTCATTGTAACTGGCAATAAAAGAGGCATTGGCCATTCTATTTACTGCTAATGGGAAAAAAAAAAGTTAAATACATATGTTTAGGTCACAATCTGGAGTTCATCTTTAGTCTAAGTCTAATCTGCAGTTAATAAATGATGGTTCAGATTCAGCTAGAAATGTAATGTATGTATTCAAAACCTGCTAATGGGTTCTTATTTTGTTAGTTGTATTTTTTCTTTTTTTTTTAGCATCTAAACTGCATATAACAGCTTATTTCCAAGTAGAAAAGCTTTCATTTTTACTGCTTTTCCATATCTCCAAATTTTCTCCTGCCTTCTGCTGAATTGATCCCCACAGGGGCCAGGGGAGAAGCAGAAATAGCTCATGGAACCAATTCAATGAGAGAATAAGGTAGGTGATAGCATTTAGTCAAGGTTTGACCAGTTTTGCTTCAGCTACAGTGTGAAAGCATGGCCAGACTGCTCTCACTGTCCTCTTCTTCCTGGTTTCTTAGTGAATATTCCTCAGGATCTTCTTTGCCAATAATAAAATATTTTTAAAACTGGGATCTATGTGCACAAGGCATCATTTTGTCAGGAGAGATCTGGTAAAGGAATTCTGGTTTCATTCAATGTTTGCTAAAGCATTCAAAATTATTTAGGCAAGCATACACTGAGAGGCTGCTAGCTGAGATTATAAATAATGCTGCAACAAGTACCTCAGGAGGCTTAGTTATGTCTCCTCTTTTGTGCCATCCAAGCTAAGTGTCTTAACCACCACAGATATTTTTCTTTTCAAATATGTCATAGTATTGAAGGTTTTTCCTGTTAGGGGAGGAAAATGGAAGAAAAATATCAGAAAGACACAGTGAAAAAGATAAAAAAAGCCATGTTGTTAATAACACCAACACTACTCATGGTTTGTGCCTCAGCAGCCCAGGACTGTGGGTAAGGTTTTCAAGAGCATTCATATATTCATGAAGTCTGACTTAAGCACTACAAAAGTTATGAATCCTAAGAGGTGACTGAAAGGGTCTTTAAGCTATTATTGCTATTTTCAATAACTCTAGAAATACTGAAATAATTTCAGAAACTGGAAGAAATTTAATGCTGCACCAGTATTTAAATGGGATAAACAGGATGATCTGCCTGATGATATTCTATCAGGCTCACCTTGACCCTAAACAAAATAGTAGAGCAGACACATTATATAAAAAATAATAAAATACTATGAATGCCATTCAAACTAGTCTTCTGCTAAACAGGTTCTCCCAAGGAAACATGACTTTTTTTTTTATGAGATTAAAAGTTGAGTTGACAAAGGAAGTAATGTCTGTGTATGTAAGCAAAGCTCAGCCAAAACCTTGGGTACCAAGGACAATTTGATTAAAAGTCTAAAATGCTACAAATTCAACACAGTGAACACTATTTATATTATCCATTAACCAAGTTACAGACGTCAGAGGAATCATCATCAAGCAGGTGTGCTGTTAGTGTGGGCCCATAGGCAATGCTTTCATAATATTCTTTATGAGTTTTTATCCATGACCTGGAAGATAACATAAGAATATCGTTAACAAAGTTTGCAGCTCCCAGGAAGAATTAGAGTCTGGCAAATAATAAAGAGGAAATGTTATTGACAAAGGGCAGCCTTGATTGCCTGATAAGCTATAAGCTTGCAAAGAGTATTGCAAACAGCTTGCAAACAGAGTTTTGATTTGAACAAGCAGAGAGAGAAAGAGGGAGACTAAAGAAAGGACATGAATGATACCAACAGAGAGATTACAACATGTGAAAGTGTAATTCTGGGAAGAACCATTGAGGTGGTTATACTCTAAATTGATCTGAGCTTCACGTGAAAGTCTGTGTTTTGAAAGGCTAAAAAGAAACTTGAATTTAGTAAAAAGGGGTTACCAAGCAAGTGTAAAGAGTAAATAACATGTATGTATTTCTCCCAAAGTAAACTTTACTAGAATACTCAAATAAATTCCTTTGCTTGCAGTACAAGATCATTGATATTTGGAAAGGGTTCAGAGAAGATTTGTGTGAATAATTAGATTATAGGAAAACATGACTCATAGCAAAAAAATCCAGGTACTTTATCTTTCGAAGTTATGAGGTGATCTTGGCCTGCTTAGACCTATGTGAGGAAAAAAACATAAAAATTGTTCTAAAGGTCATGATTTAGCTCCAGTAATATCTAAGTCAGGCTGGCCTGATGTCCTGTGTCACAGGTTGAGGTAGTTGACCACACTGGTCCATTTTTGAACATGTAACCTATGAGTCATGCAATGCTACTTATTTCAAACCAAATAATTATAAATTGAATTTGAATAATTTGAAATAAGGTTATAGATGGTTACAATTTTGAGGCTTTTGTAAGAGATCATATTTTAAAAGGTTTGTCTTGACTGGAGAGGACCCACCAAGCAGGAATGAAAAGTGAAAGATATTTTTAGGCTATAAGAATAAGGAGGCTTAGTTATGGATGCATACTTTGAAAAAAAAAAAGTATAGATACACATTTATAGATATATATATATATATATTTATATAAATTAATGGACTAATTATTAGGAAGCAGAATAGCTATGAAAAAGATAGTGTCCTTCTTTGATTCTTATTCAAACTGACTTTTTTTTTCCCAGTTATTTCCAACTCTTAATTCTTAGGGATAATGGGGAATGAGGAAAACAGTCCAGTTAGAATATGAAATAAACCACCTCTGTCCCAGAATCCAATAAAATGGGGATGATTATGTGAAAAATGAAATCAGGGCAGATTATCACTAAGTTTAAAGCGAAAAAATAATTCAGATTCTTAGCTCTGCTCTGAAAAAATGGAATAAATAACAGTCACTGCTGGTGCCTGAACTACAGGCTCAGCTTAATATAGGTACACAGAGACAGCTTCAGAGAAAAGTGCAGCACATCTGCAACAAGAGGCAAATGGTTACTCAATTATTGAGCCAAAGAGGATACCCATTGATTTTCAAATATTTCAGTGCACAAATGGGAACACAGGAGGAAGGAGGATATCACCTTCAACTCTGGCTCAGTTATAGGATGTTTTTTAATAACTTGCCTGTCTTAGGGTGTTTGCTTTATGATTAGAAAAGCTGAATTCAGTTGTTTCAACTTTCTGACCTGCATGGGTGGAGAGCCAGTCAGAGATGTCTGCAGAAGGAAGTGACATACCCATGAAGAGCTGCTGATGAATCTGGGCTCTTGTTTAGATAGGAAGAGGCAAAAGGAAGAAGTGGCTGATAAACATTCAAACTTTTGAATGTTTTATCCAAGCCTTTCTGGTCTGGAAGCAAGACTGGAAATAACTCAAATAGGATTTCTTGAAATATTTCCAGAAGCACTTGGTTTTGGCTGGGTCAGTAGTACAGCAAGAATAGACTTCCTGGGATATTTTGGCATTGCTGTTTCACATTTCAGACACAAACAGAACATCTGAGTTTTCTCCTCTCCTCTCCTCTCCTCTCCTCTCCTCTCCTCTCCTCTCCTCTCCTCTCCTCTCCTCTCCTCTCCTCTCCTCTCCTCTCCTCTCCTCTCCTCTCCTCTCCTCTCCTCTCCTCTCCTCTCCTCTCCTCTCCTCTCCTCTCCTCTCCTCTCCTCTCCTCTCCTCTCCTCTCCTCTCCTCATCCCTCTTTTTCTCTCCCTGCCCACCCTTCCAACTTTTCCAAACAGTTCAGGCTGTGGTTGAGCTAGAGATTAGGACAAAAGCTTTGCTTTGGTTGAAACAGGGTCACCAAATTACCTACATTCTTTGCCAGAGAAATCTGCTACACACTGAAGCCCACAACTCTAAAAGCAAATAGTAACACTTGGAACTGAAAGTAAATGGGAAGCTAATGAATATTGTAATTCAGGAAAATATATTTCTCATTCTCCTTAAAACTCTTGTGTATACAGCACTCAAATGTGCACACAAGAGCCAGATCCCATCCCAGCCATGCACACACTGTTCCCATTGGAGCAGGGAAGCCACACACATGCATCTGAGGGCAAAGTGGGACCCAACAGCTGGACCTTTTAGCTCAGCCACATTAATTACAGAGCTCAGTGACCACTGCATACCACTGGATCTGGGAGCACACGGAGCAGATCAGCCTTGTGATGTCATTTTCAGCTGGTGGATGGCAGGCAGTGATGTCTGAGGGAGGAGAAGCACACTTTTGAACACCTGTCCATTCTCTCCTTGCCCACTAGCACTGGTATCCATCCTCCTTCTCCAAGGCTCATTGTTACATCCATGGCCACACACAAAGCCTGCCTGGCAGACAAAGAGCTCACAAACCAAGCCCTGTAATCTGCACTGCTGGCAGCACTCAGTCCTAAGGATGCAATTGGGATAGTGGTGTTGCTGGCTTGGCGAGAGTTTCTTGAGCTGCTTCTGTTAATATTTCAAGATTTGGCTGCCACCAGGCCTTCCCAGCTGCCTTCTTTCACTGGCTGAGTTCAAAGGCTCCAAGTGAATTGAGTGTATACAGACTGGTTCAACTTTGTTCTGCCATGTGTGTACACACACACAACTAGCTGCAGTTATTGAGTTGAAAGTGGTCTGTCATTGACACTGAGGAAAGTGAAAATAAATTTTTTAACTTGTGATAATAATAAAAAAAAAAAATCATTAAACTGATTAAAAAAATAAGTGATGCTATTAAATATTGGGCAAAAAGAATGTAGTGTAAAATGTGAGACTTAAAATGAGCAGGGAATGTTCTGTAGTTCTGGGTGTTGTATGAGGCCTTAGAAATTTTCACCTGAAAAAACATAATGTGCTTTTTTTACAAAGAAGAGAATCTGACATTATACATTGGATTGTAGCTGCACCTTTGGTGTCTTTGGCAAAAAATGTGCATGAAACTCTAGTGGAATTACAGCAGGTTGGATTTTGCTCCTTGTGATTCATTAACAGCTTGTTTACCTCTTTGTTTTATTGGGCAACAACAACAAAAATGTTCATTTTTTAAGGATGCCCCCTGCTTAGAAATAGAAAAGATTAAAATTATTCTTCCCCAGGAACTTGTACCACTGCACAGCATTGGAAGAGTTACTTTCTAACAGTGCATCATCAATTTTGCTTTGTTTGTCCAATGCTGAATACATTTTTGAAAAGTGGAGGACAAGGTGAAAGTGCCTTCAGAATACAAATAATTAGCTGGGCTCTTTTTTTTGTTTTGTTTTGTTTTAAGAGTCAATTCAAAGACAAAACAACTGATTACATTTTACCAACTGGAGATCCTATCCTGCAAAGTCAGAAGGCTTTCAGCATCAAGAGGAATGACACTACATGGGGAAGAATTGCTGCCACAAAAGCATTACATCAAGAGACATCAGGAGCTAATAACTATTTTGGGGGGATAGTTAATTCAATTGTGCACTAGTTGATTTTGATTTTTTTTTTCCTCTGAAACTATTTTACATACATTTAGATTTTAATTTTTTTTTTAGACTGCATCAGAGATTTGAAATGTTTTTGATTTATTGACTCTAAGAAATATCCAGAATCCACTAGAGCAGATTCTGTGTCCCCAGGTTGAAAATCTTGCTGTATTTTGTAAATTAAAAGTAAATTATAGTCTTATAATGTGCTATGAAATTAAAAAACCTACATACAAAACCAGTTGTATTTCTTTAAGGAATGATGCTGTGGTTTTCACAGCAAGGAACAATTCCCAGTGTAATTAAAGTAACAAAGAAAACAATAAAAGAATGGTGGATGGCTATAAAGTACTTGCAGCTGAGGTATTTCCATTTGCTTGATGCAGACCTCTCATTCCAGATGCTGGCTGAGTCCTCACCCTCAGTCTCTGATCCTTTATGAGTGTGATTCATTAATTCACTTCTGTTCTCCACACTGTTAATGGAATTGCCATCCCTTGAACCAGTCTTTGTGTAACCAAGGTTCTCTATTTTCTTTTACTCTCTTAAAATGGCATTCAGCCAGTGATGAGTACACCTAGATTCTCCATCTCTCCACACCTTCTCTACTGTTCTTTACAAAAGGTATTGGTACTTGCTGTTTTGAAAAGACTGTAAAAAGAAAAAAAGAGGAAAAATTGAACAGAATCTGCTGACCAAATAGATTTCCTAAATCACCTTCATTTTGATTATTAAATATATTATAAATATAATATAGATTCTTAATAGATATCTTATATAATTATAAATATAATACAGATTTTCCTAAATAATGTTTCTTTTAAAGATGCTTTTCTTTTGTATATCACAGCACAGATTAAGTAGGTGCCCATTCCTCAAAATTATATTTTCCATGATATGGGAACCTTTGTTCTGAGGCTGTAATCTTTAGTATTAAAAACCTGATAATTAAGTAATGTTTGGTCCCTGATAGAGGTCTGAAAAAAAATAAATGACGGCTTTCTTTAAAGGAAATTATATTTTGAAATAATATACACAGATATACTGAATGTACATAGAAATACTGAAAAAATTAATTTTAAAAATAACATCATCAAGCTTTTTAATTTTGGTAGAAGAAGTCAGGGTAAAAAGAGCAAAATACTTATAGTTAAATTCTTTTTCTTGTCTTTTTGCCTGTCTTTTCTCCATGGAGTATATTTCTGAATTTCACATGTATAAAAACATCTTCTGCTGTAGTTTGGACAAGTCTGCTGAAGTTGTGGCTACGTGTGAGGAGGGCAAAGCCTTGTAAAAATATCCATGTTCATTTTAAATGAACTACTCTAGAGACTTGGTTCAGACGAGTTTCTTTAGTGAGATCCAACACTTTGGGAAAAAAACACATATTCCTCTCTTCCAGTAACATTTTAGCTCATTTAGGACTGGTTCTTATAGCTTAGCTGTGCACTGCCTACTCTGAGTTTACATTTAGTGAGTTTAATGCTTCAATGGACACCTCTTGTAGGACAATGTCTCATGGCTCAGTCCAAGCCTGCTCTGATGAATTTCAGTTCAGACTGTGAAAAGTTTGGACTGTGTCAAATTCCTTGATGAGATGACAGCTCATGGCACTTTCAATAGCACAGAAGGGAGGGCACTGCCTGTCCTGCAACCTGCTCAAGAAACTGCAGGAGCAGAGGGCAAAGAGACTGTCTGTGCTGACTCTGCTCTAACCTCATCCCCCAGCAGTGACAGGTTCATATCACACATACAGGTTTATGATTCCTCTGCCTCAGCTGCTGCCTTTAACCAGGATTCTGCAGCTAGACAGGCACAGGGATTTTCAGTTCAAGATTTTTCATATCATTATTTAAAGTAAGTGAATTTTAATTCAGCTACTGAATAAGTCAGGAGCAACGTAGCCAACCCCTTGATATTTTTGAGCAGTTGCAATGTTCTCACCACCTGCTGGGTCACAAATGTAAGTCTCTATCCAAGATACATCCACAAGGGTACATAGGTATATTAACTATTAATGTTTACTTCATAAGAAAATGGTAAATTTTTATTTTAAGTAACTGTTGTGTGTATCATGCTAACTTTATTCTTAATCTTTATCAATCCACATGCACAAATATTTGATGATCCTACTCAAGTATATGATTAAATCTCATATTTGTATTGAAGCATACAAATCAACATTTGATTCTCATTCACTGCAGAATTATTAAGGATCCTGAATACACAACATATACTATTCTTATCAGGAAAGGATACTATCCACTATCATGAGGAATGCCATACTTTGGAACACAGCTCTATCTCAATATCAAAAAACAAGATTTCAAATTCTATAAAATTGTAAATGGCATTCATCTCAACAAACTGCAGAAGGCAGGTACTACATTTGGGTTACTCAGCCAGATTCTTTTTATTGGAGAGCAAATGGCATTACTAAATCTTACATTCATTATGATATTTTAGGTCTGTTAATCAGGGTGAGATGAGGTGCTTCCTGGGAATAGCTGTTTCTAGTAGCAGTCTGAAAAAGGAGACTGGATTACCATTAGATATGGATTTCTGCAACACAGATACCTATACTAGAGACATTTTGAAAACTGCCATTGTTGTCTGACTGCAAAGGCACCTTCTGAAGCACAGCCAGAGAGAGCTATACTGGGGGGCTCTTAGGTACATTGGATAGTTAACTTTAATAATCTACTTACCCTGTGATTTACCTCAATTCACCCAACCTACCTCTTGGCCATATTTTTTCCTTATAATAATGCAAATCATATAATCATATTCCTCTTTCCTCTTTCCTCACATCATTAAAAAAAAAAAAAAAAGAAAAAGAAAAGAAAAAAAACCACAGTTGTATTTCCATATGCAAGAACTAAGCAGAAAAAACTAAATATAATGAATTCTGTGTAGCAGACATGTTCTATTAACATATGAGGGATAAATAGAAAGATACACAGATGAATAGATGAATGAACTTCTTGTATCCATTACCCTTCTCTGGTTGTAATATGTTGCTAGTGTAGCATTAACTTGTGATAAGAATGTCTGCTGCTCCAAGTAGATAGGAGTTGAAAAAGAAAATAAATTCATTTGATTTGCATTCTCAAGGCCAATTGCCAGCCCAAAATGCATTTTGCCCCCAGCCAATGGTATGTTAATTCAACAGAAACTTAGTCCAAAGACCTTTGCCTGTATATTTTCCCAGCTGCACAGCTAAATCATTCAAAACAAAATAAATAGGAGAATAGATCATAAAGGAATTACAGTCCCAAAGGTAATTGACTGAAGCTCAGATGCTCTTGGCAGCATGACAAATGGTGTGCATATGATCAACAAAAAGCATGGAAAAGATGCAAAGGATCATGACATATTTTGCTATTGTTTGTTTTTCATCTATTTTGTTCATTATGTACAAAATTAGAGGTAGAAGCCACAGCCAGAAATCTGCAGCACAACACGAAGTAAAACAGAATGCCTACCCAAATAACTGGATTAGATAAACTGGGAGCAGCACCAGGAGCAGCAACAACACAGAAGAGAGTCTGAGTCAGGAGAGAAAAAACCCAGACTCAACAAAAAAACAACAAAACAAAATAAAGAAAACCCTCATCTTTGTACCTTTTCAGACATGAAAACGTTGAGAAAATCATAATAAAACAAAAAGTATACCATTATTAAGTTTTATGTTCTCCTCTGAATTTAAACCCAGTCTGGACATATATCTATATATTTAACCTATATATCTATATATCTATATATCTATCTATATATCTATATATCTATATATCTATATATCTATCTATATATATATATATATATATATATATAGCTATATATTATCTACTCCCTCTCTATATATAGGTGAATATTCATATATATAATAGGTTTGTTGGCTCTTTCTACATGACCTTAGACAAATCAGTTTACAGTTTTCTGATTCAGTTTCCTCACCTGCATATTTTTCCTTTCTCTGATGCATTGATATCACAAGCTGGAATTGCATCATTGCCCATAGACCTATCACAGGAGTTTAGGAAGAAAATAGAATGGATGAGAGACTGAATCCCTGTGAAAATCCCTTAAAATAGCTTTGGTGGCTCTTCCAGTTTAGGAAAGGTTGCCCTGCTGGTGCTTATGGCATCCCTGCTGTGCATGTAAGGAGAGAAAATTGCTCTCTGGAACTGACAAAACCAAGAGCTATGGATTCACTACATAAACAGATAAAATGTTAAAACATGCTTCTCCTTTCTCTGTGCTGGTTGCACTTGCAGATTTTGTTTATCAGCTCAGTACTCTCTACACACAAAAATGGAAAATTCATGTGACTGTTAAAGACTTGGAGGTTAAAACCATAAATAAGCTACAGTCCATCAACAGGTATAATGTGCCCCATCTTTTTCTTTTATCAGCCAAGTGTGAAACACAGGCACAGACACTGAACACTGGTTTAATTGAATCACAGTTGCTTAAGTGCTCTCAAGAGGTGATAAATTAAAAAGTGTTTTATCGATGAAAGAAATGGGTTTTTGCAAGTTGGAGAAGCAATATGGCATGAATCTAGTAATAAATTGTTGGTTATCTACTAACACCAAATTGCTACCAATAAAAATTATCTGTGAGCTTTTTAACAAGGAAGGACCAATAAACAGAAGATTCCAGCCCAGACATTATTTTGTTTTCCCCTTTTTGGTCAAATTAATGTCAAGTTAAATGGAGAGTTGATCAAATTATTTCTGGAAGGCAATTATTTCAGTTAATCTGTTTTTTTTTCCCTGAATAAATGTTCCCCAAGGAATGCTGATTAGATGATTTTATGGCTGTTTTCCAACTTTTGAAACTATTCTGACCTTTTCTGCAAATTTCTTTTTCTGAAAAGCTCTTATTAATTTTTAAAATAGTTTGCTTTCCCAATTCATATTCTACTGGTTATGTAAAGTCCCCAAAAATGGCTTACTTGCAAAAATACTTTTTATATTTTAATACAAGTTTTTGTTTTATTTCCTTAGAAGTTACTAGATAAAATGCTAACTTATCTAAAGCTAGTTGATTTTAGCAAGGACAAGAAGCCATATTGAATGTTTCAGAAGTAACTAAAAATGCAGTGAAATAAAACAGAAAAGACATTTAAAAATAAATAAAAATTATGCTATCAGGTAAATATTTAAAATATTCCTTCCTTCCTTCCTTCCTTCCTTCCTTCCTTCCTTCCTTCCTTCCTTCCTTCCTTCCTTCCTTCCTTCCTTCCTTCCTTCCTTCATTTTTTTTTAGTCTACAGCTGATTCAGAAGTTCAAAATTTTTTTTCAGGATTTTCTAAACATGGAACAATATTATTGTTGGAAAAAAATTGTTAATCTCTTTTTCTATTCTGTATATTAAGAAACACTATAAGTTTTATTTCTTTATCTTGCTGGTAGTATAAAGTTATAAGAGTTTTACTGCACCAAAATATAATTCTCCCGTTCAGATTTACAAAATAAATATCTATCTGGTGGATCATTTTATAATAATTAAATATAATTATAAATATATTATATATAATATAAATAAATATAATTAAATACAGTAAATTAAATACAATACTGCTTCATGTTCTACAGCCTCACCTCTCAGGATTCAGAGTAAGACTGTATGTGTGAGGTCTTTGGGGAGTGTGTGATAAAAATTGTGCCTGTTTTCACATTTGTGTGCTTAAACAAAGTCTTTACAGTTCCACCCAGCTTAATGATGAAATCCTAGCTGTTGGAACCTCATACACAAATACATTTCTGAATGGGTGCTAGTGATGAAGTAGTTTCTCCATCAAGTGATCAGAGCAACACAAAGAAAAAGCCCAGGAGTGATTCTTGCCAACCAAGATGTTTCCCCAGGGCTGTGCCACGAGTACATTTTCCTGCCATTACAGAAACACAGACACTTCCAAAGGTGCACTCAAAGCACTCCTGCCAAGAGTTTCAGGAATGATAGGATGCAGTAAAAAATATTTACATTTCCTCTTTTAATTTGTATATTTTCTTATATTTTAGGTGGTTTTATGCTCAGCTGGTGAGGGGTTTGAATAACCTCTTCCATTAAGGAAGTATTAATGGGAGACTAAGAAATCTGTTGTGAGAAAACTGATTCCCTTTGGATAATGTTGGCTGCATAAAAGGGCAAAACCCTTTAGGTAATACAAAAAATCAAAAGTCAAACTAAAGCCAAATTTAGAAGTAACCACATTTTGAGTTAGTGCAGATTCATCTTGCAGCTGCAGAGCAAAGTCACCTCTGTCTGAGTTGTGAAATCATGAGGAGTGTGAAGAATCACAGGAAAAAAAGGAGCATTGGGTGCCCAAAGCTGGTCTTGAGGGGTGAAATAATTGAACTGAGGAACACTGCAGGCAGCTGTGAAGTTCTCTCTGCTTCCCAAAGGAATGACCCTTTTAAAGAATAACCTGCTTTTCCTGCTTGGCCTTTGCCCAAGTCAGGACAGACAGAAACAGAGACATTTCAGAAATGCCCAAGCATAGGAGCATGGTAGTCATTCCCACAGGAAACTTATAATTAAGCAATTATAAACTCAGAGGAAAGGCCATATTTCCTTCATGGTGCATCTCAGTTGAAAGCAAAACAGAGATAAGCAAAGAAACCAAGACCACTAAGATTTGAAGGGAGCTGCAGCAATGTTGAACATGGAGATCAGACCCACTAAAGTGCCAGAATATGTTCTTGCTTTTCATTAAAATTCAGGTTTCTGAGAAGTGACACATTTTGAATTTTTATCAAATTGATTGATTTCTATTAGTTGTAAATACCAATTAATTGCTTGCTGCATTAATGAGAGATTAGTTCATTTTAGTAGAAAGATCCAAACTCAGTGTTCTCTTTCACTGGCAACAGCCCCTTCAGTCATCCAATTCTTGACTGCTAGAACACTAATAAAATCCCAATTTAAACAGGAATATTATCACTGACTTCAAACAAGACCAACTTGCACCTAGTGTAGTCACCCTGTTTTAGAACAAGACAGAACCTTCTTGTGCTTCTGCTCAGCAGAAATTGATTTCTTCCTTCCTGGAGCTACATTAGTCAACATTTAATTTAAAGTTTAGAATAAAGCTAAGTTTTCAGATGATTGCCATTGTTGATTTAAAGTGATTCTTCATTTGATTTATAACTTTTAAGGAAAGTGATGCCCAAAATTTTAAGGAAAAGATGTGTGATATTCAAAGGAAAGTACAGAAATTTGGCTTCTCTAAACCAGGAAGGCAGAGAAGGAATATGCTTGGTCTCTATGAAAACATTGGAGTCTACACATTGGATACTGTTCATCCACTTTCAGTAACAGAAAGCTGTTATTCCAAAGAGGAAATATCTGTCCTGGGTAAATTTGGGCTGAAAATCAGAGAGACTCCAACATTTGTGAAAAAGCTGGTTTTAGCAGACCTTTCTAAGTGGATTGAAGGAGGAGACACAGACGTCTTTTACAAAGGAACACTTTCTGTAATCATTTTCTTGTCATAGTATTGTCAAAATAGACCCAACTCCATTCCTATTATAAGCATTTAAAGTCAGAGGAAAAGGGTATCATGTTAATGATCTCAGCTTCATCATCTTATGCAACAAATTACAATTAAATATCTGGGGTTTTTTTGTTAGCAGCTTCTATAAAGTTGTCTGGGGCTTTCTGAAGTCAGCTGAACTGTACTTTTTGCTCATTTTTAGTGAATAACAAAGATTGTTATAGCATAAGATTTACTGACCAGAAGTTGAGCTTTTAATTTGATCTGTTTTCTGAGGTTGTCAGCAGAGTTGTGGGCAGCCTTGAACAGCAGTGCAGCTCCTTCTCAGATGGGTTTCCAAGACATGGGGAGAAGCATTTCCTGAGATGCTTATCACACATCCCCTGAGGAAACCAAAACAGTGACCAGAGGCTACAAGCCCAGCCTTCCACCAGCTAAAAGGAATCAGGAAGAACCCAAGCCCTCACTACCACCTGTACCTGCTTGTAGGAGATAAAACTTCCTTTGCAGACTGCCTGCACAGAAAGGGCTTTTCATGGTGCACATGAAGATGTGAGTTATCTTTCAGGTGTGTGGTTCAAGTGGTGCTAATTCAAGACAGTGGAAGTATTTTTGTAGTGATCTCTGGCAGAAGAGATATTTAATTTTTTTCAGAATAGTTGTGAAGAGCACATCCTATTTTTGGCAACTGTTCAATTTTCTCCTTCCTCCCAACTCAACCAGCCTACAGACATGGCTGTAGGGATGAGCCATTCAGACCCTTTCTGCTGATTTGTTTGGACTTTCTCAGAGTTTTCAGGTATTCCTCCCAGTCCATTAATATCTCTATGGTCCACTCATATCCCTCCACTCCACACTTCTCCCTAGTCACACTCTTTCTGCATTTGCTCCCCTCCGCATCTATAGAGTCCTTCCACCCTAAGCTCCTGATAAAACCATACAAGCTGCCTCACACCACCACATCCTTGTTTCAGCCTTTGCCTTCTCTGTGCAAGCTTGAGGTCCAAGGCAGGAGTGTCACCAAGTGGGAGCCAGTCGTGGGTGGCTTCTCATCACTGACATAAAATGACCAGGAAGCAGTAACAAGGAAACACCAAATTATCACTTAATGGAAATTATATTATTTTGGGTCATCTTTTGGATCAATTTGGTTTAAATTATACAGGACCTAGAAGTATGCTACTTTGCAACATGCAGGGTAATAATAATTTTTAACAGTAATCAGCCAATTGTCATGGTTTACCAGGCCCAGCTCCTACCTTCAGCTGCCACAGCCTCCTTGCTTCAATTTGCAGGGGCACACTCTCTCTCCAAAACTTTGTTAGCAAGATTGTTTTGAATTTAATGAGAGTATTTCTTTTTCTAATTTGCTTCAGGTAGCTGAATTAAATAATGGAAGTGGTGAACCACCTAGAGGACTGTCCAGAGAGAATAAGTACAGGCCACCTCTACATCCCACCCTCTATGCACACACATGCACACAGGCACATACACACACACCTGCATCCATTATTTGTGACTCTTTCCACCTGTGCTGACATGGATGAGAATTTACAACTGCTTCGAAAAAGTTACAAGCAGTACCTCAGAAATCCCACATTTTACTGGGCTGCATTATTATGGCACATTTGTCAGCCAGCCAAATGCTATGTCAGCCCTGCAATTGATTTACAGCAACATCTGTAAGAATATTTGAGGAGAGGAGGAAACTAATGTCCACTTTCTATTCCAGTGTTCCAAAGAAACTAATGGTCATAGGGCATTCACAAACAGAAAACACAGAAATAAACAGCATGTTTGAAAGGTTATGTGCTCAATGTTACAAAAAGGAAGGGCAAAAAATAACAAATAAATGCAATACTTTTCAGACAGGAAAATAACCACAGCCTTTTCAGGCATGTCTCAACTTAGCCATATAAAACACCTGGCCTTAAAAAAAGCAGACCCATTTATTTTTTTCTTTCCTGACAAATATATGAAGCTTGAGCAGGAAGCCCACATAAAACTCCTTTGTGAAAGACCTCATTAAAAAAAAAAAAAAAAAAAAAAAAAAAAAAAAAAAAAGGAAGAAAAATTCCACCAAACTTATAAAATAGTTGCTTTGTAATTACTATGAACTATATTATCAAATTCCTATTTTTCCTTTTAAGAATGTATGAGGAGAAAAGAGGTTTAACAGCTGTAAAGCTTTGGGTGAAGGGAAGAGGTAGAAATGCCTTTCCCAGACCCTTCTCCTCAGCCTCTGCACCTGATCACTGACCAGACATTACAGACTCAAAGATGTTTCTGATGCAGCCTTTTCTTTGCACTTCAGTTTAACAGAAGAGATCATTCTGGCATTGCTTGCACAGCTCCTGGATCCGAGGTGCTGCTTGAGATCTGCTGGATCCAGGCACCCCCAGGGTAGGAGCCAGGCTGCCCTGTGGCTCCCCTGCCAGCAGCACACACAGCAGTGCTGAGAGGCTCAGGGCTTGCCAGACCCACCTTGGGACCAGCCTCCTACAGCTCTCAAAGCACACAGCGAGCAGGACATTCCTAATCACACAGAAAAATATCCAGCCTGACTCTTTATGATTATAGAACCTTGTTGAGTCAGTACTTTCAAGAAGAAATCAAGGAGAGAAACACGCTCTGGCAGGAAGGAGAAACAATCCACAGGGACCTGCCAAACTCAGACCAAACAGATTAGGGAAGAGGGATGTGCAGCAGGGAAAGAACAAGCAACAGTTTTGCACACTCCAGCTGTGTGCCTGGTCTGTGCTGCCCTGATAACCCAAGGGGCACTTTATATTCCAGATCTGAATGGAAAAGGCAGAATTCAAAAACAAAAATGAAAATAATTTTGAGAAAAGTCATTTCAAAGTGAAAAAATCAAAAGATTTCTGGTTTTTCACACTTTTTTCATATTCTGATTTAAGCCACTTAGTAAAACAAGTTCAGTGACTCAGTGTCACAGAGCTGCTTTTTTACTTCATCTTCTCTTCTTTTTTCTTTTTTTTCCAAAAAACCCCATACTTTGAATGTAAATACTGTTTCAGACCAAACTGCTAGAGTGTGCTGGTAGGTGAAATAACACACTTGTTATAAGCTACAGAACAATAAACAAACACATTTTTAAAATAAGGCACTTAAGAACCTCAGTTTATGTTAAAGGATAATTTTATTCATTAAGTTAATGCAGCTTTCTGATTAGTCATATTTTCCATCATCACTGCCATTTTACTGCTTTACCTACTGTGTGGTCACATTTACGTGAAATTTAATTCATTCTAAGAACATTTTTACACGTGGGTTTTTGTGCCCTTGCCAAAATCTGAGAGCAGATTAACTTTCCCCTGCTAACAGCAAATACCTACGAGGCTGCTGCAAGCACCCCTGACACTTTCCATTCTTTAGCTTACATGGAAGGCTGTGTGAGCTAATTACAATGGAGGCCGTGTTTCCCCTTTCCTGAGGGAAGGTTAATAGAGAAAGAACTTTACACTAATAAAGAATTTGATCACTCTGTGGCAGAGGCCAGGCTACAGGCAGCTGGCTGCTGTAGCACTGATGCTTTCTCAATGCTGCTGGTGTACAGACCCACAGCAGGTAGCAGTACAAATAGAGTTTATTTTAAGCCAGGAGAGTGGCTAATTTCAGTTATGAGTTGGCTTAATTATATATGTCTTCTACCACTTACTCAAACAGCAGCTTCTTCATTGCTGTGCTAGTCAGCCACAGCTATTAAAAAACATAGAACAAAAGACTCATTTGGAGATGTGTTAAAAATTACAGGGTACCAGTGAATCAAGTATTTTCTTGTGTGAGCTCTCTGGTTAGTCACTAGACTGCAAAATTCTTCTGCATGCAGTTAGGCACATCATGAGGGACATCCACATGCCAAATGAAGTACCAAGTCTTTCTGCTTATATTTTAGAGTCTAGAATCACAATGACATTGAAAAGCAGCTCAAAAAACTCCAATGTACATTGTCCTGCAGAAAATGCACTCCTTCCACGTTCAAGGGCTAAATGTTAAAACTTGCACAAGTTAATTCCTTGGAACAAGGGAATTATTCAAAACCCCTTTATGGAGGGGAACTACAGCCCTCCTCCCCTGAATTCTCTTTAAGGTACCTCTGCAGCTCTGCCTTACAGCAGCTCTGACTACTCCCCTAACATTTAGCACGCCAGCCCAGGACAGAACTAGATATGTCTGTCTAGTGCTGGCACGTCTGTGAAAATCAGGATGAAAGTAGTCCACATTTGTTGATGAACAGAGGCTGAATGGAGCCCCGAATTCTCCATGTCACAGCAAAACAAAATGCATTTTGCAAACATTTTGCAAGCAACCAAAGGACATCAATGTCTATACCTCCATGGCAGTATTTTTTCAGTGATTTCTACAATAAGTAGGCTGAACATCAGGAACAGTACCAAAAGGTCGCTTCTTCTGGATAGGAACTAATGTGGTTTTGCATCATTTTGCCATAAAAAAATCTAAAGCCTCACTGTCCAAAAAGATGTTATTTCACACACCTCTGTAATCAATACCTCAATTTTGGCAATCCAGCAGCAGACCCAAATCATAAGCTTCTGCATGCACATCTACAAAGGAAGTGCTGAAAATCAAGTAGGTTTGTTTCCTTCTGTACCCCCAAAACAGTTACAAAATAGGTGTCATATTGCTATGGCAAATGAGAGTGTCTTTAGACAATGTTGCATACCAGTCTTTCAAGGTAGAGGTCTACAAAATACCAAAGCTTGTTTTACATCCAGGGGGTCTTACTACCTCTGTCAAGTAAGTTAGATCTTCATTTCCAACGCCATATTTGAAATTCATATGCCTTAAAACAGGCCACCATTAATTTCAGAACAGAGTACATTCGTGTACTCAGACTGCCAACTCCTGCACTGAAATTGCTGTTAAACCACCCACGGACAACAGCCGTTGTCTGAATAGAAGAACACCAATGCCCTTGCTGATGGCTGAGGTCCAGGGATCATGCAGAAGTGCTATTCAGTAGTCCCTAATCTAGAGAAATTTATGGTTCTGTTCTCTGTTTTGGGGGAAAAAAAATTCTGAGGTCACAAAGTCTAAATTTGTTTTACAAGCAGTGAATTTAGAATTGCTACTGACTTCACCCTCAGGTCCTGCTGTCCCATGGCATTCTGGAGTCACATCGATCACACACATTCTGACACAGTGGACCCCACAGACCACATGACTCTGGGAAACTATGCACTGCACCAGCAATATTCAGTCTTGAACCCAAACACAGAAAAACAAACAGATCTTGTTTCTTGTCTACCAGAAAAGGAGATTCTAAATGCAGTTAAGAGGTAACTCTCCAGATGATGTGCCCTTTGGTGCATTGCTGCTTTTGGCACTTGAAAGCATAGAGGGTGAGTGGAATTAAATAAACAAAAAGCATTGTAAAGCTTGTAAAGTACAAAAATGCTCCTTATTATGCTTATAACGCTGTACTATAAATATTTTATCCCTGTCTCCTGAATTATGCATTTTCTGCACACTCGATACAAGTCCTTCCTAAAGCTCTGGCTAGCCTCTCTCCAACACTTCCCCTCCTCTCTTCCAGCACACAACTGCTGCTGACTTACTGCCTGCAATTGCACTGTGCTCTGTAAACTGAGTCCATTTGTCCCAGCCTGTCACCACAGTAACAGGGCAAGCAGAGAAACTGGAAACTGAGGAGTGTAGGTTACCAGAGAGGGTCCCCTAAGGACATGGGAGCAGTATTGTGCTATGAGAAAAAATGCAGCACGGGAAACAGGAGAGGCCACCTGTGCCTTTTGGTAAGAAGTTGGTGTGTACATCTATTTCAGGGGAACAACTGACCCTTTAATACTTAAGCACAACAAAGGAGAAGCACCTTTTGCCACACATTAGTGAGCCAAGATGTTGCTTTTATTCCACCCTGTAGCACTCCCCTGAAATATAAAGCAAGTTCTTAATTGGAGTAAAATGATATGTACACAAACTGCATCTTGTTATACATTTATTTTTACCTTTACTAAGCAGGCTGACATTCCCCTCTCTCCCTATTTTCTTAATGAAATAATTTCACAAGACTTGTAAACTAACATCCAACCAGTCAAGCCACATTCTCTATGACAAAGTAATATACTAAGTGAGCAAAAAACTTCACTGAGAAGATGCAGTTCTGAGATGTGCCATATCCACAAGAAATCTTGCAAGTAGCTAATAGAATTTCTGCTTATATTCAAGAAGGAACACAATCCCCAATTATAGTCCTGGTTTGTAAGGCTGGCAGAACACAAATGTTTGCAGTGCAAAGCTAAGTCTTAGTTTTAAGCTTCTTTGAAGCAGCTCAAGGAATAAGGCTTAAGTGTTCAAGAGACTGAAGTAAGAAATGCTTGGTGACACTAATGAGCCCTTGGCTGGAGAAAGCTTTGCACCTAACTCTTTGCCATTTTTCAAGATCCCCTTAAGTTAAGAATTCTAAATTAAAGCATTTGCTGCTGAAATACAGCATACAATACTCCATAAGGCTGTGATTGAAATTGTAACACCCTTCAGTACTCACGTATCCCTAGTGTCATCTCCTACACACTATTTAGGTTACTCACTTAGGAAATGCTTACAACAGAGAGATTGTGGTAAATAAGTAACTCCATTTATCTAAAACTATTTAGGGCTTACAGAAACTATACCTCAGCAATTGCTTGTGTGAGTTCAACAGGCAAAACATTTTGTTGTGTAAAGCATTAAGTGGATACTGGCCCTAAAGAACATTCTACAAGTTTTAAAGTGAGCCCATGGCAAGATTCCAGCTGCTGCTGGTCATAAAACTGCAAAATGTCTGTTTTGTCATTCAGCAACACAACACTTGTTTCTCATTCTAATTCTTGAGATGCAGTGTAAGCTTTACTCAGGGTTGGCTGCAATTTATTTCCCCATCACATCAACTTACGATTTAGCTTTCAGTTGGGTAAATACCCAACTACCGGCTCAATAACATCTGTACCTGAAAGGGGAGAAGGGGGGAAAAAATAACAAAAATAATAATAAAAAAAAATAATTTAAAAAAAAAAAAAAAAAGAGAGAGAAGGCAAGCAAACTTCCAAGCCTTTAAAACAGGTGTTTAGTTACACCACTGATTTAAAAAGAACTAATATATTGCAACTATCTTGCATTTTACAGATAGCCACTGTATTTAAGCACAATTCACTTATAAAACACAAAAGCTATCAGAAAAGAGGACTTGGGAGCTTTCATTTCCATTTCTGGGCATTTAAGGCATCAAATAAAATTTTAAGTCATTCCTATGTCAAGACTGCTAAATTCAACTTGATGAAAGCATTTAAAATTCAGTCATTGACCCTGAATATTTATTTAGGTACAGACATCCAAGCCTTTGGAAGATTAGTATCTAAGTGGGGGAGATGAAAAAGGAATGACACTGCGACTGTTCTCAGCCTTCACCCACTACAGAATTTAAAACTTGTTTTTCACCATGGACCTTTAACATTGAGTTCTTAAGGATAAACACTAAATCTGGAGTTACTGTTTTTAACTTCAGTATTTTTTAATACGTCAAAAAAACAATGTCTGGTTATAAACAGGAGCTATCACAGGCCCTAGCTCCCCTCTCCCTAAAAACAGGGTCACTAGGGAGGGGGGCTTGGAGGGATTAAAAGGAGAGATATTGAGTGAATCAAATTTTAGGTTCCTTGCCTTATTGACCTACAGGTCTGTGCTTAACTGAGGAAAAATTAATCTCTTTCAAATGCACTTAATTATAATCAAATACCCATACCAATGTCTGTCACCACATCAGCACATCTGGCAGCAATGAAGACAAATTAACAATAAGTCAAAAAATCTGGCAATATGATCAACTAAAGCACGCAAAATCCATTCTGTACGCTCAGACCACCAGTGACTAAGGATGGATTAACTTCCTGTCTCTAATACTGGTGCCTAAATTAAAGGGAAATTGCATTGCAATCTGGGTACCAGGTTTCTGGCTGCAGACAACTAAAAGCCCTTAGTTCAGCTACACCAGGCAACAAAATCTTTGCTCTCGCTTTAGCCCTGATGCATGTGATGGCCTATTCCAACAGCTGCTTTTAATTTAGTTTAAAAGAAGCCATTTGGCAACCATGTAAGTTTGCACCTTCAAAGCAGGCAGATTTGAAAAGCCAATGTCCTGTAGAATTAACTATTTTGAAGTCACACTGTTTTAGTGCAGTGATGACAACAGGATTCACAGCTTTTTAGACAACAGGCATCTGTACATGGAAACACAGAATAAAGACCATTTTCTATCAGTTTTAACTACTGTTTTATAGTAAGCAATCCTCTTTCTCTATCTTTGTATAGTGTAAGATACTGGGTTAATTATTACAAATATAATCCAGCAAGATCTACAATTGCTCAACTTGACTGAGCAACTAAATAAAGCACAGATCTCATCTCTAACCAGAGAAGGGCAGCCAAGTAAGGAACAGAAGCATGAATTAAACCAAAGAAAACATTATCTTGTTCTTGGATTACCTCCTCATGTTGAGCAGGGAGTGGTTGCAGAAGCAAAAGAGGGAGAAAGGGTATGGGAAAGCAAAGACTCAGGCACGTACTGCATATTTGGCAAACACTTGACACTAATCCACTCAGAGAAGACCTAGGTTACCAGGCAGATATCCAGGGCCTCATTTTCTTCTTTTACTCAATAGCTTGATATGAATTTGTACATCTACTGTGTATATCCCTCCACCAGATGCAGGCACATTAACAAAGGCACAGGCTAACTGCTGGTACCACAGCCTCGTGGGCATGCAAACTGAGGGTGTGTGTGCATATCTGACAGGGGGAACTCACAAACTGGAGGATTTACAGCCTTGCTTTGGTTCAAATAGCCACAACCCACCTTCCAGGTAGCTGTGGCAGGATCATACTCACTCCTCGAAGATGAACATATTTTACACAGTGAATTTAAAGGTACAAGTTTAAGTCAAATAAAGGTGCAAACAAGCATCAGAAAGCACCTACATTTGCAACACTGTCTACAAACTTAATTCACACTTTTTATTCTTCATACACTAATGTGGGTCACAGACCACATGGCAGCATATTTTATTAAAGTAATGTGCAAATAAGATGCATGATACCTGCAAACAGCATGGAGTTTCCATTTGTAAAAAGGCACAAGTAACAGTACAAAATTAGAATGCTTACTACTCATTTCAAGAAAATGAAGTCTGACATAGAAATACATACGCTGTATTATTTACATCATTAATTTACAAAACATATTATTTGCATAAAAAAGGTATAAAATAATTACAAATATAGTTTTTTAATAAGAATTTTTCCCTGTATAACCAATGTAGACCATCTTGGAAATTATGCTTTATTGAAAAAAAAAATATTTTTTTTCCTTCTGATTTTCAGAGCATCATGTGGTTTCTTTCTTCCCTTCTTCTCCTTATTCCCTTTTTAAATAAAGTTCCATATTGAGGTAGTAGTATGTCAAATTATTTCTTTGGTTCCAAAAATCATTAGGTCCAAAAGGAGCTATGTATCCGAATCACAGGATTGGAAAGTAGAAGTCCTAAAGTTTTCAAATGACTGTTTGCAAGTATAAAAGCTGTTTTCTCCTCCAGAAACTGTCCTTTCCTTTCTGTCTTCATCTGCCTCTGCATCAAAGTCCAGTGAGACATGATGATTATTATGGGAGGTTTTAGGTTGGCAATTTGCTGGCTGTCTACAGCTTGAAAGAGAGTCCAGCTGAGGCCTCCATAAAGGCTTTCCAAATGTTCCTGAAAGACAGTAAAAGAGTAAGCACAGAAAGACTGATGCTAAAAGCTTTGTGTCTCACCCTGGTGTACATAAGTGGCACTGAAATGCAAGCCAAGGATTGACAAAGTTCACCAAAGTGAGATTTTACTTAAATGTTGCTTTACCATTTAAAAGCAAACATCCATGTGATCATAAGCATAAGGCAAGATTCTGCCACCATTAAAAATATTTCCCAGCAGTTGCATAGCCACACACAACTTCATTTCTTTTGTTTTCATGACTACTTCCATACACATTTTTTCAGGGGGAGGCTGCTGAGAGGGGAGGTAGCAACACAGACCAAACTGCAGACATGTCACAAGACACTTTCTAATGCAAAAGTCACTCCCTGTTTTGTTCTTCAATAAATAAATGGCATGTGCAATTGGCCATGCAGTTCAGAAAAACTAAAACAGGAATTTAAAAAAAAAAAATAACCCCACAACCTCTATCAGGTTATACAATACTGTCCCACAGTGCAATCTCAATGCTAATGCAATATTTTTCTGGCTAGCATCTCCCATTAATAATAAAGATGGGAGATCCACAAAGATGCAGAGAGCCACATGCTCCATTTGCCACTGATCATCCAGCCACTTGTGGGCAAAGAGAAGAGCAGCAACCCAAAGAGAATTATACATTTCAGTTCAACTGTTACTAATAATTATCTGAATTTACTAGTCAGAAAACAGTGTGTGTTACTCTTCACCACTGGAAAGCTGCTATTATCAACAACTCTACAAGAAGGACAAGGACCACCTTTTTTCACTGAACAAAGTCACAGGCATCCTAAGTCATAGCATCCGTAAGGACTTGCTTTCAGAGGACAACGTGCCACAAGGCTGACTTTGAAGAACTCAAGTTTTTATTAATAATTTAACACTACATCTTTTAATAAATTTTGAACCCAAAATACAACACTTCTGCTTTTGTTTAGTTATTATAAGTAAGGGTTTCAAGCAAAACTGTGATCTGAGAAATTACTAAAAAAGTAATTGGACAAAATCCCTATTTCCATCAATGATTCGTAGAGCAGTTTTGACCTAAGATATTCCTTACCAAAAGCACCAAAGCTACAAATGAACTGTCTTAAAAACAAAAATCCAAGCTATGAACTTTCTGGCTAGTGTATCAACTGTGATGCTAATGCCAACTGTCTTCTTCACTATGACTGCACAGGCAATTTGATGACTGTGCTGAAGAAGCGAATTCCCAACTAAAGACAAGAAATCTCCCACATCTTCCACAGCCACCACCTCTAAGATCTAGCCATAGGCTCTTTTGGAGAAGAGTGCTAATGATTATGAAGCACCTAAGGCAATAACAATACAGCGTAAGTGGGGTAGCACGCTCAGAGAGCTGATGAAAGAAATAACTCTGCATAGATTTTTAGGGCAGGACCATGTGCCCTTGAGGTGACATTAACTCCTGGACACATGAAGATACAGTTGGATTGCCTTCTGCAGGAGATTGCTAAAGCCCTATCTGCTTAGTCCCACCACAGTAATAGTGGCAGGCAGCCAGGAGGCTGGCCATGTGCAGTCCCAGGGTCTCTGCCAGATGTCCTGGCATCTGCAACACTTTACAGTTCAACATCTGGCGTTTGAAGGGGGAAAACTTCAGAGCTTGTGCCTCCCTCCCCACCCCCTGAGAACAAAGAGCCCAGTGATGCATATTCCCCCAGGTCCCCTTCAGAGCCAGCAGACCCAGATCTAGATCAGCCAGTGCTGACACACCAGCCAGGAGACAATCCATGGTACCAGGGCTGTTCTTGGCGCTAAGATATCACAAGGATGAAAGCAGTATGTGGTTTTATATGCATTTTAAACCAGGCAACCAAACCAACATCCAAAATTTAATGAGCTTCAAGGATAAAGCAATGCTTTCTCCTTCCCCCACCTCTCCCTGCAGTCTGGATTTAAATTGAAAACCATAAACTAAACTTTGGGAATTCTTTTGTCATGCACATCATGAGAAAACAACAAAGGAGGGTATTTTTACATAGAGCCTTATTTTGAAGGGCAAATAATTCTGGCTGGGTTATACAATATATACGCAGACTGGTTCAAGTCTCCCCACCTAAGTTCTCCTTACATACCTTCTGCCTGTCAGGCAAAACTTCTGGTATGCCTGAAGTTTGTTAAAGTATATTTAAGTTATGTATGCTAACATTTACAGAAGTCTGCCAGCCATATTACGACAGAAGATAAGAATCGCATCACTGATGAGATATTTACATAAGTGTGAGCTATTAAGATCTAGTAATCTAATTATTCTCATTAGACAGTTTTACTATAATCACTTTTCCTCAGCTTCAAACATTTGGGAAAGAAAATCAGTTTTGCTTAGTGTTGTAGGTAGGAAACAAGACAGCAAAGAAAATAGCAGCTTGAATAAAAAAGCAATAGCTAGAACATACCCATGAAAGTGCTGTTACTCATAATAGATGAGGGTTCCAAACTTCTGTTTAAATCAAATGTGTCTGAGTTGAGACTTTTGCTTCTCAGTCCAGTTCCTTCATTTTGAGTATAAATAGAGTTCATCAATCTGCTACTTGTAGCCTGTGTCCCAATAATGCCAACACACTGGTCAAAGGGATCTTCCTGTGGAGGTGAGTATTGATAGCATTCCTTTTTCTTTAAATATCCAGACTCATAAGGGCCCAAGCCTGCTGTTCTCTGATCAGGGCTGCAAGCTAAACAAAGTGAAAAATTGATTTTATATAGATTCATCATAACAAAGATTGAGCTAGGACTAAAACCACCCCCCACCAACTTACTTGTACTGTATGTTTCAAATGTGTCAGAACTGTAAGCACTGCCTTTTAAATACAAAGTCCCTGAAGTCCCCAGATAGTGGCACAGGAATGGATCTGCAACACCCTCCAAGTCTGTTTCACTGCTGTTATCTAGATGGCAAATGCCTTAAAAATAAAATTGATGTGTCAGCACACGGTCTTTTCTGAATCTTCAGCTTCGAGTTTCTTGACTAAGTTTTAAGAACCCCACATATTCAACTACTTTTCAGAGTGTAGCTTAGAGTTTGCTTACGTTTAACCTAACCTTTGGATGAGAATTCCAATACCACAACTGTTCAATTAATTAGCTTGACAGAGAACGTGTCACTTCACTGTACAATCCCTGAACAACAAAACCAAACCAATCACATGGATCAGAACCAGGGACTTCCTTCTTCCAAAGAGCAGAAGACAAATTCATGATCTGACAGCCACCTTTCAAAGCAGTGTGTCAATGTCAAAGTCCTGGCTGGAAGAATCTGAGGGAGTCACTGGCTGCTAAACAGCTATAAAGATTTTCAGTTCAATGGCTCCTGAAAGCTTTGCACACAGTCTCTGCTTCTTGATCCACACAAAGGCTGCTCCTCTCACTACCCTACAACTGAAAAACTCTCTCACCATCACTCTGTTCCCACCTGTCTCAGCTCCTGATTGTAAGTCAACCCCAAGCCCTTTCCCAGAAAGGTGCCTTTTCCTCCCAAGAGCAGGTATGTACAGGATTCTTCGAGGCCATATGTATAAACAGCAAGTACTGCAGCTTTTAACTTGCAGTCACCTTTGACTCTGACCCTAATGGTTCTTTTAACCAGCAAGTTTAAACACTTACACTTAAGTTCCACATGTATTACCATACATGCTTATATTCCACTAAAAGCACCCTTTTCAAGCTGTAAAAGAGGAAGACGTGCTGTGGTAGTTTCTTTTGGACACTCTTGTTTTGCTCATGTCCTCATCAGTTTAAATTTACCCCTGAGACTAGAGAAAAACTCCCTGATTTAATAAACATTATAATGACATTTGGATCAACAGAACCAAGTTCCAGTTATTATAATGTTGAAAAACTCCCAAGCAATAAATTTCACATCCTCTATTAAATTTCTAAACACGCTTCTTTAGTGTTATTTCTATTAGTTAGAAACACTATACTCAATCTGCAGCTCCTCAAACCATGTGAAAAATCTGCTTAGCGTTTTCTACCTACCATTACTGTCCCTCTGCTGCAGGAAATACCCTCCTACAGAAGATGAGAGGAACTGATGGTGACTACCATTTTCAGATGAGCCATATCCATCCTGTCTTTCAGCCAGTGTCCCCTGGGATGACAGGTAACTTGGAATGTCAGCAGGCAAATTTGTTTCATCTGTTGGGAAGCAAAACACATACAAAAGCCATCAGCATACTTCAGTTTGTAGAAACATTTTTAAATTTGTCAGCAAGCACTGAAAGTAACAAATAATTCACCTTTCTGCCTTCTGAGTCAAAGCACACAAATGTTCCTACAATAAAGTCACTGCAAAGCAACCACAAACATTTTTTTTCCTTTCCAAGGTAAACCTTCAGTTTACACACCTGTATTTGTGATGCTGCAATCTTCATTTCTCCTTCTGGTGTGGTAGATGATGACCACCCACACCAAGGAAGTGCCCACCACACAGCAAACCACAGCTATGATCACAATGCCAACTGTGGCCCATCCATCATCATCAAGTGATGGGGCAATGTTTTGAGGAGAGTCACAGGTGGGAGTAGGAATTACATTAAGACGGATGTTGCCTCGTTCAGTTCCAAGTGTATTAGACATTTCACAAGTGTATTTCCCAGCATCCTCGACATCTGTATCCACAATAATTAGCAACTGATTGCCTGCAGCAAAGAAGTGTCTTTCTGTTACCATGAGAGGGCTGTCATCCTTAGTCCAGTTCAGTCGGGGTGGAGGGCTGCCACCAGCAATGCACTGCAAGACTGCAGTTTCACCTTTTGTCACAGTTCGATCCAGCAAAGGCCGCAAAAATGATGGTGTTTCTGAAAAGAAAGCACAAGTCTTATATTCTAAATGATCGTGCAAGAGTAAGAAGTGTCTCTTTCCTTCACAGCTCAAGAGGAAAAACTAAATTAAATGCATCAGCAAGGCCTAATAAAACTTACTCTCATTCTAAGAAGAAACTCAAGAATTTGTACTTAAAGCCTACAACTTACTTGTCAATTGACCTGATTTACATGCTTGACTACCTTACAAAGTAAAAATGCCAAATCATACATGCTTAAGATTGCAGAGAACTACAATAAAAATAGTTAATAAAATGTCAAGAAATAAGAAGTTAAACAAATCTACTGTCTCTAAATGAAAACAGAAGCCCCTTCCTCCATCCTATGTGTACCAGATGTGTATACACTTAGAAATGTAACTAACTTTCATTATTTTGAATCATAACATTGATTGTGCTGTTAAGATTTGCCAATATCTTACCTAGTACTGTTAATGTTGCATTAGCTGAAATGCTTCCAGCAGTGTTTTGAGCTGTACAGCTGTAAACACCTGTGTCCTCGATCTTCACATCAACAATAAAGAACACATCATCTTCAGGCATGACATGCATGCGCCTCTTGCGTGCCGCAGGGAAATCTGTTCCACCATCTTTCTGCCAAGCAATCTGTGGGATAGGATGCCCAACTGCAGCACATTCCAAACGTGCCATTGCCCCAGCTCGAATGGTTAGGTCCATGGGGATCTTTGTAAATGAAGGCAGCACTAAAGAAGAGTGGGTGATGCCAAAATCAATACATTTGAACATACTTTTCCTTTTTTGTACAGCATTTTCTTGAACATCCTTCATGGGCCTAAAAACACCAGAGAAACTTACAACCTAAATTGATCAGTTGCCAACAGAAAGAGAGGGAACTGTGAAGTATGTGAGACCACCTAGATCAAAATCTCATTTTTGCTAACAGCCTCCTAACATGACCATTCCACAGCATCTTGAAACAGAGTATACACTTACCTCCTGTCAGAAAAAGTTAATGTTTTTCCATCTTGTAACATTGATTTTTCCAGATTTACTATGAATTGGGTATGTTATTTGTTTTTTTCCTATACTATGCTTCAGCACACTGGATTCACAGGTAAACTGAATGGTGACCTTGGAAATGGATACATTTTTAAGAAATAATCTCATATTATGGATCTTCTAAAATATGCAGAAGAATGGAAAATCTATGATTACCTATCTTGATGAAAATCGTTCTAATTCACAAGCAAAACATAACATACTTACTGTTTACTGTAAGTTTGGCTTTGACAGAGTAGGATGAACCAAAATGATTTGAAATAACACACTGGTATTTCCCTTCATTGCTGAACTCAACATTGCGCAGTCGAAGGATGGTGGTGTACTCCATCACTTCTCCACCCTGGGCCCGGAGATGTGCATAATTCTCCATTTCAGCATCTTGCAGTAATTCGTTGTCTTTCTTCCATGCAAAAGTCATTGGAGAATCACTGCTGCTGGCTGCTGAACACACAAAACTCAAATTGGAGCCTTTAATTGCTGACTGGGTTTCTGGCTGGACAGTGATCTGCGGTTTAGGAAAATCATCTGCACATAGGAAAAGAAAAAAAAAAATATATGTGATGCCTGAGGACTCTTTCCAGAGAGTTAGTAAGTCTTGTTTTATAGGTTTAGAGAAGAGTCAGATAAGTATTTATTAAATGGATCCACAATGCTTTTGTTTTAAATTTTGTTAGCCTTAGGGCATTTAAAGATGCTGTATTTATGAGTTTATTGTACCATCATGAGTTATAAGTCATCTCTTATTGAAGAGAAAGCACATTTAAAAGCAGACTATGTGCATAGTTTCTTCAATAGAAGCACTAAAGATGGAAGAACTACCCCCTGACATCCATAGGAAGTATTCTGAACATCAATCATGAAGCCTACCTCTCATCTTTACAACACCTCAGGCTGCTGTGAGTTCTTCTTTATTGAAAGAATAGTTCTTATGCTATCAGAAACTGCAAGTTACAGTTGAGGCTTTTACCCAAACCCACAAAAAAAACCCAAAAACAAAAACAAACAAACAAACAAACAAAACAAAACAAAACAAAAAGAAACAAAACAAAAAAAACCAAAAGTCAGTCTTCCAGTGATCTGAGTCTGGAGCAGGGCAGATCACTGAATTTCAATAATTCCTGGAGGTCCCTTTACTACAGGAATGCTACCTTCGAAGTGCCATTTGTGCCAAACATCTGTGAGTTTACACAATTAGCTGCCTTCTGAATTATTTATTCAATTGTGTGTACATGGCATGTGCAAAAAAAAGTGGGCAAGTAAATGGCTGGATTCACAAAAGCTTTAGTATATTCCCAACTCAAACCCTAAAACTCCTCCCTGCAGACACTGTTGTATTTCCTAGTCCCTTTGTCTTACTTATTAAATCTCAAATGATTGGGAAAAAACTATGTGGTCAAAGTGTTATTTCTGTGAAGAACCTCCACTCTGTTACAAAAGAAAATGAGATGTGCAGATAGCATAACCTTGAACTGTCTGCAAAATTCCTGCAGGTATGAAGCTGTGCTCCAGTGCAGGGCAACATGGATCTGGGACTCTAAACATGGGCTTTAAGAACCTCCCAGGCCATTTTCTTCATACCCATGACTAACCATTTTCAAATTTAGTTAATACATTCACTGACTTTGCACAGGAATAACTAAAACACTCTAAGTACTTAAATTAGCCTTGTGAAAGGATGGGAGAACATACTTCAATCTTAATTATCTGACAGGAAGGGGTGATAAAAAGGTCACTCAAATAAGCATACAATACAGAATAAAGAACACACTAGGATAAGACTAGCACTATGTTTTGTCAGAACGATAATATGAGAGTATATTTGAATGAATGTATCACAAAGACATCCATATATATATATATATACACCCTTTAATTTCAGACAGCAGTCAACACTTAAAAATCCTATAAAAGCAAAAGTAAAAGCAACCACTGCAAACTTGTAAGGCAAGGTGTATACACCTGAAAGCCTAGTGATAACACACTTTAAAGATATAACTGAAACACTCAATGATTGTATTAGGAGATTTTAGTTATTTCTGCATGGCAATTGTGTTAACTATCAAGCATAACAACTGACTCGGTACATTTCTTTTTGCTAATACATCTTATACCCTTTAAAATTAATAACTTAAAAATAGCATTCAGCAGCCAAAAGAAAGATCACAATTCCCCAATTTAACAAATAGAAGATATATATTTAAATCCCCAGCTTAGTTTTTTGACAGAATGCATTTAGAATAAATTAGGATGTCTATTTCATATCTACTCCTCTAGCCACTGAGTAATCTGTAATTCCTTGCTTTATATCAACTTCTCCTTCTCAGCAGTAGCTAGAATCTGCTTACTATTTAATTTATTAAATATTTGACTGCTAACAGGAAGGGAAAAAACAACATTTTGGTATGCTATTTTATATTCTGGGCCTGCTTTCCCACTGAAAAAGGGAATGAGTAGTAACAGTAAAAATTAACCAGTTATATTTGCTAAGAAAAGAAGTTATGGAGAATACACCTTTTTGTCTCCAAATTTAACAAAAATATATGAAATGCAGTTAGCTTTTAAATTTTCTGATATTTTCAAAGTTCCCACGTTACACAGCAGAGTAATTAAACACACATCTTTACTCTGAATTCTTAGCTTCACTTTCCTTTAATTGAGAACAGAACATAACAGGTGTTCATGAGTGCTGCTAAAAACACACAGAAAAATTTCATTCTTAAGGCTGATGCTATCAACCTCAAACTCTCAGGTCCTAAATTAAAAATATTTTACCAGCATTTACTATCTGGCAAACTGAAATAAAAAATACCATTATCATAACTGTGGTAATCAGGTATTTTTTTGAACACAGTTTCTATAAAGGCAGTAATTTACATACTCCAAATAACTTTAAAAAGCAGACAACAAGCACACACAAAAAACATCAGAGCTGAGCCACACTGGTTTTTTTACCTTCAAATTTTATCAGCCCTTGAATAACCTCAAGACTAATGGAGTATGAAAAAAATTTATAAATAACCAAGCCCAAAAACTACACTTGAATTTTGCCAAAATGTCTCATTTAAAAATGACAGTTATCGAAACAGTATCTTTTAAATCTAGAGGCACATACATCTACCCTCACAAACTACTGAGCTTCCACTCGCACACTATGATATGTTCTGTGTTAGCAAGCTGTACTTGAAATAAAATCACTCTGTCTTACACAAAGCCACAAGCTTTGAGCATCTACATCATGGTTTGGGAATGGAAGAAAATGTTAGTAACATCACATCCTCCCCATTTTGTTATAAAATCACAATATATCAAGGAACCACAAAAAAATCCCAAGCACGCAGCAAAATTTGTTTTATGGAGTGAGAAATAGATGCTACACTCACCACAGACAAACCCATCCAGGCTGACAGCAAAAATACTTTTCCCTTTTAGCAGCTGAGGATGGGCACAACTGGCATTTACAAAGCTCTGAAAGTTGTTCTCTGACATCCACTGTGGTAGCCATTTTAACTGGCAGTCACACAAGAGACTTGATGTGTTGAAGTGCCTAAGAAAAAGCAATTAAAATCAAAGCCTGTTTGTTTTTTTCTGTTTGTAATACAGATCTGTCTGTATAAACATAATTTTGTAACAAAACTAAGGTTTTAGGTCAAACATATTGCAAGAGAAAGATGGCAATACTGTTCAGCTTAAATCCCCTCCCTTGCCCTGCTGGTGATGCTGCACATGATGCCCCCCAATACAAGGATGGCCCTCCTGGCTGTCAGGGCACTGCTGACTCAAATTCAACTTGCCATCAACCAGGACACCAGATCCCTTTCCACAGCTCTGCTTCTCAGCATCTCATTCCCCAGGCTGTCCATAAACCCTGGGCTGCCCTACCCCACCCCAGGTGCAGAATCCAGCACTTTCTCTTGTTGAGCTTCATACAGCTGCTGACTGCCCAGCCCTATCATTTGTTGAGGTCTCTCTGCAGGGCCTCCCTGCCTTCGAGGGAGTCAGCAGCTCCTCCCAGGTTTGCACTATCTGTGAACTTGCTCAGTGTCCCTTCCAGTCCTGCACCCAAGTCATTTACAAAGAGCACAGGGGTGAGGATGGAACCCTGCTGAACCCCACTAGTGACAGGCTGCCAATTTGATGCCATCCTGTCCAGTATAACCCTCTGCACCCAACGCATGAGCCAGAGTTGTTCTGCACTGATCAACAGAAAACAAGGGTGACAGGACAAAAACCCATCCTCACTAAAATACATTTTTTGCAGTGACCGCTTCCTGACTTCTCTGAAGATCTGTCTCTCTGCTACTACAGGAGAGAAGGACCCAATTACAAGCACTGACAACCAGGTCTTTACAAAAGAATTACAGCACTGCATTTCACTGGTCCAGCAAGCTTTAGCTCAGTGACAGCATTGCTGATCTTAGAGCACATTACATCAAAGTCTCCCTTATCTAAAACATGTTAGAGATCACCCAACATAAAATAAGGACTTTAGAGACAACAAATATAGCAGAAAATTAATGCCTCCTATCCTACTCCCTCTCACTTAAATACACCCATCATATAACTAAAAAAAAAAAAAAAAAAACCAAAAAAACAAAACACTGACATAAGCTTTTTATGTTACTTCAGAGAGATTACAGCAAGGGTTTATCACTGCATCAGGCAACGTCCTACTAGGATTACTTTTATACATTTATCAGGATATATATATACTTAATAGAGATCACGTCTTTTAATAGAAACTTACAATTCCTTGAGTTTCTTCATTTGTGAAAATGCATTTCCTTGAACTGACATAATTGCATTGTTACTTAGATCTCTAGGAAGAAAAAAGAAAAACAGGATTAGAAGAAAAACAATCATTTATTATATTGAATGGATTTAGGACTCAAGCAACAGTTTGCTATTTTAGTGATACACAAAGGACTCTCAAGCTCAAAAGTGAGACATAAATAAGGAGTTTCATGGCATGCTTAATATGTAATAACTACTGCATTAATTCCAAAATTCCCACTCAGCAAAACTCCAAAACTGGAAAATCATCTGAAAATAGCAGTAGCAACCATAGTAAGTGTATTTCACCCCAAGTCATAAGTAAAGCTTGTTAATCCTACTTTAAATTCAGTTAGCAAAATTATTTTTTTTTCCAGTTTTCAGTTAAATGTGAATTTCTACTACTTACAAGTGTTCAAGTGCATCCAAACCAGAAAAGGCTTTCTTTGTAATGGATCTGATCCTGTTTCCTTGGAGTATCCTAAAAAATTTAAATGCATGATAAAAACAAAATGCAATTAAATGGGAGCATTTTTGAGCTGAACAATTGCATTTTTGGCATTTATTTTTGAACCGGGACTAGCATGCACCACTCACCCATCCCCAATGCAGCAATATGTATCACATCTAGAAGATACTAATTTATTCCCCTTGAATAAATATCTAGATTTTACAGTGACTTTAGAAGACATTTAAGGTGTACAGCTAAGTGACATGGATTATTCTAAATGTACAGCTATAAAAATCTTTTCATTTCAAAAATCAGCATTTGAAAATTTCAATGAGATGGAGCCACTTTGACTGGATGCTGCTTTACCTTATTGAAGACTAAGCCTGTCACTATGCCTTTGTCAAATGATACACTTATTATTTCAAAGTATGGGAAATCCTCATTCTTTGATAATATGTCCATAAATATTAATAATATTTAAAATATTTTAAATTAGTTTGACTTGGAAAATCTTGCATTTCTTTTATTGAAAAGGAACATGTTATAGAGAACAAAGTGGTGAGGGACAAAAATTATGTCTGCTATGGAAAACTTAATATCCTTAGGTGGTGGGATTGTCCCTTGAAAGACACATAATAAGCTAATTTTTTTAAGGCACGATGAGATACAAATATTACAGCAATACTCACAGCTTCCTAAGTTTATCTAGGCCAGAGAAAGCACCATTCATATCTTCAATAGTCCATGATATTTCATTGTTTTTCAGATCCCTGTTTAAGAGGGGAGAGGAAATCAAACCACAAAAAATATTAAAAAGAACAAGGCACACACTTCTTCAACAGCATGTATTACTTAAAAAAACCCACTCTAAAACACCTTTCTGTAAGGATGGATTTTTATTCAGTTGTTTTTCCTGAGTTTAAGAGAAGTTTTACCCAATTAACTTCATCATTTCAAATTTTACTGAGAGACTTTGAAGACTATTAGTATTTTTCCCACTGATAATTAAAAAGATTAGAAACTCAGTGATTTTTAGAATTGTGAGCAAACCAACCCACAGAGCCTCCCAAAGGTATTTAGATACAGGACTATCTCAAGAGACATGCATCACAGGAAGGGAAAGGACCAACTGTCGTCCCTTTGAAATGAAACACCCTCACGTCTTTTTAAATCCGTAACAGTAACACCTAGATAATCATTTTAACATCCCAAAACACTCACTTCATTATCTGTGAAGCATAAAGAGATTAGAGATTTGTGTATAGAATGGTGTGTCAGCAAAAAAATCTACCAGGTAGGGCTATAGGAGAAAGAAAAATCTAGGAGAGAAAGCATAATACTTAATACCTAAACACCTTGCAATTATCTAACTTTCTCTCTTTATGATCTCCAACTCTCTAAAATCTTAAAAAACATAGTGTATGCTCCTCTAATTTGCATCTTTCCTAGATGCCCTAAGTGTGAGTATGTGAGAAAACCCCTGAAAATAGAGCCTAGAGGGAAAGGCAATCCTTTTGCTCATATGGCTGACAGATGGGTCAGTGGTATGCAATGGGAAGGTTTTAACGAAGAGGAATGTATTTAGATTCGTTTACTTTGTTGTTTCCCTTCCTTTAAGAAATGTTATTTCAAAACATGTTTTAATACTTAAAGCAGTTGTCCAGTCACGACAATGAGTTTTATTTTCTTATTCCTGTTATGAGGGAAAATTATTCAGTTAAGACACAACTAACATCTACATCCCTAAAACTGTGGGTAGCAGTGCCCTGCTCGCTGCCTTCAAGCAGAGATGTACCTCTCCTACAATAATGCTACTGGAAGTTTCTATCACAGTTACCACCATCTACTGTGCACAGCCTTAACAAAAGAGGAATTCCTCCCTTTCTCAACTATTCTAGAAAGAAATATTACTTTAAGAAAATCATACACTGATAACAAAATATTCTTGTCTATTTCATAAAGAAAAGAAATAAACTATAAAAATCGGATTTTTCTTAAGGTTTTTGACCTTACAAATTGAGTTTGTCAACTTACAAAATCTGTAGACTGGAAAGTCCCTTGAAGGCACAATCAGCAATGTAATTTACTTTGTTGTTTCCAATGTACAGTCCAACCAGCACACTTAAACCAATGAAGCTTGAATCATCTAACCTTGCTAATTGATTGAATGTCAAATCTCTGAAAAATTAAGGGGAAAAGAAAGCATTTTAATGTTCATGCTGCAGTGCTTATTTAACTTAGTTCAGCCCACACAAATTTTCAGGGGGGAGCACAATTTTTCCTCTTGTAATTACCACAGAACCCACTACAGCACTTCTGACCAGCATTTTGCAATTGTTTCGAACAACTCACAAATTACCACAGAATTAGTTTCTCTCATTTGAAAATTACTGTATTACAGCTTTAGTACAACTGCTACAGTGAAATGCAGCAATCACTGTTAACTTCAACTTCTTTCAACAAAACTTATACAGCAAAGTTGTTGTCACCTTGGAAACTTTGCTAGGAAAAATTCACAGATCAGTGCTAAGAAGCTCATGCTTTGGCATGTACCCGACTTTTGAAACTGGAAGAGAATAAAGGTACTCACAGCTCACTGAGTTTTTGGCAAAATTCCCAGGCATCAGGATTGATCCTGCTGATGGCATTTTGGCTGAGATGGAGTTGCTGCAGCATCAGTAAGCCATAGAGCCAGCCTTTGGTTACCTCTGTTAAGTTGTTATGGTCCAGCTGCCTACAAATACCCACAAACAGAAAAAGATATAAGGTTCAAAAACTCAGCAGCATGCATGCTATGCCACAGGTCCACATCTGGCCTCACACCACTGCCTATATAGCTGGAGTCTCTATTTAAATCTTGAATTGTATGCATGCATTTAAAATGTGCTGCTCTACACATTTGCCACTGACTGCTTTTTAGACCACAACAAAACAATTTAATTCAAAAATTAAATTAAATTTAAATTTTTACCATGCAATGCTATTAATTCTGTGCAAATCTACTTCATATGTTATCAGCAGAACTTACCAGCAAATGCTTGATACTTACAAGACTTCCATGTTGGTCAAACCCCAGAAAGCACCATCCATGAGTCTTGTAACTCCATTTCTCTGTAGCTTTAATGATTTCAAAGCAGGAAGTCCTTGGAAAGTGAGCCCATCTATTCTTCTGATTTTGTTGCGATTCAGCTCCCTGCATCAATAGAATTTATGGTTACAGCACAGTAATTTTACCTACATGCCAACAACCTTTCTTCCCTCTCTGGAACCAACTTTATTTAGACATCTTTCTTGCACATGAAACAAGGACAAGAAGTAATAAAAATCAAATGCCTTACTGTAACACATTATGTTCAACCATGTTAATAATGTTCTCCCTTTCTGATACTGAGGATAAGTACCTTGATTTTCAGACTTAAAGAATCCCTGTAGACCTAGAATGTCATGGTTAATCCTGTTTCAAAATTCAAAATTGAAGGTGGTGTTTACCCAGCAGTAGAGCTGTTAAGGTTGGTTTGTAATTGCAATCAATAAACAGTCATGAAAAAGTTAAAATTTTAGTTGGGATAACTAGACAAAATTGAATATCCTGGGTGATCTCCTTCTGTATCTGCAGCCAAGTACTCATTACATATCTCCCTCCTCCACAATCAGTTACACATTTCCCTCTTTCTTAAGCGGTCTTGGCACTTGCCCTTCTGCCACTTCTACACTCACCCTGTGCAGGTCAGAAACTGGAAGCAATGTGCATCCTGTGAGGGAGATGTAGGGCATAACTACCTGGAGGGCAAGATGCAGTGACAGGATTAGACAATACTACCAGAAGGTAGTGATCATCTGCCCCTTCAAGGAAATCTTACGTCTACCAAACTAGGAAAAATCTCTCCTTTCAAAACTTATTTCCTCATGTAAAGTAAAGGTTTAAATAATGCTCTCCCCACAGTTATACCATCATTATCTTTCAGAGACATAGCCCTGTAAGAATTCAGCTTTCCTCTGTGGCAGTCTGACAAAAAAATCTACCCGATAACAGACCTGAGGGAGAATGCTACTTTTCATCCTGTGTTTAAATATTAATAAAAAGTGAAGAATATTCGGTAAGAACAGGCTTTAATTCTTCCTCCTTCTTCTCAGAATACCTTCATGTGATAACACACATTTTTGGCCCTCCTTGCAGATAAGCTACCTAACATAACTCGGTCAGCATATTGACTATGAACAAGTGGAACATTTTTAGGCAAGAATATAACCAACATCCAAAATTTAAGGTGAATCAGAAAATCAGAAAGTCTACCAAGATCATTAACAAATCCCGAGCTTTGCAGGACTATTCTCACACTCTTCTACTGAGGCTTGAGTAAAACTGTTCCAGCACAAGTATACAGAAGAAACACAGTCACTCTTTCCAGAAATGTCAAGTGTTCTTATAATATATCGCTTTCAAGGCTAACCTAAGAGACTTTGTTGTTTTTAACTCCTGACTCTGTGATGTGGAAAATAAGGATCCAGGATTTGACAAAATGCAACCCCTTCTCTTGTCCATTTTCTGCACTTTCTAAGTTTTCCAATCATAAAAACCCCCACAGTCTCTTTCATGTAACTTTATTATTTATCCAGTAAAACATTTATGGACAGCACTGTATCAGTCAAGCTGAAAGTCTATTTATTCAAGTATATTGCTTATTGTCATGCTACCTGAAAGCAAATGAATTTCCTTCATTTCACTGTGAAAGCACTAAGTAAACGACTCCTGCAGTGAACTATATAAGTTTACTTTACTTACTATTTTCCTGATGCATTTTTACAGAAATACTGCTACTACTCCTTTTCTAGCCTATTTTTTTTTAGCTTTTAATAGGCAAACAAAATTTTAAACACAAAGACTGTTCACATCTCACCAACATATAAGACTAGTTTTGTTCAGTACAACGCTGCAGTTAGTAAGGGTTGTAGTAATGTTTTCTCTGTCTGTCTCACTCTGCCTCTGGTTAAATTAAAGGCTAAAGTTCAAGCACTGCCAGTGCTTTGGAAAACCTGAAAACAATTAGTCAATTGTAGGTTACACTTACAGGTGCTGCAGATGGGACAGTTTAAACATCTTTTGAGGAATTGCTGAAATTTTGTTCCTGTTCAGTTTCAATACTTGAAGTGTGGTAGACAAATTGTCAAAGGTACCCGGCTCCATAGAGGTTATTCGGTTACTGTTAATATACCTGTTGAAACAATGTCTTGAAGGTTAAATTTACAGTTATTTAATAAATTCTTAACACCAAATAATGAAACACAAACCTCCTGTGGTGCTTAGTCATTTATAAATAGAGTTTTTTTATATTAATTAGAGCTCTTGACAGCTTATTCTATAGTCAAACAGTATTTCACCACTACCATTTTACTCTACTCTGCCAGAGTGTGATAATGGAAGAAGATATGTGGCAATCCTGCTACTTTTTTATCAGTCACTATATATGCATTGCAATATTCCTGAATAAGAATTAAAGTGTATTCACAAGAAGTCTGTCAAACTCTTTTTATATAAAATATAAATACAAACTAGTCTATCCATGGGGAACTTAAATTCCTTTTATCACCTAATTATTTCTCAAGAGACACATCTATTTGTTTCATCTCAAGATAATGGCCTTACCTTTTTTTAATGAATTAAAACATCTCATCGTAACAACTCATATGTTCAAGTTAGCAGCTTATGTTAAACTAGACAGGTGAAAGTAGGAATACTTAATGTCATTCCAATTAAAATAATGTAGTATTAAGATACTAAATCTTAATGAACAGCTGCCAATCTAAATTATCCAACCAGATCTTTGAAAGTAACCAGAAAAAAAAAAAAAAAAAAAAAAAAGTAGTAATTTTTACTTACAGATACTTGAGTTGCAATGATGGAAATGATGACATTTTTAGCTCTGATATATTGTTGTTGCTCAAGTCCAAAGTTTCTAGCCTCTGAAATGGCTTCAAATGTTCAGCCAAAATGTTGGCAATCTTGTTACTGGTTCTGAAATTTAAGGGCAGTAGGCAAAAGACTGTCATTTCCAGAGTAAAAACACCTTAACTACACAACTGGCAAATGTTAATTTTTAATTCCCCTATTTGAAAATAATTCTGAGTTACAGAAAAGCAATAAAGTATGTTCTCTATGCATAACATTAATCCGAAATCACAAACTGGAATAGTCCAAATAAATTTTCATTAATAGTTCTTAAAATATAATTCCAGGAAACAATGAAAAAAATGCAATATAATGAAATTACTGCAATTCATGGCTTTTAAAAAGAGATGTAAAACTCTATAATCACCTATTTCTGAACAGCAGAAATATGTGGTACTTGCATGAAACAGTATGTCACAGTATTGTAATGAAATAAGGTTAGAGCTGTTTTTTTTTTTTTAAGCAAATTAATATCATAGTAGCTAAACACAGTGTTTGAGGTTTTTTGAAAACTCCCTTGGCATGGAAGTCCAACTGAATTTCCAGAAAAAAAAACACAGAGCTAGATTATAAAAGACGGTTGACAGTGCAGCGTCCTGATCTCTAATTGTGGAATTAGACCTAGTATTCCAACCTACAGATTTTTTCAATGAGTTGGCAAAGAACAAAAATTCTGCATATCAGAGGTCACTACAGGAGTTTTGAACTTCATGTCTGGCCAATCTTCAGCTCAGAATCACACTCAATTCCACAACAAAAAGCATGCAACAATCTGAACATGTGAGTATTGTAGTCTGCCTTAAGGAACACGCCTTCTTTCACTTTCACACAGGAACTTTTTCCAGTACCCTATTTCATGTTCATACACAGCAACCTACCAGTTTTTCTATCTCAGCTGCATAATGTACAGAATCACACACATATCAGCAACATTATTGCTGAAGGCTACCGGTACATAGGTGAAAGTAGATCATGACCAATTACACAAACGTAACCTGAAATTATTCTTGTTACCTTGTAAGTTCAAGTCAGTTCCAGCTGTGGTACATTCTATACCTTGTTTGATATTTACCAAAATTTAAGAGCTTTCCCCAGATCCTAGAGATTGCAGGCAAATGCAATTTTAGTAAAACTATCAACAAGAATATGAATTCTGGAGGGCGTTTACCTTTACTGGAAATACTTGCTCTGGATCAAACAGCAAGCCACACATTAGGGTAGCATGGACAACTCTCATGTATTCAAGGGGTGTGGGGGAACTACCACTCAAGACAAAAAAGTCCTAACTCACAAACTGAACCAGAAGTGAGATTAATGAGCTTTCTGACCACATATGGGAATGGGTAAGTGATCCTGCAGCCCCACCAATGCTGAGCTTGGATCACATTTCATTCCTTAGGCTGTCTGGTAGAGGTACACTGCATTTTTTAACTCTTAGCTGAAAGTATTTATAATAAATGGAACAAATTACTTTAATAAAGAACAACAAACACCACCACCATGTGTCAGTTCCACCAGCCAAATAAGAATGTGAGTTAGATAACAGGTCATAGAGCCTTGCCTTTATGCATTAGTTTGTTTACAAGGTAATTACTAACAAGGTATTAAAACTGCCAATTACTTGAGTGACGAATAAAATTTTCCTTGCAGTAAAAGTGTGCTCCAGCAGAAGCCAGCAATTTCCTGAACTGCACGCCTCCTAAATTGCAGTGTGAAAGTGTTCAGTTGTAAGACAGCTTGCACAGTACTGTCTTTGTGTCAGCACTGCTCCATAAAACAGAAATTCCTTACAACTGGCAGGATAATAGCCCCTGTATTACAAACTTTAGTTGGACCTAATGGAACCGAATAAAACCCTTATACTGTCCTCAGAGTAGCACTTAAACCAACTGGCAAATTACCTGACACAGACCAGGTTACAACAAAAATAACCAAACAAAAAGCCCGCAGTTTGTTTGTTCCAGGAACATTTTTCTTTTTTGGAGATGGTAAGGCCATATTGACGACTAAGGAGCAACTTCTTTTGCTCACTGAAACTGCACTACATATCATAGTCCTAGTCCATCTCACAATCAAAATCAAACCAACCCTTACCGCACCTTCCTGCTAAATCACATTAATAGAAGTTACTCAGTTGCAAAATAGCTGAATGGTTCACTCCCTATTGCTCCAACACCCTAGTCCAGTTTCTCTTCAAAAGAATATAATTATATTAATTCACACCTGAATGATTATTCAGCACTGAAGATATCCAAACATTTCTATTTTAAGATCCAACTTTATTTAATATGAGAAAGTTTAAATTTGATTTTTCTTCATAATCATCACTTAAGCAAATTGCAAAAAACAGTGTATCATCCTCCTAACTGCCAAATCACCATCAAAATTAGTCAAGAAGGACATGTTTGAAAACACAAGCCTATCTACTTGTCAAGATACAACCAAAGAGTATGCATGCAGACACACTGACATGAAAGTTTTTTCACTGAGAGGAGTATGGGGGTAAAAAAACCCAGAAGAAAATCTTTCTTGTGAGATGTCACTATTGCTGTGTTCAGACAAAAGGAGCTGCATGCACCCCATTGGTTTTTTTTCACAGACCTTCAAGTAGAGATGAGAGAAACAGAGATCCTCTGCAACAAGAAAACTAGCACATCAAGTTCTGCCAGAAAAGTACCTGCAGCAATTTGGTAACTATTTTTTCGTTTGGAAGGAACAGCAACATGCTACAGCTTCCTTACAACTTCTCCTGTTACAGCTAAAGCAGCAGGAGCACCAAGGAATGCAGATAAACCCACCAAAAATATCTACATGACTTTGAATGTGCCTTTTGCAATTTAAGTGCCTACCCTGACTTGCAGCAAAAACCTCCACAAACCAATGACGATGAGTGCATACAGCCTGATTTAATTACTTTTACATAAGCCTGTGTGAATACCAGGTTAAGAGAGAATACCAGTTTTTCATTATTGGCATGAGAAACCTGAGCTTTCTCTCTCAACATTCATGACTTTAAATGCATCAGTAAGCCAGAAATCTCCTAACAGCCCTCTCAATCCTGATCTTAAGACTCATTCTATATAACCAGTTACCACATATCTGACATAATGGCTTGTACTTTCCTTACACTGGGGAAATAGAAAGCAGGTCAGAAACTTCTGTATTCTTTTTGTTCAGCATCTAGTTAACACCTTTCAGATATAAATGCTCTTAAGTGATGAAACATCCCCCTCCCCTCAGTTTTTAAAGATATGAGATAGTCACACTGTCTCTCAATAAAGATAAAATGTATACATATATATATATATATATAATGTATATATACATACATAATGTATGTATAAAATGTTTTCTACCTGAGAAAAATATCCATGTAAGCATCATGGTTCTGATGAGTTATAACACATTAATGTGGAAAATCCAAGGCAGGAACAGATTAGGACCTGAAGTCCTATCTTTTGTTTCTCTTTGAAATCTCACCACAAAAAAAACCACTCCTGCACTTCAAGCATAACTTCTTCTTCCAGCTATATCCAGATCTGCAGTGTGTTGAAAACTTCTTAGTTAGATCTCCCCCTACCCTAACAAGGAGTATGTGTAGGAGCCTGGAGGTAGAGCAGCCTATTAAAAAAAAAGTTGTCCAGAAAGATAACTTCGGAGAAGAGCACATGCAGCCTGTACCACTGTTAGATGTAAAGTAACTATCTTAACACATGTATATCTGGGCTTATACACTACCTCATGTCCTTCAACTAAGCCCTGAGAGGCAGAATAATCTGCATCACAAAAAAGCAAATTAAACCAGAGTGTAATCTCCTGCTGGAAAACAAGAGGATACATAAAGAGGAAAAAAAAAAAGCCTCCTGCTAGGACTAGATGTATCTTTATGACCAGCGCTGAGGCCGAGACACGGAAATTCATGGATGCCTAGTCTGATGGGATTAGAGCTCTTCTATCAGAGTCTTTGCAAAATCAATGTGACTGTCCACATCTGAGCATGTTCTGGGTGGTCTCCATGGCATGCCACTACAACTCACAAACTCCTTTTAAATTTTTCTGTGTTTTTCACCTGTTTTTTCCATCCCTCACTAACTGACATCATGTTCATACAGCTGGCATATTCTTTCTTGAACTCCCCCTCCTCCCCTCCCAAACTCCTTTGGGAGTAATGATGTAAACATACTGAGTGGAAGAAAACTGAAGCAAAATGAAAAAAGCAAATTATATTAAATACAAAGGATCAAGACTGTAATTGGAAGTGCTGGAAGATACATACCTTGTGGTTCTTAGGAAAAAACTGGACAATTTTAAGGAACTCTTATGAGAAGAGCCTCAGTAACTACTACTTCAAGAAGAGCAAAAATGTTCTTTTTTTCTTCAATTTCTATATGTTTGAATACTGATCCATATTGTAATGAATAATTGCATCATTTAAAATAATGAAATTGCAATTTTAAGCTCAACACTACCCTTACAAAAAAAGCAGCCTCTGATATGAATGGGACTACATGCTCTTCTCACCATTAAGACACCCAACTGGACTGAATTAAGAAAGCCTGAGGGTTTTTTAATACTTGCAACTGTTAGTCATAGAAATATTACAAGTGAAACTGTTTTTCTCCAAAAGTCAGCAGAAATAGAGCCCAGATTCTGGCTCACTTCCCGTTCTACTGGTAGGTTTACAAGTCTGATGCCTCTTTCACACACGAGCTTCTTGCCTTCCTTGCGGCAAGCAGTTGTTCTTTGAAGGTCTCCTTCATTCCAGGATCCATGCCTCTCATTCCTCTTTCAAGCCAGATGTCAGCAAGACTCTGCTTTTATATTTTGTGTTTTTTATGGTATATAGGCATAACACAGAAAATGAAAACTCAGAACTCTGTAGGCTACTGATACCCTGTCCAAAACTTGAAACCAAAGGTTTATTGATTCTCAAATCAAACATAAACCGGGAAAGGGGAAAGATGTAGACTGAAACAACTCTGTGATCAGACATGTTTTCATCATCAAAAAGAAGAAAGAGACAAATCCAAACCTTCAAACACATGATACTTTCATAACAATTCTCTTCTGATTCCAGTCATAGTACCAATATGCAACTAATTAAGCTTTCCTTCCAAACTCTCTTAATACCCTGATGTCTGTTTCCAATTCAGTTTTCTGTCTTTTCCAAAATAATCACAAGTTACTTAACATGTGATAGGCAAGTGAATGTGTAAGTTCATCCCTTTATTTTAATAACTATGAACAAAAGCAATGCAAGCATAACTATTTTTGCAAGAGCTGACAACAGTAATAACAGCCCATTGCACACTTGGTGAACTATGTGACAGTTAATACTAAAATCTTGGAAAATTTTAAATATTACCTAGATAACACCAGCATAGTACCCTCCAGTATTATATATCATCTTTCTAATCTAATGTATAGAGTTCCCAATTAAAGCACCTATTCTTTATTGTTACAAAGCAACCCTCCCTTTTAGAGGGTGCAGACCAAAGGCTAGGCAGTTTAGACTGCACATCCTTCTAGAGGTACCCCAACTTCAATCATCAATGCAAGGTGAGAAATGTTGTCCCATTCACTTTCTCTTTCACTCAAGGCACAAGTGATTTCATTGCTCTATTGCAATCACCACCACCAATTCACTAAAACAATTCCAACACTTACACCTGACCTTTCAGTTTCATTCTCACCTTTCTCATTTTCTGTATCATATGCCCCACTCCTCTGTAAAATTCCTACCACTCTTCCATTCTGTCATATCAGAACAGTGTTCTCTATTTTTCTAGTCCATTACTATCTTTTTTAATTCACCTTTTCTTTTACCACTATGATCAGAAAATCATGACAGATTTATCCACTGCAAATAGATCATAAAATTTGCATTCTTTTCCATTCTCATTGCAAAAGCATTAATCTAGGCTCTCACTCCCTATATTTTTAATACAACAAACTCTGGGTTTCTATGTACTTCTTCTCCTTCCCATCATTCAGCCCAAATTGGTGCCATAAAAATAGAGTTTCCACATCTGTTAAGTCTGACTAAGTCAGGTTCCTTTTCAAATTCTTTCATTTACTTCCTCTTAAGTCTCCACAGCAAATGTCAAAGACTGCAAGAATTAATTCCAGTAAGTTCCTTGCTCTAGCTTTTTGCTCACAACTCCAGACCAAGTCACACATGGTTTACCACCACTCTCAGTTTTGGGACATTCTCCAAGTAGCCTTATGCCTGAAGCCCAGTCTGGCATTCCTCTATCCTTTCTTTCAATCCTTCAAAACAAACTCTTCCAGGCAGCATCCAAATCTTAATCCTTCCCATAATAAAGTGGTAGCTGAAGAGATGACAAGGATGTAAAATATTTGACCAACGTTTTTTTCATACTGGGATCCAGACTCCAGTTTAGTATGCTAGCTTTATAAACAAACAATACCACTTTCTCTGGCAAGCACAGCTGGGAAAGGCATCCACTCCTACTGAATGTAAGCTTTCATTTTCAAGAGTTTCATCTAAACATCTTTCTTGTGACTGCAGCTTTCTAACTGCATACCGACACAGTGTTCTCCTGAATTTTGCACACAGCTTTTGCTCCCAGACCACTGTGAGATGACAAAGAGGCAAACCTCTCATATGTACCCTTCTTGTCTTTCCTGAAGGCCCTTCACAGGGGTTTAAGTTACTGCCACAAAGTGCAAATCATCACTCTTATTTCCAAACTGTCAGCTGGGAAAAATTCATGATTTGAGCGTTTGCTTCAATTAGGTGAATTTTATTTCTCAATATGACTATCTGAAGCCTGATCTGGGATGCCCATTATCACATAACATACATAAATACACTTTTCCACATTTTAAACAGAAAGGGACACAAAATGCTAAAAAAAAAAAAAAGCCAAACCAAAACAAACAAAAAAAAATTTTTAAAAAATTCCTCTCAGTAGTAGAAGGGATTAATTGCCACTTTTCTTCAGTAACAGCGTTTCTGCATAAAGTAAGATAACGAATCAGGCTAATCTTATAGTGGCTGATCAGAAAGCTAAATTTAAAGTTGAAATAGATTTTCTTACTATGAAAACTTCTGACCTGTGCAGTCACCTAGGACTGGCTACTTTACAGTTCTTTTGTCCTGTTTTTGTCTCCTGACCTCTTCTGTTACTTTTTGTTCATTTACCATTTTAAACATCCAGGATACAAGACACATCTTCAAAGATAGCGAATTTAAATTTAGCACATATTGACAGAAAGACATTACAAACTAAAGGCTGTAGACAACCTTCAGAGAAGTAACTTTTGGACTCTGCTCATCATCTAACAAACACATGGTCACATTTCAAAAAACTGCTTCAATTTTGGCAGCACTTTGAACTATCTCAGAACTTAAAAGTGAACGGTCTCTGCCTTAAAGGCTTCCTGTACAGACAGAGTTGGAGGATTCCCCCAGTGAAAAACCTCTACCACGTCACATTTTCACTGTGTCTCTTATAAACAGAAGATTTTACATTCTAAAAAAAAAAAGAAAAAAGAAAAAAAAAGTGAAGCAGGAACCTAATATAAAACACACATTAATGTAAGACTTGAAAAACATTCCTGAACTGTGAATCATTCAGGCACCCTTTAACTTCCACACCATGACTTTTGTATATTCCTCTTTGGTTTTACTAAGACCAAATATTTGTTTGTATTCTAGACTAGGATGATCAGTCCTTACAATACAACAATTTGAATCACCTATGCCATATGCTTAGTGCCTTTACATAAAATCTCCCCTATTCAATAAAATGTAAAATTACCAGTTTTTTTAAAACACTCAGTTCTTGAAAACTAGCCTAATGTTAGAATTTCACTATATGCACTTGGGCTTGTACATCTTTTCTAGTCCCTACTGACTTCAACTGGATAACTATGGAACATATTCTGGATGTGGGAAATGAGAAAACATGGGGTTTTCAAAATTAGTTCTACACATCTGTTTTGATAAGAACAATAAATTGTAGATGGAGAGGCATAATACTTTAATACTCAAAGCTGTTCTGTCTCTTCATAGTCACTGAAACCTTCCATTTTCCACAGTACTCAAAGATACAGTGTACTGATGATGTTGGGTAGTGTCTACAACTACGTGTTTCTTTTATTCTGCAAGTAAAAATAGCATGGGTTTCTTATTTCAACTGCATATCCTTAAACAAAATCTTATATAACTTTGCTGAATTTGCAAATCAGTGTCTCTTCCTCACAAAGTACTAGCAACATTAAAAACAGTTAACATTTTTGGAAGAATTTTAAAGCAAAAATCCTATGCAAATAGTAGTTGGTAGTTAAACACCAGAAACAACTTCTAGACAAGGCTATTGTACTTACACTATTTGGTTTCAAGCTATTTCTGGATTTTTACCCTCGGTCCACAACTACAACTGCAATAGACCTAAAAGTTAGTATTAGTTTTCTTCCCATGTATGAAGATCACTTGTTCAGTCAGATTTTTAGGATAAATAGGACAGAACAGGTACACCTTGGATAAGCAATGTCATTAGAATGAAAACAATATTCAAAACTTTCACGTGTTCTCCTGGAATGAGGGCGTTAGTGCTCATTTTTGTACCTGACACAAAAGCAATCCACCTATCTTGGGAAAATAAAAAGTAAATTGTTTTTTCTCCATGAAATGAAGAATTTTCTACTACGACCATTTAAAGCAATTCTCCATTAATTTAAATGATTTTACATTTACTTCAGGAACACAAAGTAGAAAACTTCTAACATACTTTACTTCTAGGGATAGATAAATACACCTACATTACCCTGTGTGGTGTCTGCACATTATATACCTGTGATAAGCAGCTGTTAAATCCAATACTCTCCTTGAAAAGTCAGCACAGGGGGACCTGACCTCCTGGCTAGAGCTATTGTGGTAACAATCTCTGGCAAATACCTGAATTTCTCTCTTCCTGCCTTAACATACTGCTCTCTTCATGCCTTTTCTCATAGAAGGTATATAAAAGGGCTTGGTGACTGTTCAAAAAGAACACCCTGAAATGTCACTTTCAGAGACTTGACCCAAGCCTCCTGACCAGATACAACCCAAACTACCACCCATGTAATTACAGTAGTATCCAGATTCCCAGAAGGCTCACAAGCTCTCCTATGACACGTAACAAGATACGTACTTATCACATGAATAAAATCATAGATACATCTCCATCCATGTAATAACAGTGTGCCTGAATATCCTGGTATACTCACTCCTTCACACTGACACATCTCCCAGGGTGGTGGTGAGGGGGTGTGCCTGATACTTTTCATTCCCAAGATGCTCAACCCTCAACTGGCATCAGTAAAAACAGAACGTTAGCATTGTTGTTTCATGTTACAGACAGACTGGGACCATGAGATTGGGAACATCTCCTGCTCTGGGTATGTTTATACTGAATAATTCATTAGTATGTAAATATCTTATTTAGATAAAGTATCAACTAGATAGCTAGAAATTAGGTAGCTCCAGAAATGGAAACTGGACTAACATGATAATCCACCCATGCTTGTTTATATTCTTCAAAGAATTCAGACATACATGGCTGTGTGGGGATACCTGCAGTATTGTGGAGACAATACCAGAAGTTATTTCCTCTGCAGGGCAAGAAAATTCTTGCAGAACAGGTAAAATTCTAAGGCTTCCCAGCTCAGTGAGAATTCTTAGCAAGTGAAAGGAAAAAATCTTGTAACAGAGATTCTTCAATAATGAAGATATTGGCAAGAAAAGAGGGTATCACTTCTATAGCATTACTCAAAGAGTCTTTGGAAAAAAAAAAAGCTGACTTCTCAACTGACAGTAATGAACCAACATATATACATGTATCTCATAAGAAATGTAATCAAAACAAGTTTCAGAAGGCTATCACCACCCTCTTTTTGGCTATTATTTGAAAACAAAAACAAAGACTCAGCATGGAAACAGTGGTTTGCTTTGGAAAGGCTTCACAACCTCCTTTTTACAGAAGTTTAAAATCCTGGAGAAAGTCATCAGATGTTTTTCTGAAGAGTGGTTCTAAAACTTATATTCTAATTGTTCCATATGTGTTCTCTTCACATGACTTAAGATATATTAACTCAGTTTGATTCAATCCCTTCCAATAACATCCACTACAGAAAAACCAAATGCATGTATTTTTATTTCTTCTAAAAAAGAAGAGTCATTAGATTGAGTATTTGTCCATTTATGCTACCAAAATACTATATATACTTTTATGCCAAACAACTCTTTATTTATTTACCTTTATTTATACAATTTTCTATTAAATTAAATTTAATATCTTTACCTAAATAACATCCAACCAGTAAAAACAGGAGGCTCAAGGGAGACCTTATCACTCTCAAAACTACCTGGAAGGAGGTGGGGGGTCGGTCTCTTCTCTGAAGTAATAAGCAACAGGAAAAAGAAAAGTTGTGCCATGGCAAGTTTACAATGATATTAGGAAAAATTTCATCATGCTGAAGGTTGTGAAACATTGCAACAGAAGGGATTAAGCCACCATCTCTGGAAGTATTTACAAGATGTGCATATGTGGCTTATACGGACATGGTTTAGTGGTGGCCTTGACAGTGCTGAGTTAATGGTTGGACTTGATGATCTTAAAGGTCTTTTTCAACTTAAACAATTCTATGATTCTACTCTATGTTTTAAAGAAAAGCTGAGCAAAAGATGTTTTATTTTTGAACAATACAATGCCACTCTAATTTTGTGTTCGATCATCATCTATTTTGATATAGAACAATTATGTTAACTACTGTAGACTGGAATTTGTAAGTTAGGACAAAACATTAAAATAATTATTTCTGCCATATGAAACTCCAGGAATCTCTCCTGTAGTAGTAGAATAGGTATTAAATCTCAGCTGTAGCACAGTTACATTCAGTAATCTCCTTATCCACACACAGAATTAGAATGAAAATACGCTAACACCCAACCAGAGCAACTTTAACTGCATTAGTAGTGTGATAAAAGCTTTTAGAAAATACTTTTTTTTTTTATTTCAAGTATTAGCATATACAGTGCATAGCACAGATCTAACAAAGATTTTTCCACGTTTGACCACCTAAGCAAATGCCCCAAGCCAGGGACCTAAGGATATGAAACAAACAATTCAACAGTGACTGATAATCATTTATTCTCTCAAAGGAATACCAAAACTTTTGTACAGCTGTACAGCTGCATAAGAATGATTTTAGTTTCCTCTAAATTTGTTGAATTTCCATGAGTAGGAGAAAAGTTAAGAATTCAGAAGTAAAGTAAGATGATATAAACTACTTTATTATGCTAATATTTCTAGCCTTGTGGTAAAAAGGACCTTAGCAAACTGGTAACATATATATATATATATATGACAAATAAAATCTTTAGATCAATTAGATACTTCAACTACAGAATGCTATGCCAGTGTAAAAGTAATGCCAATGGTACTGCAAAATAAAAGATGTGCTTAAATTCAACAGTTATTTTTCAGACCCCATCTGCTTTTTCTTTCATTCTTTTCTGATTTTGATCTGTAAGAAACCACATCAGTATCAAATGTCACTCAGTTCTTATTCAAACAGAGCAGCCCAGACACAGCGGCTGCACCAGCTGACTTGGCTGACCTAGGCCTAGAGTAAAAACAAACCCCTATAAATCACCAGATGTAAGCAATTGAATAGTGATCAATTTAATTAACTGAACAGCTTTGCAAAGTTTATTGTATTGTTTTAACCCTTCAGGATTCTTCAAGAAAGGTAACTTGCAATTTGTATTCAAGGACAGCATTTGGCCAGAGGGCTACATACTAACAGTTTCAGACACTTTAGATTCCCATTGATAAAAAGCAAATCCCACACATGAAAACCAGGTATTTTCTTTTTTCCTAACTGATAGTATAATAGTAACTACTTTTCTACACCTTCCTTCAATGGTTTATTGAAACTAAATCACAGAAAAAAAATCCAACAAATTTATCATGAAAACATCAGGAATAAGATTTCCTTTAAAATCAAGTTTTTTGGTTATGGGCCCTATATGCCCTTTACAAGTTTATAATCATATTACAAATGAACACCAAGTAACCTACTCATTTCTTTCATGAACATGGACACAATCATCTGTCACAATGTTATGTATTAACTGCACTCATAAAAAGATGTGCCACACATTAAAATGGACTCAAAATTTTTTAAGACATTGGCAAAACATCTTCTAACCTAGATACTTGTTCTGAAGCTGCATCCCAAGAGGATTTCCCTGGATTGGGCAGTGAAATTAATGCAATTCTGCCTTAACACGTCAGGATTTCAGCCAAGATCCATAATGACAGAGTATAAATCTTGTTTTAAAGACAGCATTGTACAAGTTTGTGTAACATTTATGGATGCTTGTACAGTGCCTAGCACAACAGGACTAAGGCTTCTGGGCACTACCACAACATAAATTAATTCTAATGCAGTCTTTGTACCTGGGAAGCACAAAAACTACAAGGATTAAGCTCAATTATATACATTTTAAAAAGCTACTAAATAATAAGACATAATCAACTTCCTAACCACAAGCTGCTCTATTTCCAATTATTTTACTTTAATCTCTGTAATGCACACATTTCCATGAGCCCTGTAGAGTTACTTCCACTAACCAGGGACAAAAGTAAGATCTACTTACAAAGATAGAAGAGTTATATTTGCCGAGACTGGTCCCAGATCTGGAATGATCTCCAGTTCATTGTTGTTCAACTTCCTATTAATATTACAAAAGGGAGAGATAGCTTTGATGTTAATCAGAAGTATGTACACTGGACTTGCTAAACTGCTGAACTGTGTCACCTCAAAATTAAAAAATAATTCCAGTTTCACTTAATGTAGAATATCAAAACAGCATCTTTGTTGTTCAAGCAACCAACCCTAGAGAAATAACTATACAATTAGCATACACAAATACGGGTTGGGTATTTTTGGTTGGGGTTTATGTTTTGGTATGGTTTTTAATTAAGACAAATTAACTTACACTTCCTGAAGACTATGAAGGTGATCCAAGATACCAGTCTTGATTGAAGATAATTTGTTGTGACTCAAGTCCCTATGAGGTTACAAAAATAAACACCCTGTCAGTTTTGCCATACAATATCAGGTAAAGCAGTACAATTTCAATCCAAATTATGTTCTCACTTGCTTCCAAGTACATAAAACAATTTTTATAGTAGTAAAATTGTAATAGAAACTCATTTGCTTATACAAGGTATAAATATACAGATACAAACCCAAATACCTTGATCGCTGCTAGCAGTGTCAAAGAAATTCCTACCATCTCTGAACAGAACTGTTCACTGGAATGTGCATAGGACCCACAGAAAACATCTAAAGATTCTGATTTAGATGCACCAACAAGCCCTCTCCCACATTTCCTCATCACAACAAAAGATTTGGCTAAAACAACCTCTTGGTTACTTCAATAAGGAAAATTAAAAAAACAGTCATTGCAGTCTCATTCCTTGGGTTAATCATAATATTTCACTCTTTTCACCCATGTCTAAAAAGCAATGCATAGCTCACAAATACCCAATAAGGATTGCCCGTAAATCGCAATTGTATTTCCATGCTTTCACAAAATTCAGGACCATTCCCATATAACCAAATTTAATGGAGATCTTAAGAAATAGCAGAAGAAAACAGACATAGCAAGGGCTAATTCTGAGTTTTAAGATGTGTGTGTACAACTGATATTAATACCCTACCTAATTACACCTGAAGAAGTAGCTCTAACACTTAGCTTGTGCCATGCTGTATTGAAGATCCCCAGTATATACTGATGCAGTTTGTAAGCAATTGTTAGCACCTTTGTAGAGTTTGTTATGAAACAAGCAAGGTACTAAAAATGCAATACTTCTTGTTGACCACAGGAAATACTTTTCCTTACAGTGCCATGCATCTTTACCCTCTCAAACACTTGATGCCATGCAAGAGTGCTAAGAAAATTTTGCTGTAGCATCAGAAGTACTAGAAACATAACAGAAGTAAGAGTGACCATAAAGCAAAAGACAGAAAAGTTAACTGCAGGAACTCAAACCTGCACATCTCTAAATGGCTGCACAGGTGGTACAGATTCACAACTCATCTTGTAACCATGACTAGATCTATTGAAGACCTCCCCTTCTCATTCACTCATCCACCAAAACGAGCGCTTTTCTATTCCCTTAGTACAGATTATAACTACCTCACCAGCATCAATCCAGCCATCTGCAAGTATTTGTTCCAAGCTAGAATACTGCATTTATCCAAGCCAGCTAACAAAACCAACATTATTTTTAATGAGTCCTTAAATCCACTTCAGTGAGTGTTTGTAATGCAGATGTATAAAAAAATTATTCAGCACACCTCAGCTGTGAGCAGCTGCACCATCAGGTAAACGGTGCTTTAAAAAGCACCCTTTTGGAAAAAAATTGCTCACACTCCATGATACTTTTCCCCATGCTAATTAAGCACTGAAGAGTCATCCACCATACCTGGGGTCCTCATCAAGCCACACAGGCATGAACTGTTATTTCAAGTTGAACCTATGAGGAAACAATATGATTCCTCACTTTTTCTGGGTAAGATGACTCAGTACAGTCATCCATGCTGAGGATGCCAAACACAGGCCTGACTGCCATGGACATGTCTACTCTCCATCCACAGTTCCAGAAGTGAAGAAATCTGATGAAAAGCATATCCCTGCTGCGCACAGACCAGAACTGGCTCAAATGAAGGCAAGTTCAGGGTCTGTGCTAGGCATTCTGCTCTGTGACTAAGTCCTGAAAATCCACAGATCCAGAGAACTCCAGTTTCCCTGGACCCATGACTCCACATCCTCAGATACAGGTGTAATGCTGCAACCCAACCAGGCACCTAGGTTTCCTCAGCAGAACATGTGAGTAGTAGAACTGTTTTAGATTCTCCCAACTGACTTGCTCAATATTGCTAGGACAGTTCCATTGTCGCTTTTGTCCCTTCCTACCGTTGGCAGTTAAAAAAGCCCCCAGTAACTATAAAAATTAAGTATAAAAAATAATCCCAGGCACATAAGGGTATTATGAGGGGTACCAGCAGTACTCAGCTGTAAGGTGTGCTCTGAGCCAGCCAACTGGACCAGGCCCAGTGTCTGAACTGCAGCACCAGAGCCTGGCTCAGGGCCACAGGCAGGGAAAAGAGATGTGCTGCATTTCCCAAGCCAGGGCTGCACAGGAGAGTGCACATAGAGAGCTGCAGGTGTGAATGGCATTTTCCAGAACAAAAGAAGGGGGCTGAGGGCTGGGGGAGAGCCACCTACAGAAGGGGAACACACTACTCAAGTGGCTACAGAGGGGATGTTTTCAGAGACTCAACTCTGGCCTCAAAAACCTAATATATATATACATACATACATGTATATATATATATATATATATATATATGCCTTCTTTCAGGTGTCTAAATCCCTACAGATTTTCCTCTTAACAATGGAAAACCAATATAGTGTCAATATTTTCAAAAGCCTACTAATTTTAGTTTCACTATTATGATTTTGAGTTCTCCTGCATGTTAGGTTAACTACACTAAATTTGGAGGACTGCATCTTTCACTGCTTAAAAATCTAGTGCAAACATTCTCCAGGCCATACACTGGAGAAAAATCCCTTTGTTTAACATCTGAAGGCATTAGCTTCACAGATTTGAAATTCTCACACTGCATTCTTAAGTGTAAACACTGAAAAAGTATGCTGCTACAAAAATCTAGACAGCAATCTAACTTGGTTCTTTTAAAGGCAGAGACAGTTTTTGCCCTCAAACTTAATTCAATATTTGGCTTTAGTCTGAAGGGACTGTAAGAACTATGCAACTGAATTTTGGCTGTTTATTTAAGTTATGGCTGTTAGTGCCTAACACATTACTGTTGTTCACGCTTAAGACAAGACTTAGGAATTGGTAATTACTTCAACAAAGAGTTTTCAACATCAGTGCTAAAAATCTGCATTTCTTCATTTCACCTAAAAACTCTGCAAAAGGTTTATTTAAGACATGTTTGCTTAAAGGACCTACCAGGCAGTAACAGACGTGAGTAGATTTGTTCTGCTGGAGTTATAACATGTTTAAAAAAAAAAAAAATCTGGCAGAGTCCTTAAACTATAAAAATTCTGCAATTACAACCACTGCTGTGCATGATCACCACACTGGAGCCAGACACTTTCACTCATAGCTCAAGCTCACATCCATCTGGAGTCTATCAAGGCAACCGTGAGCGTAACTAACACTAGGTTTCAAACTACTTTTTTTTGTGTTTGTTTTTTAACACTAAAGATACATTCACATTTTCCAAGTAGCACCTACTTTAAAAAATACATACATAGAAATTGCTTATGCCTGGTTTACTTACAGCAGGTTGTCCAATACAAGATGGAAAAAAATCCCAAAGCAAAAAGCCAACAAAAAATGCCCAACCCTCCAGACAACACTGAATTGCCTGTTTCATACAGTATATATGGTTGTCTACCAATAGTTGCATAAAATACGTATTATAAATATTTTATTAAACATTACTTCAGTACTACCAGCACAGAAAACTTCCTGAAAATTCAGGAAAAAAAGTCTTCCAAGTTGCATTTTAAGTTCAATCAGAGTGGTTGGAAATGAACCAATACTTAAAATATTTGCCTTTTACTAATAATCTAAGTGAAGCTTAAGACGGTAGAAGTTTCTCAAAGCACTGGATTGACACAATTTTTTTAAAATACAAAAATCTATCATCTCAGTTGAAAAGCTACAAGCTTATTTCAGTCCAATGCATTTCTCAAAATACATAAAAAAAAGTACGGAGAAAAAGTTGGAGAATTAAATTTTATTTCTCCTTCACAGAAATGGAACTGACATTGTTCAAACATTATTACTCTGTGTTTTCCATTCCTAAATTTTCCTTGTATGTTAAAAGCAAATTGCAAGGGAGGAGAAAACTCCCTCTGTGATTACTTTTGCTACTAGAATTTCAAAAGTCATAGAACAGAACACACTCTGAAAAGTCAGAAACCAGAAACATATTAAAAAATCCTTTACAGCAATAGTAAGCATATATACCTGTTCTTCACCTCACTTATTTCTAATAGAAGTGATTGCACATTTAAGTAGAATTGCCTCCACTTGAGAAAGCATGCCATAGTTTTACCCTCTGAGAACCTGTTCTATGAAAGAAACTATTTCCCATGTTCCGTTATGTTTGTATGACCATCTTTTGTAACTCACAAGTCTCAGCATTAGTTGAAACTTAACTCTGAATATCAATGTGTGATTAAAAACTGAAAGGAAGCCTAATGCATAGAGGGAGAAGGCAAGTGCTTCTTCACACTTTTTATAGATACAACTTTTAGACTCTAACTTAATTTACAACGCTTAGTTACAATTATCGTCCTCTTCCTTAGAGAACTCAAGAAACCTGAGCCCCAAGTCAAATTTTAAAATGCAAATCCAGCAACAGTTCCTTAATCAGTCCCACTGGGGCCTATAGAGCTGCTAATTCAGCAGAAATCAGCAGAGCTGAAAAACAAAAAGCCAGGCTGTAGCCGTTTAAAGACACTGATCCAAAGTGACTCATAAATCAGCTTGCTATGTTCAAGCTTTAGTCTGGAAAATATTGAAAAACAGCTGTGAAAACTATACAGCTTTTTTTCTAGCAATTCTGGTAGAGAACTAGAGGATTTATAAAATGTAAATACTAGAGATGTAATACAAACACAAGTGAAAACCATTTCTCAGACTTTCCCTCTTGCCCCACTGACAGTTCTAGCATTCCTGAGTGAACCTGGCAAAGGGTACTGCAGTGCCAGTGGGAGTTTGCACACATGGAGAACGCTGGCCAATGCTCAACACTCTTCCTCCTCCTCAAGCCCTAACGCCACATTCTTACAATATCAGGATACACACCCTGGAACTAAATGGAAATCCAACTTCAAAACTATCTGTACACAAAGCCATTATAAATGTTTATCAGTTTTCAGCAGACTGTTATCTCTCATGAAGACAAGGTAATAGAAGAAGCTATTTTTTACTCAAATCACACTGAAATTGGCAATTATACCTGTTTACACTTCACTTTGTGAAGCCGCTTCCATACAAAGCGGAAGACTCACACCTGCCACCAAGAACAACTCAGATTCATTTTTTTCCCCCTCTTTGTCCACTCTAAGGTCACTCTCATTTTATTTCAGCAGGGAATTTGAACAAAAGAAGGCATGAAAGAATGCAGCAGGAGTTTCAAAAACCTGCTCTCCAGATGGGCGAGTACAGATGGGCAAAGGAAGGTGTAAAGCCAAAAACGGGCCAAGACCTTTCTCAGGCAGAAGGGGCTTCACTCTCCTGCTTGGGGGTCTTGCCTGTGTGTTGAAAAAGTGGTAAAAAAACTTGTTTTCCCAAGAGGGCTGGAAAGGCTGTAATTAAACTACCAGCCTTTGCCTAAACCCACTACAGAGCTTCATGGAAAACATGGCAGACATATAGCAATAAAATTCATCAACAGTCCTTTACAATTTGTAACGTGCAGTTTGCTGCAACAATAATCCAGACTAGTCAAACCTTTTTTGTGTATATAAAGCTGAACACATTTATTATCAGATTGCACAATCCCAGGTCCAGATACTGGGGTAGCTGGAGGTAACAGACAATGCCACACTCTTCCTTGTTCTTATTAAGAGGGGAAGGAAGAAAGAGCTGGGTACTTCTAAGGCATTTGTCACAAACAAAAGAAATATTTACACAAAAGCAGCCAGACCACATGGTTTGGTGACACCTACAAAGATGTACTTCTGTGAGTTTAAAAGCAAGTGACACAGCTGTCCAATGAGTAATCACAGCAGGGTTTCTTACAACAGACCAAAGCTTATTTATACAAGCGGAACTTATTTTCTCACACTTTTAAAGGAATGTGAACTTACATAAGGGCAATTTACACTACCAAGGGAATTCTAATTAGAAAAATGTCCCTTGTGCTAACAAAAAAAAAAAAAAGCCCTGCAATGTGTTTTATTGTCTCTCGGGAGCATAAGTGGAAAAGACAAATTTGGATTACTGCTAATGAAAAATGCTTTTTAAAGCAACTCTAAAAAAATTAAAAGTTCTGTGATTTTCCCCTTGTGTTTTTATTTACCACATCTGAATTTCAACAGCACTGATGTATGCCGAGAAACTAAACTATAAAACTTGCCTTGTATCATAATAAAATCCTTAGGTTTTGTCAAAAAACTTAAGTGGAGATATACTGAAACAGTTCAAAAAATAAGAGGGATGAAATATAATAGAAAGCAAAACCAGTTGTAGAATGTAAAGCAGATGCAGTAGTAGATCCGTATGTTTCAGTCAAATAGTCACATAAGTTTAAAAAAAAAAAAAAAAAAAAAAAAAAGTTTCTTTCCCCCTCACACTTTCCTATACCAGTCCTGGAAATATTCAACTCCCAGAGCCATGCCTGTGTTCAGTTCCATATGGTGTCAATACAGCCATCCACATTCATGAGTAAAGCAGCATGACCTCCAGACGAGGCAATTGAACAGAATTAGCCACAACTAATTGAAAGTCTTCCTGTTTACTTTAAAGCCCTTATCTCGATCTACTTTGAAAATGTAACAGAAAATTAATACCACTAATACAGAAGATTTTGCAGTGACAAGCGATTAAAAACAAATGTGAGAAGTCCCTTGACCATTTTCAAGCTTTTAAAAAACTGACCTAATTTATGCTTTTGCTATAAAAGTTTGTCACTGAAAGTAACTTTTCCCCAGGTAGCACTTGGGTTCGCGCTGCCCTGAGCTCGGCCCCTGCGCGCTACGGGCCGAGCGGGCCCGCACCATCGCCAGCCAAGGAACTACCCAGTTAGGCTGCACGAAGAAAACCCAACAGGAGCTTTCCCGACACACCGATCAGCGTTAACGTGATGATTACTGCACGTTGTCCAAGAAACTCCACAGAACTTTTTCCTCGCCCTTTCCGACAGAGCAGCACTCCCGGGCCAATGTCAGCAGGGCGCTTATCGCCACCGCCGTTCGGCCGCAGCCCGCCCCGAGGGACGCTGTCCCGCTGCGGCCGCTGACAGCCCGGCCGCGGCCCCGGCCCCAGCTGCCCGCGCCGCACCTCGCTGCCGCCACCGCCACCACACCCGCGCTCCCCTCAGAGCCCGCCCGCCCGCGGCCCCGGGGGCAGAAGATGGCGGGCGGACACGGGCCGGTGCCCCCAGCCCGCCACGGTGCCCACCGCCCCGATACTCACAGCTGCACCGCCCCCCGCGGCAGCCGCTCGGGCAGCCGGCTCAGCTCCAGGCGGCTGCAGGCGACGAGGTGGCCAGCGCAGCGGCAGGGCGCGGGGCAGCGGGCGGCGGCGGGGCGGCCGCCCAGCAGCAGCGGCAGCAGGAGCAGCGCCGGGAGGACGGCGGGCGCCGTGCGGGGCCGGCGGAGCATGGCGGGCTCGGAGCCGCTGCCCGCGCTCCCGTCCCCGGCGTTCCCCCACTGACGGAGCCGAGCGCGGCACGACCTCCTGCTTCTCAGCGCGGGTGGCGGTTGCCGCTCATGCCCCGGAGCAGCCGCTGAGGGGGGACGGCGATGGGAGACGGGGGAGGTGTAGAAAAAAGTACAGACAAGAAAGCGGGAGGGGACCGCAGCGCCGCCACCGCCGCCAGCCACTCCGCAAACTTTCCGCCACCTCAGCCCGCCTCCGCGCGGCCGGGGGAGCCCCGAGCGCGGCCCGCCCCGCCGCAGCCCCCTCCCCTGCCATGTGACAGCCGGGCCGGGCCCCGCGGGGCCGGCGGGCCGGGGCTGGGCCGGCATCGTGCCCCACGGCTGCCCGGCCTTGGCGGTGGCGGCCCCGGCCCCGCCCCGCCCCGGGCCGCAGCACACGGCCGGCCTCGCAGCACGGCGGGCGCTGCTGTGGGGTTTTGCTGCCGGCCTCGACCTCTCCGTGGGCGGGCGGGCCCTGTGTGCCCGGAGCGTCACCCACCAGGCGCGGGCACCATGGCCGTGCTGGCGCGGGGTTTGCCTCTGCCATCACACCAGGCAGCGTGTGTCGTGGTAATCCAGAAGCTGCTCCAGAGGCCCCAAGGGCTTCCCAGCCAAGCCTGGGGTCACTGGCATGTAAAAGGTGAGCTGAGGTTAACTCCTGCCTTCCGGGTCCTACACGGCTAGTCCAGACACCGTAATTAAACCCATTATGTTCCCCACAGGATCCCGGCTCCAAAGTTCAGGGAAGTGGGCAGAACGTACAGATTCCACATCTCTGAGGTAATCGATGTAATTTAAGTAAATACCTATTGTTCAAGTTCCATATGTAAGACTGGACCCTGCAACGGATTCAATTACTGAAGGCTTCACACCCCCCAATCTGCAGCAGCAGCAGCCATCGAATTGCACATGAGTCTGCTTTCCCTCCCACATTTGTATGTACGCCTGAGAGATGGCAGACATCTTACACACTGGGAACCTGCAACTCGAGAAGTTTGACAGCTCCAGTGTCAAGATTTGTAAGGCTGTAGCTTTGTCCCGGTTTTTATTGTTTCCATGTATATCTCATGATACGGGGATTTTTGCAAAAGAAACAAAACTACATTTTAGGCAGGAATCATGAGTTTGCAAGCCAGACTGACAAGTCTTAAGAAACTACAAACATTCATGTGCCACTATCAACATGACTGTTTCAGACATATGGGGTGTGCAGAGCTGTGCAGTGTTTTGTCGGCTTGTGCTCCATTGATCACTGCTGTTCCTTAAAGAAATTACCATGTGGAAACAAACAAATGCTGTAGGAACACACTTTTTTCTACATACAAAAGCAAGCAAACAAGCAAAGGAACAAAATATAGGATAGACATTACTTGTAAGTCTTTGCAAGTTACTGCTTTTTATTTAAAGTAAATTAAGACTGTCCTGGTACCATTGGCATTCAGTATTGCAGTTCCTTTTCCAGTCTTCCTTTGGAAAACATTAGGGTGACATTAGATCAACAAAGCCTGTGAAACACTGACCTGTTCTAAACAGACAGCAGGACAGTGCCAATTTTGGATGTTTGAAGCTATCCAGCATTAGTCTGTACCTTTTTCCATGGAAGTCAGTGGGAAAGTTCCAACATTTGTTCTAGCTGTCCAGTTGTTTCACTCTGTACCACCAAGATACAGAGACACTTGAGCATGGTGTGTTTATACATAGGTAAGATAAGTTATACTTGCTAATTTGCAAGTTTACTTTGCTGATCAAAAGTAATCAAAAATTCAAGAGAAGGATCTTTATGTTGTTTCAGGTAGTTACTGAACAATCTACAAAAATTAAAATAGATTTAAAATAACTAAGTTTTGTATTATAGTTCCTGGAGTGCATACCAAAGGACCTCAGTTTTCTGGGAAAAGTGAGCTTCTCTTATCTTGAGTGTTGGTAAGGGTGGTGATTCACTAGTAGGTGGCAAGAGAGTCATTAAACTGTCAGTTTTAACATCCAAGGAAAAGAAAAATTAGAAATAAAGCATTTTGAATTTAATTTATCATAGCAGTCAATAATACATATGGTGCATATGTGAACTATGAACGAGAGAATCTGAGAAACAAAAGCAGAGGGAAAAAAGATGAAAAGGGCAGGAACTTTTGGTTTTGTAATTTTGAAAACTACTCATGCAGTCAGGGAATACTGTGTCCTTAGAAAAACCTTATGCATATTTAGTGCTAGTAATATATGAAGCTGTTTTAAGTTAAGCAAGGCAAATCAATTCAGAAAATTAGTTCATTTATCTTTGCAGCTTCTTTTCTCAAAATAATCAATATTATGAATCCTACAATGCTTATATATACACTTATACGTATGTGTACTTCAAAGTCCATGACAGAAAGTCTTTCTTCCCACAGGAAGATTTGCTCTCTTTAGAAGTGTCAAGGACTGATTCTTCACCTCATATGAGCACTGCAAGCTCCGGCAACCCTCAGTTCCAGGTGTCTCTTCATCATTGGTTTTAGGTTGAGTGTGCACTCTGACTGTACATAAGCAAATAAAAGTCCCTCCTTCACGAGTTTGGCTGGACTATATCTTACCTTAAAAGTAAGCTTATATCAAAATAAGATGTCTCCCATTCATGTACATGGTTATCTCCACAGGTAGCAAGGAACTTCTGGTGACCATTCTTTGGCATTGGCATTAGCGTAACTGCGGATTCACCAGGACTAGGGGGCTGATTTGACTGAAACCCCTTAAAAATAATACCACACAAACACACACACACACACACACACACCTTAATTCTGAGTTGGAATAATTTCCTTATCCAGTTTTCCATTAGCTGCACAAGGAAGAGACTTTACTTGTGGTTATGCAAAGGCAGGTCCTCTCCATGACAGCCTGAATACAGGTCAGCCTGAGGGAATGATGTCGAGGAGGGGGAAGCATGGCTGCAGAGAAAGATTCTTGTAAAACTAGACCCTCAAGCTCTCTCTTTGCCTAACGAAATTAGTTTTCTCCACAACACTATCAGGCATAGTCCTGTGAATGAGTTGGGAGTGGAGGACAGGGGATTGTGTAGTGAGATACAGCCCACTGTTTGCTTGATTCTATTTGTATTATTTTCAATCTCTTATTACTTTAAATCAGATAAACACAGGTTTACAGATTCAAGTCCAAACATACGTTGTTTAAAATATGTATTCACCTCAGGCAAAAGACACACCCAGAAGCTAAGTATGATTTTTTTTTGCATATCATTAGTACACTGAAATCAGGCACTGCTTTCAAATAATGTACTTCCAGAAAAGGTCAACCCTAAATCAGAATGGGTTTAGCACATTATTAAAAATAATTTACCTATTGCTCAATTAAGCAAAACTAAATTAAGGTGCTATACATTTTCTGTTCTGAATTGAAATTAGAACATCTTTTATAACATTAGTAGGAGTTCAATTAATCTAATTACAGGTTTTTTGTTGATTTTGCAAAGGAATCTTGAGTCATTACATCAGACAATTACATACAGTTGTATATAGTTATGTGTAGTTAGATCTGCAGGATTAATATCAGAAGGTCAAAAGGACTGAACAGTTACATCTACTAAATACTACGTTATTTTGTCTTCTAAGGCCACCTCAGGAATTAAAAGTCTTCCCATGCACTCCTGGATCACCTTGTAATCCAAGTCAGTGTCTGGTATTCATTTCAGATTTTCTACTTTTCATGGGTAAATGAAGTGATTTGGGTAGGGTTCAGCAGCAAAAAGCAGAAGCAAAGCAGGACAACATTGCTTACACTCTGGCACATCTCACTTCTGATAGAGTGAGATAGAAACCAATGGCCCATCCATTTACTTTCCTGTCAGTAAATAACCCTGTAGGAGCATTGACAGAATTAATGTCCTGTCTATTTATTCCTAAACTTCCACAATTCAGTTTTATTTATTGTCAAAGAAGATGTTTAGAACTAATTGAGAGAAGGAAATTAAGAGTTCATGCTCTCAAGATTATTACTGCCTGTTGGAGATTCACCAGTTTAGTCCATTAAAAAGAATAATCTTAAGGCTAACAAAGCTTTTTTTCTAAAACCACAGCTGGAAGGAGAGAACAGTGAGACCCATCCTGCTTATAAACAAAAGTGGAGCAGGACATGCTTTTTGGTGAGGCTGCTTGCCTATGTGAAATGCCTTGCAAAGAAGAAGAGAAAGTTTTGCCTCAGGCACCTGTCTGGAAGTTACTAGAGTCCCACAGAACCTCTGTATTGTATGCAGAAGAGCCTTTTCACTTCTCTGTGTGTAAACAATAATCACATCCAATATCATGGAATATTTTTCATGGAAATTACTGTAAATGATGAACTTTTCCACCTTCCTTTGATTCTGCCCATTTGGTATAACAATTGATTCTACTTTTTAGATTGTATTTGCACTAAGACTTCATGACCATTTATTGCAAGCCCTGTGATTAACCACTGCAATTTCATTTGCATTTGAAGAAAATAATAAAATATTCTTAAATAATTTCCTAGCAATTGTGAATCTCCTTCTAGTGTGTCATAACTCCATGGTGAATATTCCAAGGTGCATACAGAAATTTATTTTTGGTAGTAATTATAATTGACTTTATGTGATCCAACAGTGAAACCATGAAAACCAAATTATGCATAATTTGAATGCACTGATTACAACCAGAAAAACCATATGAACTCTGAAAACTTTCCCTAGGGCAGAAAATGTTCAGCTTTTATAGAATTCATCCAAACAGTGAGTGTTTGCCTTCATTACAAATAAACTTAAAACATCCTAAGGCAATCCACATTAGTGACGATTGTTAATGTCTTCAAGTCATGTCCTGTGTAGGGCTAAGTAGGAAGTTAAGTGCTTGATTGGAAGGACAATTAAACAATCAACAGCTACAATGATGTAACTTCAAAGAGGAAAAAATAAGACATAGTTTTATGCCATTATGGAACACTCAAGTTGAAATGTTGTCAATTTGAATAAAAAATAAGTAGATGTAATTTCAGTATGGTGCTACTGTAATAACACACCTGCCAGGTCTGTTCTACCTGTTGTTTTAGTTTATGGAGGGTTTTTAAATAATCTTTTAAAATAAGTAAACATTTTGTGGTAAGAAAGATCAAGAAGTGGTCTAAAAGGGAATCTGAAAGAGTGTTCTGTTGAATCTAGCAGTGGCTCTTCCCTGCTCCCTTTCCTTGGGGTACCTAAAGCTCAAACATTAGTTCCTTTCTGCAGTAGCGAGGGAAGTTTTTGCCACAGGGCAAAGGGCTTGAAGGCTATTTCTGCTTAAATAGCCACAGGCCGATTTGTAAGATTTTTATCAGTGTTTTGCAGATCCGATGTTGAGTATTCACTACCTTTAGGTGTGTAACTCCTTGAAGTCAACTGCTTAAAGACTCTCACAGTGAGAAATCAATGGGAGTTAGGCCCTAAATCTTTGAAGAATTTATCTCTGATTGTCTGTTCTAGAGGGAGAATGAACTGCAGCTGGGACTCATCTTGTGTAATTTTAGCAATTTGGAAGTTTGGTATCTCTTCTAAAGCATTTGTATTGGCTTCTTCTGTAGTCAGTGGAAAAAGACAAATCCAGGAAGTGATTACTACCTTTCTAAAATAGACAATCAAAGAATTTAGAATCAATCAGTCTCTGGAGATTTTTTCCTTTTACCTAAAAAGAGCCATATGACTAGTTTAGTCTAGACTGTGTTTTTTCAGATGATTCTCAATGTCTGCTTTCAAATATACACATTAAGCTAAATAGAATAATAAGGGAGCATATTTCTCAAATTTCTTTGTGTAATGGAGATCTGTATTGTTTTTGCATGGCCTGGTTTTGGTAGTGGGGATGCTGCAGGAGTGGCTTCTAGAAGCTTCTTCCAGCATAAACAGTCCCCGATGGCTTAAAAATGGACATGCCACTGGCCAAGGCTGTGCCAGTCAGAAATGCTGATAATGCCTCTGTGCTAACATACTTAAGAAGAAAGGTAAAAAAGTTGTGGTAAGCAAAGTTTATCACAAATATGAATTGTAGTTTTAAATTTTATTATACCCCTGTTATAGTTTACTTTGTTTCCTGCTGATTTAACAAGTTCTACTAAGGATTTATTAACAGGTTAAATCTTACGGGATTTAGAAGACCAAAGGGGAAGTGCTATGTATAAGTGAAGTATCATGTACAAATACAAAATTAGGACCATAAGGAAGAAAGATCTAGTAGTGCATTACAAACTAAATAAGTATGTGTCAACAACAACAATATATGAAGCATTTTGGGGTATATCACCTGGAGTTTTCTATGCAAAAGAAAGAAATAGTGTTCTGGTGAAGGCTGGGATGAAGTATTATCTCCCACTTGGAAGTCACATATTAAAGGAGAGGAATGGAGTATGCTGCCAAAAGCAGGTAGTGAGGTCAGGAATACAGAGTTTCCAGCTCTCACAAAATGAATACCCAGTGTTGCAGTGCAGCAAGTAGCACTTCAGATTTTTCAGAAAGCTATCCCATTGCCATCATTGGGAAACCACTGAGTCATAACACACTGTAGTGTCATCTGGACTTGCTGCCCCCTTCTGCTGTCTGCTGCCTCTTGCTTTCCTAATTATTATATGCAACAAAATAAGCAAGCACTATCCTGGTAAGAAGTTGGCCAAACACACACTGCACCAGTTCCACAGCTGTTCAAGTGGTTACTTGAAATGTTTGCCAATAAAGTCTGACTTTCCGAGCCGGAGCATCAAAGAGCAGGCTGGATCCGACAGCAGCACGCAGCCTGCAGATCTGAATGGGCTGGGTGCCAGCTACATCCCAGCAGGAATTGCATCTACTACCAGCCCTGTGCACCAGCTGGCCAGATTGGTGAACAATGGTCTGCCACACACTCTTTGCTTTGATCTTGTTAATATGGAATCAGGAGAAATTGCAAGGGATCCTGGTATTAATCCTTTTGGGGAACCTTATACAAGCAAAAGTTCTTGTGGCCTCTTGTACAATTCTGACATTCAGGCAATATAGTCTGGGAAGTCTCTGATATGAAGTGTCACCTTCCAAATACCCTGTTAGCTGCCAGTGAACACTCAGAAGCTGAGGTTGGTCAATTTCCTAATGGTCATGGCACTTCTTTTGACCCTAAGTAACTTTATCATAAGCTAACCTAACCCTCAGCATACATTTCCCTAATGTTGTCAGTTGTGAAGTTTTTCCTTTGTTGTTTTCCCTGTTTGAAGCCTAGTCATCTCCTGTCACTAATTTCTCCCTTTCACTAACCTCTCTACACTCTTCAGTCTATCAAACAAATACTTAGCACGTCAGAGAGTTGCGTGTGTTGGTTTTTCAAATACTTTCCTAGTAGCATGCTGTAATCTCCAAAGAAGGAACTTCTGATTCAGGGACTCTCCTTGCACTTGAGTTCTCAATTGCTGTTCAGCTTGTGGAAAGGAAATAAATAGGATATAAGGGTGCAGTGCTTTAGCACTGCTGCAAGACAAACAGTTTAGCGTAGAGCTCTCCTTGGATGGTACTGACCTCAGCATTAGAAAAAACAATCTTCTAGAAAGATACCAACATCACTGTCAGCATCCTGCCACATCTGAGGTGTGAGGACCTGGGGATGGGAAGGCACAGTGCCACAGTGTGGGATATTATGTACCTTGGCACACATGTGCAGTGTCAATAACAAAGCAGTGCTATCACACACGTGGTCAGGCTGGGCACACGTCTGACAGTGGTGATTAAGAAACCATGGCTTTCACTGTGTTGCAGACACTCAATAATTGACTTATCCTCTGAGTGACTTATAATCAGCAAAGTCTCCATAAGGTTGGCTAAGCTACTGCTGCAGTATGAATTCCCCAATTTTGTGGGGGGATTAAATGAAAGAAGCTATAAACTAAAGTAAACAGGAAGAGGTTTGCTGATCATTTTAAACTTTGGGAAAATTGCATCTTGTTTTAATCATAATGAAAAAAATTCCACCACTAATACATCATATTACCACAGTAGTATTTTTGTTCTGATTTTTTGTTAGAAAAACAAAATGCTAATGATAAACACAAAATTACTTTTTTTAGAATTTTGATAAAATCATACATGCTCTTACTGAGTACCACATGTGAGTAATATTTCAATTATTCCACTGATGTCACTGAGTGGGAATTAAAAGTGCTGAAATTTTCAGTGATGGGTTTTTCACTGCAGCTGTGAGCAATGTGTTCCTCAGAGACTAATTCTCCTGGGGGAATGTTAAACCCTTGGACTTGCATCTTATTAGTAAAAACATACAGTTTAAAAATAGGATCAAAAGAGTCTAGCCAAGAAAGTTAGCCTTGTGTATATTTTGGTATATAAATTAATATAATAAATGATAAATAAATGTTGTATATACACATATATATGAATGCATGTCATTAAAAAAAAACCCATAAAGTATGGTAAAATAAAATCAACAAGAAGAGAGCATTCAAAGTTAAAAGTAAATGTGATTACCTAAAAAATGTCAACAGCTAAATATAAAACAGTAGAATTTTGTTAAAAATTTTTAGGTATAGCTGCCTGGCTTCTCTTGCATTTTAAATCTCTTGAACTTATTCTACTGCTTTCCAAATACTTCATTCTCTAAACTTTCTTAAACAGATAAAATTAAGTGTGTAATTAATTGTAAAATATGTAAAAGCAGTTCACACAAATGAATAATTCTACCAGAAAAGCTGCTTTGCAAATGCAAACAATCCTTTGTTGCCATCTTTATTTAGGAGCATACACTGATCTCCAGAGCTGAAATGGACTATTGAAAAATGTCGTTTATTCAAAGAGAACTCTAGCATGTATTTGGGAAGGAGGTTTGGACACAACCGTAAGCCCAGTAAGATGGATGGTGAGAACCCTTTCTGACCAGTTCACCTTCACGAACTGGACTTGAGTGTAAGACTTGTAACAAAGCAGACCTGAATCCAGGGAATGGGGAAGATCACTACAGCTGCAAGCATTCTGAGCATGTTTCCTTACACTGTCTCTAGCACTTCTCCCTCAGCAGAGCAGCTGTGCCTGAACTGCCTTTTGCCTGTGGCCTGAGGACCTTTGCATACCTAGAGACACATTTTCAAGTTGACAGGGCGAGGTCGTGGAGAGCAAACAGAATCCCTGTGAATGGTTCCCCACTCCATTTTCTCAAGCAGCTGTGGCTTCAGATTTTCCCATCCAGCACACTGCCTGCTCAGACCTGCCCTAACCACCCTTTCCACAGTGTGAGCACAGCTGCTTGTGGTGCCTTAGATGAAGCCAGATCATGACTTTTTTGTTAGAATTATTTTTAATCTGTCTCTGTTCATTTGTTTGGTTGGTTGTTTTGTCCCAGAAATAATGCCAGCTGCCACAGTATGAACCAGTGGCAAGGCATTAGGGGTCCTAGGTGCACCTTAAATGGTTGTTACCACTGAAAAGAGCATGTCAAATACATTGTGCCCTAAGGAGTACCATTTAATGTGGTGGTAAATCCAGTCATTGTGCACCAAGTCTGAGTCTAGAAACATAACAGTCCCTTGAACTTAAAAAACCTCACTTTACCTCTTCAAATGAATTAAATTTTTTTTTTTTCCATAGACATCTTTGATCTTGAAGCTTTGCTGTCTCAAACGTTGTCTCCCCTGGTTTTGCTTTATGCAAGATTAGAGTGGATCGATCTGTATCTCAAAAAAAATCTAGTGTAAGATCCTAAAGGCAGCATTAAAAATCTTACTGTCCAGCAGAATGCAGTTGTGTATTCAAACCTGATCTATCTGCAATGTGCACTTCTGTTTGCTCCAGTAATGCACAGGTGTGGTATTAATGATCATGGAACCCACAGTACAAGAAAAACAAGCTCATTTTCATAAGCCTGGCAGACATTCATAATGCCAGTAAGTAATGTGTAGGGGCTCAAAATTTGAAAAATAGTTAAAAACAAACCTGACAGCATGCATTAGGGCTTGTACTTTAAGTTCTTCAATTTCTAGTGCTGTCTAAAACTTGTCTAAAGCCACGAAGTTTGCATGCATGCTACAGTTCTTTAATGCACATTTTTGTCCTGGTTTCCTGAGTTGAATGCTCAGACACCCATTTGTATATTGCACTTGTAAATTCATATATACACAAAAATTTATTTTTTATGTATTTTAGCTTTCCTTGCACATGATATTTAACTTCATGTACAGCATGTGTTTTTGTCACAAGTACAGTAGGTTCCAAGCACAGCTAGTGCAGCTTTCAACTGAGACTATCTCTGTCAGCCTCAGGCTCAACAGCCTGGCAGGAAAACCTGCAAATCCTGCTGCACCCCACGGATTTCTGTGATTTGCAGTGTTGATGGAAACATCCTCCTTGCTGAGGCGTTAGAAGTTCCCAGATGAGAAACCTTTGCTTCACTCTTCCAAACTCACCAAATTGTTATACAACTGCAACTTTGAGTCTCTTTGATGCTACACTTGGAATATGTGTTATTGCCACACATACAGTTAAAAAAAAACAAAAAAAAACAAACAAAAAAAAACAAAAACAAAAAACCAACCCAACAAAACAAAACAAAACAAAACAAAACAAAACAAAACAAAACAAAACAAAACAAAACAAAAAAAACCACCAAAAAAAACCCCAAACAAACCATCAAGTAATGAGGGTAACACTGCAGCTAGTGGGTGTTTTATTACATGGTTTAAGAAAGGCTGGTATTTCTCCACATGAAAGAAAAGGCTAGGCATTTCTCATCATCAGAAAGATGCTTTTCTGTCTCCCAGTTAATGGTGTTATCTCATATTGTCTACCAGTGACCTTAACACAGTCCTACAGCTGCTATGGATTTGGTGAATTATTTTGGAAACAAATTTGGTACATTCTGGCAAATTAAATAGAGTGCTCAATAGACTAAATCTGATGTGGTGGTTTGGGGTTTTTGTTTTATTTTGTTGGGGTTTTTTTGTTTGTTTTTTGTTTGTTTTTTGTTTTTTCCTAACTGATCTATCACATATTAAATATTCAGCTGTCAAGACCTACAAATGGTCTGGAGAGACACTGGTAAAAAATATCCTGTGGGATCACAGAACTGGAATATCCTAGGTTGGAAGGGACCCACAAGGATCATCAAAGTCCAGCTCCTGATACCAAGGCTTGTCTTCTTTGGTTTAATTTGTGGCCTTAAAGAATGGGTAAAAAAAGTGTTTTGTATATATTTATAATTAGTAAAGACTGTAAACACAACGAAGGACAGCAAATAATAAATGCAACTTCTAGATGCAAGTAGAAATAGAGACATTTAATGTAGGCCTCATTCTGCAAACAATTATAGAGCTATTTAATTTTAAGAGTGTGAAGGTCTTTTAATTCCAGCAGTCTACTGCTGTATCTAAAGTCACAAAAGACATGAACACAGTGTTTTCTGGAGTTAATTTGTACAATATGTTAAATCCATATGTATAGTGAAGTGTACTTTGAAAATCAGATTGCAGTAAAAGAGACTACTTAGAATGCAAGAAAATTCAGACAAAAGTAGGTGTACAAGTGACAGACCAGGGAAGTGCCCTGCTTTAGCTAACCACGCAGCACAGGGGAAAGATTGGAATCTGTTTCACCCAACGGGACATTTGACACTTCCATAAAGTTCATGTGAAGGCGTGGGTGTGACAAGCCTCTTAAGAAGCCTTTGCAAATTATGTTTGCTTTTAAGAAAGAGGCAGAGCACTCCTATGTTTAATTGAATAATAATTCCAACTGGGCTTTTATAAGGTATTTATCTGCTATTTATTTGCTTTTGGGACTGGGAGATCATAAGAAGCTTTCAGGAGGCCAGACAGAATAGGTAGGCAATAAAGGTGTTACCAAGCACTTTTTCCTTTCTGAAAAGAATTCTTTTGTACAACTAAACACATTTCAGTTTTGATTTTACAATTTCACTATTTAGAAGCTGATTAATCAGCATATTAAATGGCACTAATCCTTTCAGAAAGTGCCATGGTAATTACTTTTTTTTAAGTTGCTGTTAGATTCAAGTCTGTTTATTCCTCTGAGCTCAGCACAGCAAAAAGCTTTTAGTATAGCAAAATGCTTGCACCTTTTCATGTTAGCTGAAAGAGGTAATAAAGATGAGTTTTAACAGAACAAATGAGACCTGTTGAGAAGTCTCAAGATGTTTATTCCCTAAGAAAGGGGGGGAAAACCCTTTTAACACTTTTTAGATGTTGTTTCATTTTAAAATTAATCTAGTATGACTACAAAACATTGAAAGGAAATAGAATGAGAAAATTAGACCCATAAAATTTTTGAAGTCAATGGGATGATTGTCACTGTATTTTTAAAAGCAGTCAACTTCTAATTTTTTTCTTTTTTTAAGGGTTATAGCAAAATATAGATAAAATAACTTCATTTACAAAGCTAAAGAAGCATGGTAAAACCAACTGAGGACTGCCAGGGCTCAGCCATGGTAGATTTAAAGGAAACCTCTACTAAGAGTTATTGAGGGAAAAGATTATTATGAAGAACAATCGTATCTCTAGTTGTGCTGGTGGAAAACTGCCAAGGAATATATTAACCAAGAGTTTCACTTTCTACTACTTTACCTCTAAATGGAAAGGACTTTATTTTAGGGGAACAAGGTTTTGCATTTAAGTAATGGAAAAAGAGAGCACACAAACTTTTGTTAAGAGTATCACTTATGAAAAAAAACCACAAACAAACCCACAACCACCCACCCCAAAAATAAAATAAAGCAAAAACCCCCACCCTGACCGACCAACCAACCAACCAACCAACCAACCAACCAACCAGAAAACCAAAACCCACAAAGCAAATGCAACAATGGATACCAATCAGGAACTTGCAATGCTGCAGTTCTAACTAGTTTATTTCCTTGGTTTGTGACAAATATCCTATCCATTAGACAGTGGACAATGCCTGTGAAACGAGTGGAAAACAGATCATAAACCAGCTCCTGTGCTTGCACTATGAACTGTGAATAGGCAGATGCCTGTTTGCTTCATGCAGGTTTTGGGACTTCTGAAAGGATGGAATTAATGGAAGGACTATGGCTTTATAATCTGATTTCAAAGGAACTTATCAAAACTGGAAAAGACATGTCTTTCTTTCTTAAATAAATCTGTTCACACCTTAGGAAGTAACTAATGAACAGTGGCAGGTCATATCCCTTGATCTGAATTGTATGTCCAGGCTCCTTTAATAACTATTCTGTGCTGTCTGTGAAAGTGTTCTTGACCTGTGGAGCCAGACCTTACCAGTGCACAGATGTTCCAGGAATCCATCTTCTCCCTCCACATCATCATGGTTGTGCTGGGCTTCTCTGTGTGATTGCTTGGGTTCTATTTAATGTAATCTTTTGATTCCTGATGATGTTTTTTGCTATTATGTGATGTTTGCAAATCTTGCAGAAAAATCAGAAGCACTGGGTGTCACTGACCAATGAGATTCATGTTAAGCTCAGATCCTGGCAAATACATGACATGACTGCATGTGACAAGGTCACTGATAACTCTTCATGGCTTGCTTACTGCAGGGCAATCTGCCCTGTGTGCCAATGCACTTTGTTCCAATGCAGTTTGGGTTTTGCATTCTTAATTAAAAGTACTTAAAAGAACTTCTTGAGAGCTGTACTGAGATCTGCTGACCTGAGTACATGGGCTTTGGATCATTATCATCCCCTATATTTTACTGCTTTTTTTTTTGCTCTGTCATTCATTCTCCTGCTAGTGTGAAACAAAAACATTGTTCTTTGATGCATTCTTTTCTGAGGTCTTTTTCACTGCATGTTTGGTAACTGCTGTGACACTCTAGGATGTCTTGCAATTCTGTCTTCCTTGCTTACAAAGCACCGATTAGATGATAATTTGTGCTTAAGTTCCCCATTAACACTGACTGATTTGTGTTCTACCGTGGGGCATGGAGGGCCTGTTGTCTCAGCAAGTCAGGTTTGTTGCACATCTTTCAAAGATCAAAAGAGTCTCTGCCTGAATTTGTAAGCAAGAATCACTGCACACAAGCAGAAATGATGATAGGGAAGTGTAAAGAAGAAATAAGAAGCTCTTGGTCAGAGTGGTGTTAACTCACAACACAACCAGAGTAAACAGTTGCTAGTCTTTATAAGCAATACAGTCATTTTTGCCTATGACCTTAGTTTTGCCCTCCATTCAGTGCACTTCAAAGAAAATGGAGTATTAATCTGCTACTAATTACAGGAATTACTACTAATTACTAGTTACAGGAATTGTAATTCCTGCAACTTTTAATAATTAAAACATATATGTTACATATCTTCTAGTTCTGTTGATTGCTGAACTAGGAATAATTTTTCATAAATCTGTGTATGCTACTGATTTAGCATTTCTGCTGGTGATGGGCCTCAGCTTATTTCAACCATATGATGCAAGCTTTTGTGCCAGCTTCCAAATCCTCCGGAGCTATTGCTTTACCCTGCCTTTTTAAACAAAACTCCATCTTATGGCTTTATCCATAATAGGGACTAATTTCCTGAGGTGTTTTCTCCTGAGATATGGCTACCTCTGGAGTATTCAGCCATTATCAGCACTCTCACAGGATAAACAAAGTGTTTTATTTTGCAGATCTTTTCTGCTTTATAGAGCTGTGAGGATGCTTGTCTCCAGAAGGCATGCTTTGATGTGTATCTCTGTCATTAGTAATGCTCTTAGTGAATTGTTCCTTATCCTTGCAGTAGCATCTCAGTAAGGTGAATTGCAGCATGTGGTGGTTTCTTTGTGATGGTTAATGATGATGATACCATGCATCCCAGTAATTCATCCCTTTCCAGAGAACTTGAACTTGGGTTTTCATGCAGTGCTACTACTGCTCCAGAAAGTGCAATTCTAGCTGCCCTGTACATTTGGAACATTATCTCTCTCAGCAAACATCTGAAATGATAGGATATTTTCTGAAAATCATCTAAAAAACCTAAAGATATAAAAATCCTGGACAAGTCTATCAGTGACCTCATCACTGAATGCATTGCTGCTTTCTAAGGTCTTAATATGACATTAATATGACATTAATATGACATTAAGATATAATGGAGTTCCAGTTTACATACTTTTAATATAGGTAATTTTTTCCTGTCTTTGTTTTGCATTCCACAATATGGAATTGTACCATCCTAGCCAAGACATTTGTAGTCAGTCTGTCTCTGTCTTGAATTTCTTTATCCTTGCTTGTTCTCTAGGAATAACTTCAAATTGGAATTTGAGGAAAGAAAGTTGGATCCTTGATTGAGAAAAAAATCTGTTATTTTCTTAGATAGATTAAGAAATTATCTCATTTCAAACCAGTCATATTTGTTAATGTCATCACTTCCAGATGTGTCCGTACTACTTTATTCTTACATAAATGATGTATTTGTAACAAATATTTGATGATCTTCTAGTATATGAACTTACTCTGACACAAAGTCAGGAATACCAAATACAGTGAAACTTTTGAATCATGGATTAAATATTTTCTAGTTGCTAGAAAGCAACAGAAGTGCCATTACAGAGGTATTTGAAACTGTCACATACAGCAGTAACAATTCTATTTTACATATGGGATATGCTTCTAGGACTTTATTCTCTCAGGTGTTAGCTGTGATTTCCAGATGGAACTTATTTTTCATTTACTACTACTACTACTACTACTACTACTACTACTACTACTACTACTACTACTACTATTCTTCTTCTTCTTCTTCTTCTCCTTCTTCTTCTTCTTCTTCTTCTTCTTCTTCTCCTTCTTCTTCTTCTTCTTCTTCTTCTTCTTCCTCTTCTTCTTCTTCTTCTTCTTCTTCTTCTTCTTCTTCTTCTTCTTCTTCTTCTTCTTCTTATTATTATTATTATTATTATTTTTCTGATTGTGTTGTTTCACTTAATGTAAAATTACTTATTCCAGAGAAGAAAATGTGTCTTTTTTGCTCTGTGGAAAACATAACAGTTCACATTTTCTTTAAGTTTGGAAACACTGAACTGTTACTTGAACTTTTTTAATAAAGGGGAATTTCTGATATTGGCAGAGAATAACCCTGTGAAAATGTCTTTCTCTCTGCAGTAGGGATTTAAATTGCCCGAGATACTCAACACTTTGAAAGTATCATTAGCATTTCACTTTTTAGATTTCCATTTGTGCGAATATGAGAAAATGAAGGAATGCTTTTTTCTGGTTGGTTCCTTTACAGAATTTCAGTGCCTCTTTTCTTCATCTTGTTCTTTTAGTTCTGTTTGCCCTTGTAACTTAAAACCAGAAGGGAAGTGAATAGTTTGAAAGAAAGATATTTGCTTAACAGCTAGTGGCTCCAGCTAAAAATTCTGCAGTGCCCCATTGCTCTCACACGCTGAGTGAGGCAGCCTGAGGTTTGATTGCAAAGCTTATGAAGAATTGTGTATTTCTTACTTTAAGCAGATACTTTTTTGAGATTTCTGTGATGATTTTGCTTTTTTCTGTGTTTTTCTAAGAAAATGAAGTTTAGAGGATTGAGCTGTCAGTCATGCCATATTTTGTCTGCCAGGTCACTAAGGATTAGGGTTGTCCTGTGCAGTGATCTTTGTGGGTCACTTCCAAGTCAGATACTCTATGATCATCTCCTATCATTTGGACATACTCTGTTTTAACCAACACATGGATATTCAGTCCCTAGAATCAGAGCAGAGGTAGTCCAAAGTGAATCTTTGAAGTACATACAATACAAGCACCAATTTTCTTCTACCTATCTACAGCAATTGTTTGTGTAGTGTGAATGTAAACCACAGTTTTTGCTTTAATAAATATCTGTAAAAATATCCTTTTGGAGCTCGCATCTGTGGCTAAATCACATCAATTTATAAGCAATTTTTAATATGGTTCTGCTGTGTTCATTCTACCTAGTATCAGGCAAACCAGTTGAAGTTAAACTCTCAGTATTAGGGTATTTTCCCATTTTCAATCACTCCATTGCAGTTGCTATAGGAAGAGGGGATATCTTAATGTAGTCCAATTAAAAATATTTTAACCAGTTTATTTTATATAAATTATTTTTATGGTAATAAATTTCAAGTTCATTTATTATTGCTACCATAACAGAATAAAAGTGAATTATTCTAATGTCAACAGTCTTCAGGGATGTTGTGGAAGAGACTTTTATTACCATAAAAAGTCTGAGATTTGTAATTTTTTTCATACAAAAGAGACCCCAGGGGAGTTTTAGAGCAGATTTTTGACTGTTTGAAGTATCTGATTTGAGTGTGATTCAAACCTACACACTGAAAATAGAAGACTAACTTTGTTACAGTTAATATAACATCTTCAAAAAGTTATTCAGGTCACTCAAATTAGCCTCCATTCTCATACAGGGTACATCCCCATACAGTGCAAAATTCTCCACCCCAGGGGAGGGAGGTAGCTGGGTGTTCACACCTATACCTGAACATGTATTAACCCATTGGACTTTGTGTTTCGTGGGCTGCCCCCACCCCCGACAGACCAAGGCTGCAACCATCACTTTGACCAGCAGACATTGGAAGTGTGAAAACCAGCTCTTGCTGCTGGACCCATGGGTGGGGAATATTTACCTTTATGCTCTTGTCCTTTCTTTTTCTTTCCTCCTTTTCCTTTAAACATTTTCTGAAGTGTTATTTTTATGCTTTTATATTTTTGCAGTTCGAACCAAAATGGCTACATTTAAAAATTTGTCTAGGACCTTATTCTACCTTAATGTTCTAAAGTTTGCAAGTAAAAGTTCTTTACTGAACCTCCTAAGAATTTTGTTTTCTCCTGTGCACCACCCAAAGTGAAGCAAACAATCCTTCCCCAAACTCACTGAGCAGAATGGGGCATAACAGTGTGGTAACTTCAGCATATATGATCATTTCCATACAGCAGCACTGTACAGGTTTTCAGGTGCAAGTTTGTGTTGATTCTGCACATTCCAATAGAGGAAAAGACTTCTCTAGAGTAAAATCTGGTTCTTTGCCTCTGTGGTAATAACAGAATGGATTGTGTTTATAAACTATTGTTCTGAAAAGTCTGTTGCTATAAAGGTTAAGTCACATGCAATGTGAATAATTTTTTGCACATACTAAATTGTGCCATGGGCTGGTTAAGGAAAACTGGTCAGCAATTCAAGGAACATGTTATTTTGATGTAGAAGGTTCAGTGGTAGAACAGGTAGAAAAAGAGGTAAATAGGTACCAAACAGATTTATTAAATTAGTCATAGGTTTTTTAGATTTCTCCTGATTAAAATCGGGATAGTTAACCATCACCCTTGAGCAGTAATTAGAATACAGAATCATAAAGAATGTAAGGAAAAAAATGATGGAAAGAAATTATTCTCTCTTCTGAAAGCTTAATCTATTTCTCTGTTATATTCCAGTTTTCATTACTTTTTTATCTCTGGAACAAGTTCACTTGACTGTGTATCTCTTGAGTCTATATTTTCTTACTCACATAATGAGAGGTCAGAAATACTGGAGACCAGATTCATCACTCACTTGCCCAGTCATTTATGTGGCAATCTCACCACATTGTGTGGTTACAGGTGAACAAAAAGGCTCCTCTCTAGGTAAAAACATATGTTCAATTAAGTTTGTGTTTTAAAATAAATGATGTGTAAGTCTTTTTATAGCTTCTTAATTTAATGTGGGTTTAGTTAGTCAATAGCTTCAATAGTGAAAAAAGAGCTAAATGTATGTAGCAAAACTTAAAACAGGTTAGTGTGAATTCATATAAACTTTTGGAAAGAAGCTTTGGAAGTATGAATTGTATCATGTCACATAATTTTCTCTGAAAATGAAAATCTTAAAAAAACTCCAAAGCATAATAGTTCCATCTCCCTGAATAAAATAGGCTTATTCTTTAACTCTGAACATCCTTTATTTGATATAACCCTAAGGAATGCTCTGTGGAGCTAGTCCTGTATTCTTCAGCTCAGGAGCAGTGCAGTTGGGATGAGATACAGCCACCTTTGTCATTGAAACTATAAGGATCCTGCATTGAGAACCAGAGTAAAGGACTTGAACCATTGAAAAAAATGTTGAAATGGTAAAATAAGGAAATCTCTCCTTATATTCTCTAGTGGTTTTCTATCTTATTTTCTAGTCTGTAATCTACCATATTTCTCCTGCATTTGTCTTTCCCAAAATCTATCTCCTGATGTCAGCATGACCCTATCATCCTGCATGCCATTACTATGCTTCTTTACTTATCTGCTAGCAAGAAAATAACATTATGGTTAGCTTCTGAATGGTAGAACCTCTTAAGACATCCTCTGTATGCATTTCATTCTGGATAATGCTTGTGGGCTCCTCTGCATTCCTTTTGCTTTCAGCTGCTGTACTGTTTTCTTTCAGAATTTTGAAAGATAATGTCTGATTGCAGCCCTTTTCACTTGGGTGAATGATTTTAGCTCATGGAGTTTCCCAGTTAATCCAATGTCAGAGAAACATTGAAGTCACAAATTCTTCAAGGCCCAATTTGAAGACAGATAATGGGACAAGAAGTGAGAGTAAACCAAACTGGGTTTATCCTTCTGACTGTCAACTAGACTGAAAGACCATTCACTTTATCAAATGGATTTTCATATCTAGCAGTTCTTACTAAAACAGGTACAGAAGTACCTGGACTTCTAAATTTTTTCCACTTGTCAAAGACCTTACTGACAATAATGAAAGTGGGTATCTGAACTGTCATGATAACTTCTTTTCCTCTCAGACCCTTAAAATTTTGAAAATCTGAATTCAGATAGTCCAGTAAAGCATGTTTATCTACTTGCTTATTAGCTTGTATTCTTGTAAACTGGCAAAAATATTTTAAATATTATTTGCAGCATTTTGAAGTAAAATAGGATGTGTAAAGTGTTGTTTCAACTTTCAGTGTTTTCAGTGTTTGGAATTATTTTCAGGACCAATAAGTCATACATAGAGGTATGAGATAGGGGTATAAGGCTACCCCAGATATATATCTGCACCTGAACTCCATGTCAAATATTCTGAGTACCTGGAGAATATTGAAAAGGCTCTCTTGTTTTTGCAGTACTATAGATTTACATTTCTTTCCTGTCTAATGCAACAATGGTATTTTAGAAGAAGAACAATCAGAGATTCACTGATATTCAAAATAAACATGAAATATGAACTGACAAAATCTGTTAAACAGATGATAGAACAACTATATATTTTACTTAAATACTGTCACTGTATGTACTAGACTTCTGTGTTTAATTCATGGAAACTTTAATTACAGTGCTAAACCTCTCCTGGCAGGCACAATGTAACAAGTCTTCAAATAATAAAACACACCTAATTTCATCTCAACCCATTTTCTATAAGCAAATGCATGAGTGTGCCTCCAGAAGTACACAATCTCATCTACATGGAAACCTAAATATTTAAAATTAGGACCACTACTGAGGGAGGGGCAGAGGGTTTACTACAGAGGGATTTGATCTACAGCTGCTGTTTAATACCAGCTAACTTAAATCTCATGCCAAAAATTTCTGGTGTTTGTTTTCTTTTGTGAAGAAGCAGATGATTGTCCAGATGATATCCAGATGATTAAAAGGAAGCTGAATCTGTATCCTATCAAAGCTCCTCTGAAGCTCATCCATAATTTTTCCTTTCTCCCACTGTATACACTTTCATGTGCAAAAAGCTTCAGACAAACCAGAGGCTATTGATTAAACAGAATACAGTAGTGTACTGAAACTGAATTTCTACTATGTGATCAATATCCAATATATTAAATATCCTCCTTACAATTATCCTGTGTCCTATCCTGCTTCATAAATTACCCCAGAAACAGCAGCTGATATAAAAACCTTTGTGGTCTTGGCCAACTTGTGTAATATTTCCACATGAACCAAATAATAGCATATTCATAGTAAATTTGTTTGTCAGGGACTGTTTTTAAAGATTCGAACTTCCAGATCTTGTTATGTCAAAGACAAGATTTCTGCTGTTGTGAACAGATTTTTTTAAAATAATTTGAGTGGTTTTTTTTAGGGACTGTGGTATTAATTTATCATATTAGAATACCCCCTGCATATCCTCTGTGCAGGATAAACACATCAGTTGTATTTTTACTTTATGTTGTAGCAATTTCTTTTTTAGAAGTCTCTGTAACTTACAAGACACAATTTTGTCCAAGTTTATTCTCCTTCAGTGTGAATAATTGCACTATGCTTTCTTTAGTGAAATAGGGAATTTTAGAGCATAGTTCATCTCATCTGTTTTAGACAGCAACTTTAAGATGGGATGAATCACTCTTTAGATTCTATTGGTCATATACACAAGATTTCAAATTATTATAAAGAGAGACAGTTCAATATAATCAAATAGTATATTCTAATGCACATTGCATTCTGTCTTCTATCACCTGACCTCACAGGAGAAGGAATATATAGAGTTTTTCTCGAAGAATTTGATTAGCAATCTCTCATATAGATAAAGGCCAAGGTGTCTCATTAATGTGTACAAATATCTGAAGGAAAGGTACAAAGAAGAAGGAATCTGTCTGTTTTCAGTGGTGCTGAGTGACAGGACCAGGGGCAACAGTCACAATCTGAAACTCAGAAGGACCCTCTGAACTTCATCACTTTTTACTGTGAGGGTGACAGAGCACTGGCCCAGGGAAGTTGTGTACAACCAGCTCTAGGCAGCCCTGCTTGACCAGAAGGGTTGGACCAAGTGACCTTCACAGGTCACTTCCAACCTCAACCATTTTGTCATATTACATCTAGATTCTATTAATTATACTTGCATAAGGATGTTGCTGATTGCAGGCTATTCAAATAATATGTAGGATCTTTGAGGATGGAATTTTGCTTTACAGAAAGATCTCTCTATGTTCATTCTGCTCTTATGAAAGGAGAGCAGCACACTTCCTCTTTCATGACCACTGGTGGTTTTGTTCACTTGAGTGAGTTGTCTGACTCTTAAATGTACTGGGTTCAGCTTTCTGGATCATCAGCATGCTAAACCCATGCAGGGAAAAAATTAATTTTTCTTCTTTTTAGCTTCTTAAATCTGCTCACATGCATCACGTGCATCAGTGGTATAAGGGAATGCACAGTCAATAGCAAAAAGTAGTTTCCTTTTGTTCTCTGTCAGCCATGTCAGACTTCACACTAAGAAAAGGAACAGATTAAGGAGCAACTATTTAATTTTTCTACTTATTCAACTAGATTCTGTGGTCTGCAGTGCTGATGGCAGCATATGCATCAACAATTTACTGTACCCACTTGCAAAAGAGCTTGATCATCTGAGCAGTACAGTCTTGGTTTAACATCTCAGTCTGGACTACCTAGTCCAAATCTCAGCTCAGCTTGTCTGGAATCTTCTTAAAAAACTCATTTGTGAACTTCATTCACTACCTTTTCTAAAAATAACGAGACAAGTGAAACTCAGTGGCTCTCAATGGCTGTGATTTTGTTTTGCTCAGACCTCCTGGGTGCCTGAGGATCTGTAGGGGGGAGCTGGGGCTGGTGCAGGGAGCCACACAGAGCAGAGCAATGAACAAAGAGAAACTGCAACTTCACAGGCAATTTAGCTGGTACAATTTATTCTAATTTATTGCAGTAAACTACATATTAGCAAATGTTAACAGATCAGGGCAGATTTATGTCAGGGAAGGCTACTGTCCTAATGAATGGCCCCTCATTAGCATGGCCTGGGGCAGCACATGCTCTCTCTGGCCTCTCCTTGCCACATCTTCCCATTCCCATCACAGCAGAAACCAGCCTTTGGCATCCTGCAATCTGTGACCGGGAGGAACCTTGTTTAGGAGCTAGAGAAGGGAACTGGCAGATGGCTGTTTGTATGAACTACAGCTCTGGTTCTTCTTATTGGGGCATTTACTAGAAGAAGCTCAGGAATTACTGGGTGCTGAGCACCTCACAAAATCCATATTGCAGTCGTGGTTACTGCTAGAGTGGTTGTAGTTTGTACATGTTTGCATTCCTGCTGACTGACTGTGACTATCAACTTTCCTACTCTTTTTTTTTTTTCCTCTGTATACAAAATAGGATTCCTAACATCTGGCACAACAAAAGATTTTTTTTTCACTGTCATGCATTTTTTTTTTTCATTAGTGCATATAAAGTATTTGCATTTTCAGCATTATAGTATCTGGCTTAAAGAGGGAGAAATATTCTGTAGTTTTTGCTAATTAACTACTACAAAACATTCGAGATCTTGGATTAGCAGGTGCTGTCAAATCATAAAATATAATCAACATACCTTAAATCAATGAAAAACCAAGAGTATCACAATTCAGAGAGCAAACAAACCTAATTGTTTATTCTTCATTCTGCTGCAGTCTGTAAGTGCAGACTCAAAATTAATGCAGTATGCTTTAGCCACCCAGCTAAAACCCACAAAAATCCATATAAAATACTTTCCAAATTCCTCAATGCCAGATTGTGCTAGTTTAAGAAAACTCTTTCTGTGATACCTTTTCTTCTTCTAAATGTTTGTTTTTTTATTAAATACCAATTAAATAACAATTTGAAAGGATTGGAATTATATTTTCACACATTCATAATCCAACTTTTGATAAAACTACTCCTAAATGTCTCTAATGGTAGAGTCTGCATTTCCCCCAATCTCTTGCCAGACAACTCTAAATAAAACTTTACATACATACATACATTAGCAAATTGTCTGAAGACAACACTGTGAGGTATTTTTTTATTTTAATAACCTGTGAGTACATGATTAAGTCCTAGTTTGTAGCAATCACTAACTTACTGTTGGTCCTTTTGTCTTTTGTCAGGCAGTCTGGGTTTGGCTCTATGGACACTCTATGCAAGGTTCCTCATTTGTTTTTTCTCAAGACAATTTGCATGTGCTGTATAACACCTCACTGAAGTCAGGAAAAAGGAGAGCAGTGCAGACACCCAGGCTTTCCTGAGCTGCTGCCACTTTGAATGGCCCCATAAAACTTGCAGATCCTTTTCCTTGGGGAGGAGTGCAGGTGGTGGTGGGTTGCAGGAGCTGCTCCTGAGCTCAGGGAGGGAGGCAGGAGGTGCTGGTGGGGCTGTGGGTGTCTGGCTGCTGCCCTGTCTGGGTTTTGGCAGCTGGTGAGAGGCTGAGCCTCTCTGAGAGGGGAAACAGCCAGGGATTGGAGACTGGAGACCTTCGGCTCTCCTACAACTGCTCTCTAACACTTCCAAAAATTTTATTATTCCTGAGAATAATAGAGAGAGGAGGGGGTGGGAGAAAGAGAGCTGGAAACGGAGTGAAATCCCTGAGCATCATTCATTGGTGGTGAAAGGGAGGGGGAAAGGGAAAAGACAGGAATGCAAAGCTTTAAATAGTTGAAATGTTGGTATTTCCAGTTTGGAAAATCTTGAATTATCTAAAAAATTGTTGAGATTTGCTTTGCAATTTTCTTGTTAAAACAATAACTAGACAATTAATTACTATTCCTTGTGCACTCCACTGAGTCCCTCAGGTTGGATAAAGCTTTGTGAGGGTATTTTTTCCCCTATACATAAATTAATATATTTTAAGACCAGACGGGATTGTTCATCTGACCTCATACATAACAAAGGCATCTCGTTTGCTGTATATTAATTACTGCTTCAAGTCTGATTCAACTGCAGCATACCACAAAGAAATCTTCCCCTTCAGACCTTATCCCCCTCTTTATATGTCACTGAGCTCTGTTGTCCTTTTTTTGCAGCCATCACTTTGGGAAGTCTAACTTGCCAGGGGCTCAGGTCCAGTCAAGTGTCCTCCTTTTTGCTCCCCTCCTCCAGTCCTGAGAGAACAGCCACTTAGTCTTCCTGATTAAGTACATGACTTAACTTTTGATCATGACAAAAGTCATATCATTACCTAAGCAAGTGACATAAAACAATGCCAGCAAAGCAGCTTTTTTGGTTTTTTTCACCCTCACAAAAGTGCCAAAAGCAAATTGTAGTGATATCTGAGTTGCTTTTTTTTTTCCCTCATTTAATTAGTTCATTAAAATATATATGCAAATTAGGGTCAAAGATTGTCCCTGTAGGACTTCACTCAAAAATTACTCCATGTTTATAGTTGCATTTCAAGAGCTGCTGGTTTCTAATCTGTGCTGTGTGCTCTACTGTTTTTACAGCATTCTAGCTTACTGTTCATAACATTGTGTGGTGTCCTGTCAAATAATATTTGATTTATTTACATTGTTACCTTTATAAATTCCTTAATTTCACTTGCTATTAAGTACTTCATTGCTGTTGTAGACAAATTGCCTCTTGGTATTTTTTTCTTTAGGGAGAAGGGAAAGCAGAGGTGACAGGCTGGAGCTGTGACAAGAACGTGGGAGGGGCAGAAAGAAAAGGATCTGACTGAGTGCAGTGTGGGCAATGAATGGCTAAAACAGGACCAGCTTAAGCAGAGCTCCAGTTAACAGATTTCTCCCTTTTCTTATTTCCTGTACATTATCATCATGTATTATCATCATCAGGTGGGATTATATAGTTAGTTATTTTCTACATGTACAGGATATTCAGGTAATAGATTCAATTTGTGCTCTTGGAACAGCAGATGTATTAGTTTCTCCAGTAAGATATTCCTTCCTCTTCCCGTGTAGAAAAACATAAGAAATCAGGAATGACACATTGTATTCCAGTCAACATCTCTAATTTAATGAACTTTTGATAATAGTCTCAATAAGATAGTCTGCTGCTTTGTTGAAAATTACATCTTGCAAAATCCCTACTAAGAGCAGCTAAACAGAGATGATCCACAGAAATAGTTTCATTAAGTGGAAGCTCTGATATAAATCTTTTGTATTTAACCACTAACCTCAAATGAATACACCACAGTGGAAAAAAAATCTATTTTCTTTGAGTGGGTTACTTCAACTGGCTTCAGTAATGTCTTCAATATATATATTTTGCTCAGTTTATCAACGAGAAACTTTTAGCAGAGGTTTTGGTTTGTTGTTTTTTTTCTTTTTTCTGTGAATACAAGGGTGATCAGAAGCCAAAGCAGCAGGGCATTGAAGTTTGCCTCACTCTGATTTGCTTCATCTAGAAGGGAACATATCCAGTAGTGTGCCAGTCTACAGCACTTTCCAAGTTGTGCACATTGAAAACTAGTACTGGAGTAATGCACTGGCCTCTCTAATAAGAAGAGATGTTCTAGGATGTATTTGGGAGGGAGAGAGAGGACAAAAAAGATGAGAGAAATGATATATTGTCCTATGACAGTGGGAAGCCTGATGAGAAAATAAAGAGATTTTCATAACAAATGGACTAAGGCTCCAAAGCATTTAAAAAAAAGACAGCTACAAAGAACAAGGAAAAACACATTCATTCTAACAGCATGCAGTCGATATTTAAAGGTTTATAATTCTGAAAAGGTAGTTGTGAGGGTTTTTTGTTATTTTTTTTCCATCCAACTCCCTTTTTTAAAAGGAGTAAGAGTGTATTGTTGTTCTAATTTAGATTTAGTGAAATAGGACTTTTCACCACATGTATACACAAATGTGAAGGGCAAATCATGCAGGTATTTCACAGGATGCCCTCCAGGTGGTAGCTCCTGTGGGCAAATGCCTGGGCTGCTATTCTGAGAACATCCTCAGAGTCAGCATGTGGTTTGTCCAGTGCTGGGTCAGGCAGTCATGACAGTCTCACATGCCAAGACCCATTGCTTGGACCTTCTCTGTCTATAGCAGTGGCTATGGGTGTGTGCACCAGGTGTATGTTAAGTGCAATCTCACTGGGTACATGTATTCATGAAAGATGTTCCTGGCATCCTGAAGCTCCTGCAGGTTTTGTAATTAATTTCAGTTTTGCTTACACTCTGTTGTATTTCCTTTCCATTCCCGTGGTGGGTAAATAAAATTGTGCTCCCATGATAACTCTTACAGAGCCTCTGCTTTACCAGGTGACTCAGCAGTTCAAATAGGATATGGATTAGTTATGTGCAAACAATCACATCTATGCTGAATTACCCAGAGCACACAACAAACAAAGTATGTTGACATTTTGCTTCTATCTGGACTTTCTGGCAGTTGCAGGTGCTGCAAAATGCTACCTGATCTGGCACAAAGTTAGAGTGGAGGGACAAACAATACCCAATTCTGCATAAAGCCTGACAGCATAACAAGAACCCAGCTTTGGTTTGGTTTGAACAGATTTGCAGTAGATTGAGTTCAGGCTATGTTAGAGCTGGTTTTTTTATTCTGTAGCCAAGATATTTTTAGAATGTGGTACTAAAATCCCTAATCTGGATTTACTGTATTGTCAAATAACGACTTTAATGGGAAGAAGGGTTGTGGCAGAAATGTATTCCAAGTCAAGAGAGTAAACCCACTTGGAAAATACAATTCTCTTATTGGTTTGTCTGGGTGGACAAATGACTCTTATGAGTTAGCTGAAAGAGGAGAAAATTGTTGGCTCTGGCTTTCTGATTCAAAAAGCAGAAAACTATGTATTCAGCATTATTTAAAGCTATCTGCTTTTAATATAAGCTGTTCACAAACATATCCCAACTATGACTTTGTACCTACAAATCAGAGTGTGTGACATATTCTGCTTCCTTGAATTAACCTCTGCATTGGTGGGCAATATATGGAAAGTGGCACTGAGAGTTCATGTCATCTGGCTTAATCATCTCCCTTTCTATCGCTCAAAAAATGAAAATTTGGCAAACTACTTGATGTTAATTGCCATGAATATTACAATTAATATTAATCATTATATTAAATTACATATATGATATATGATATATGATATATGATATATGATATATGATATATGATATATGATATATTATATATTATATATTATATATTATATATTATATATTATATATTATATATTATATATTATATATTATATATTATAATCTCTATTTTAATTCTCTAAAATATCAGTGTTTGATATTTTTAAATATATTGCTGTGCTTGACATACTCTTTAAGAGTATCTCTGTTGAAAAAAGTCAGCAGTTATTTATAAATGAGTCTCTTAATTGTTTTGGATCCAAAGTGTAGAATGGAATCCAAAAGTTGCAGTTAATTTCCCCTGACAGGCCTGGGGAAACAGATACTTCCCATGGAACCCCAGATCCTTATACTGTGCAGAGACCTGCTCAGGGTCACTAGAGAAGTCAGACATACATACTGAGCTGGCATACACCGAGGTGCTCAATGAATGTCTGCCAAAAAATGCTTCTGTCTATTTGAGATCTGCCACTTGCTCCCCTTCCCCCTGCAGTAGAAACTTGAAACCATTCCCTAAAGTAATTGAGCAGGATTCATCCTTTCTTCTGAAAGTTATTGACTGGACAGGGACCTTTTAACATAAAAGCCTGGGGATTATAGCAGTTACAAAGGAAGCACTTAATTAATTTAGCTTCTCACCCTGAAAGAATTCATATGCATATCTGCCACCTCCCTCCGAGGGAAATGTGACCCCCCACACCACACACTGACAGAGGATGAAGGGCAGAGCAGCAAGAAGACACACAAAGTGCTCACAGACCCTTCTTGTGGAGCTGGAGAATGCAATTTCACAAGTCAGTGAGCCATACAAACCTGGCTTTAGAGTCTGGTGGTTAGTCAGTCATATGGAAAGAGGTATCCTGGGTTTTGACTCACCTACTTTATACTAAATAACAAGATTTAGATTGTCTGTATGAGGATTTGTACATCCACCTGTCTCTCCCCACTTTGCAGTCACAGTGCTGGCAACTGCAATGTTCACAGCTTAGTTCCAGCACCATTCCAGCTTCATTTCAGCTGCAGGTATTTGCTGCTGCATAGAGTCCTGCATCAACAGAGGACCTAAACTTATGCTTCCCTGGGCTGCAGCTAAACTTGTGCTTCCCTGGACCTTCAAGGATCTACCTGCAAAAGAGTTTCACCTAGAGTATCACTTTTGCTCTATCCTGGGATCAAGGATGCTCATCTTGTGAATGTCATCCTTCAAGGACTCAGTCACCTGACTTCTACAGAGGATGCTTCTGCAGCAGGTTCTGAAATACAGAATCTTGGATTTACATGCTGTTACCAAATATTTTATGTGCTTGAATCCAGATCTGAAAAACAGTTTCTATGAAATTCAGTGCTAATATTTGGTGTAGGATTGTTCATATTTATATTAAATAGAAAATATAAAAGCAGGTAACAGGATTCTGTCTATTTTTTGGCCATTTACATAGCACAGAAGATACCTGTGACACAGTACAAAAAGTCAGAGTTATGCTTGCTGCTCCCCCTGTAAGGAGAATTCTAAGGTGGACAAATATCATACAGACCTTGCATTAATGGCACAATATGGCTGTAGTCAGATATGATAGGTAAAACAAAAGAAATGGGATTCTGATGACATTGCTGTTTAAGGATTAATCAAACCTTTGTCACTTTGAAAAGCATCCTGCCCATATTTCAAGCATGTGGGCACTACCAAATTCAGAATTTTTTTTTTTTTTTTTTTTTTTTTTTACGTTTTAGAATTATTATTGTAGTGGTCCCAGTTGTTCCATGACATTCTTATTGATCACAGTTTTGCATAAGCAGAGTCTTATGCAATCTTATGTCTCAGAAGTATGAGTGATTTGTCTGTGTGTAAATCCTGCCTACAGTTTATCTGTTCTAATCTCACTTTGGCCATAACTTATGTTGTAGAGCTGCTTTCATTATTTAAGTTTGATTACTGATCTCACTTAAAATGGAGCTCTGCCCCTGAATTCAATGGAGATAACTTAGGCCTTTATCCATTTCATCTCCTGTTTTTGTATTACCAAGATGATATGAAAACTTATTGTGCTGGATGCTGAAAGAGTGGCTAGATCAGAACAGATATTATGCAGCTGAATCTTGAAATGTTTTATATTAAACTGTCACTGTCTAGTGATCACAAGCACTGGGAGTCAGGGACAGAAGCCCAGCCCTGCCCCTCCAAACTGAGGGTCCAGCTTCAAACATGGGCTGCAGCAGGGACATCTCCAATGTGCTCTTCTAGCCTTGTCACTCCTGTTGCACATGCCAGGGGATGTGATCTCCACCTTACCCTGATGTTTGGCACCTTGCCACTGGCATGCGGGAGATGCGCGTTTACTCCCTCGCGATAATTTCTCAGAAATAATTTCCAGTTCTCTCAGTTCCTGAGAGAACTTCCTGGTTCTAGCAACTAAGCAATTATGTGCCCTGTGCTACCACAGGATCAGATGTGGTTTATTTATTCCTGGCCACAATTAACATTGGAGTCTTCTCTGGGGACTTTCAACTGAGTTCAATACCAACCCAACTCACCCATTAAATGAGAGGAACTGGGGAGAGATAAGCATCCATTTTTTCACTTCCAAGTATTTGTGGGAGACTAAAGGTAAATACCTCAGAAGTTTGTAAGCTAAAAGGGCATCATCTAATGAATTTATGTAGTTTACATGGGACAACTCTGAAAATCAGGACAGACTCTCTTTTCTCTGAGACTGTGGCAAGATTTGGACATCCATTTCACATTTTAGCTGAAACATGTTCTGAGCAAATATATCTAAGGGAATCAGTGGAAAAAAATAACAGTATTCTGTTTTTCCTTCAAGATTTAAGAATGTATAGTACCTGTGATATTATGATATCTTAATATTCTTACTTCTTATTTCTGGTAGGCTTTACATCTTTGTACATCTGTGGGTTTACAAAATGGCTTCCCCACAAAAGAGCAGATAGTGAGCCTTTAAGTGCTTCTAGAATATCTATATTGATTAGTAATAACATGTTTTAGATTGAAATCTTGGAAACCTGCAAACTTCAAAAACTATTATACTGAAACGTATGCTAAAATATCAGCAAATGTAAATAAAAATGCAAAAAACCCCAACAAAATAGAACAAAATCCCTACAACAAACAAACAAAAACAAACAAATAAAAACATACACACAACCCCCCAAACCCCAACAAACAAAACCCTCACAAAACTCAACCCTCCCCTGCCCCCAACCCCCCCCCCGACCCCCGAAAAAAAAAAAAAAAAAAAAGTTCTCTTTTCAACACTATTCTATGTGTAATATTCCCAGATCACTGGAGTGAGAGTTTAATGCAAATTCCTCAGACAGGTAAACAAGTCTGGGAAAACACCACCCTCTGGGAAAGATGCCCTGATTCATGAAGCCAGATAAACACAGAATTTTTTTAATGAGATGGGTGGGAGACAGGACCCCAGCCTGAAGCAGAAAGGAGAGGACAGGCAAAGAGAATAGAGCAGTTTAATGAATTTGTGTTTACAGCTCCTGACACACAAGTAAACTGAAGATATGTGCAATTGGCTCTCTCATGGCTTGTTTTCCTGTGTCTCTGTGCTCTAAAATTAGAGATGCTCTCCAGCATGAAAGCTGTATGGTGGCCAATCCACTGTATCAAGGTCCCTGGGAGAGAACAGAAGCATTGTACTGAACTTGGTCAGAAATACTAGATGATGAACACAAACAGGAAAATCTGGTCTGAACAGAAGCAGGCATTTTATCCTGCAGCTGAGGAGTGGAGAGGACTAGCAGGAGCCACAATTTAACAGCTGCAGTAAGAACTGACAGAAGTGTTGATCTGCCCTCTGATTCTGTTTGCCCTTCTGTAGTTCATACAGCTTTTGAATATCTGCTAGCTTATGTAATACAGAATTCACCGTGTGGCCTGTCAGAAGGAATAATATTTGAAAAATTCTATTTTGAATTCCCCATTAGTTTTGCCAAATGAGAGTTACTGTCTTAGCTGAGCATTCCTCAGTGTCTTCTAAATCACCATACCTTTGTGTAATATGTATGATTAAGTACTTTGTAAACAACTTTATGTTTAATAAAATGCTACAAAGAAGGAGTTTTGATGGATTAAGTTTCTCTTCTAGGATCATAAAGTATTTTCCTACCTAGTTTGGAATGCATTTTGTTTCCTATGATGCATCCAGTTGAAGCATTGCTATCTCTGTAGAGAAGTACTGTGAAGTTATAAGGTAGTGGCTGCATTCATTACACAGTAATATCAGCTGCTGCCATCCAATTCACGTGGCCTTTACAACTTTGCCCAATTCTCTCTCTTATGTGAAAGACCTAAGTAAAGTCCATTGAATTTATAGGCATGGATCAGTATAGTATAGTGGTATTAAATCCTTATCATGTGAATATAAATTAAATTACAGGGACTATTGTGTTCAGCCAATCTTTTTTTTTTTTTTTTTTTTTTTTTAAAGTAGGACATGAATGACTTTATAATATTTCCCAAAATCCTTACAAAGTTTCTTCTGTGAGCTCAAAGGGTCAGCTCCTTCAGCATCACTCATGAAGTCCTTACAGCAATACCCTGGTTAAGAGACACCAACTAACCAACCAACCTTACTGGCTTCAGCTGAATAAGATGAATTGTTGTGTGTGGTGCTTTACTGGTTGGGACATGAGGTTCCAGAGTTCAAAAACAAGCCTTGCATAGCAGCAGTGGTCTCATGCAGGGCTAGGAGAAGTTCAGTCTGTGTGTGGATACTCAGCCAAAGAGCTTGGATACAAGGGGCTGTGTTGAGATTTTTCTCCACAGGTGTCAGCATGAAAGGCAGTAGCTTGTCCCAAGGGGTAAGAAGTTATCACTCAAATGATAGGAAAGGAAGTCACATTTAGCAAGATTGCTCTTTGTTATTCAGTCTGGGCTAGGTAGGTAGTGGAACAGAGGTAATTTAGTATAAGCTGGTTCCTGTAGCATAAAGCTTACATGGAAGTTCTGTGGTCTCCTCACCCATGCAGGCTTCATGAGAATCCCCATCCATATGGGGTGGCCTCCTCACAGATCTGCTAAATGTTTTGGCAGGACTGAAGCACTAATTCCAGTAAACTTCCTGTTTAAACATTGCTCTTTGGTTAATAAGAGCAGTGTACAGAGTGTGCTTGGGGGGGTAATCAGCTCAGTAACCAGTGGCAAAGCTCCCAGATAAGAAAAAGCAATGCTAATTTTTTGTGGGAAAGCATCATGCTGCTTGAGACACACTGTAGTTCTGCCCACACTTAGTAATAAGAAAGCAATGTAGTAAAATGTTATGATAATAGGTTCCCAGAACTAGCAATGAAGTATAAACACCTGCATATTCCACTGCCCTGCCTTTAAATCAATTGTCAAAAATCCAGTCCCTTCCTAATGAGTTAACAATGTTTGAACCCTCAGCAATCAATGAGAATTTTGTCTCTGACTTGTAAAAGGTTCCAGGGAGAGCCTTCTCTATTCAGTATTATTTAAAATACTGTGGACATATGTGTGATAAAAATGTTAAAGGGAGAATTAGGCATTGGAATTGCTAGAAATATTCCAGCTGCCTTCAGTGGAAAGAAATTTATCTGAATTTGTCCTGGAAATGAAGTTCAAGAAAAATGTTTAAACTTGAGTTGTTTCTTGTGATTTCAAAGTTTTGTTTTATTAAGGAAATAATTCTTTATATAATTCCCATAGAAGCTCAGATATTTGGCTTGATAGTTTGATATAATTAGGCACATAATACTAGAACAACCAATAGTGGATCAGAGTGGAGCACATTTTCTCTTCCTGAGGAAAGCAGTTCACACCTTGGGAACAGGCATTATGAATGATACTTCACCTGTCTGTTTATTCCAGCCTTCTGCAGCCCACAGATTTCCTGAAACACATCTGTATCTTTGTAATTTAGGGCCATGGATGAATTATTTTACTATAATATTTACTACTTTTTAGCCAGTTAATATTTTGTCTTCTCTACTATTCTTTACAGTGAATTCTATGACTTAAGTAGTTACACACTGTGCATGCACAGGTCTTTCCTTGCACACAGGTGCTTGTTAACTTCATTTATTGCCCCTTAGTTTTGTCTATAAATGCCTGAATAACTATATTTACTTCATCCTCACTGTCTTACAATTTTCACCAGTGACTTCTAGCATAATCCATTGAGTCTCCTTTCTTCCAAATTTACAAGTTCTAGTCAACTTAACCTGTGCTGATATGGAAGGAGATCAGTACATTTGTTTATAATTGTTGCCTTTTTACCTATTCATATGCCACTATATTCTTTTGACACAAATAAGGAAATAAAAATGGCAATGTGTCAGATTTATAATAATCACATAATAATTTTGCTCTTTTTCTTTATTCTAAGACTTTCACTATTTACCTTTGTAACCAGTACTAAGCATTGAATGATTTTTACAAACTTATTCACTAACTCCAAGATCACTTTCTATAGTAGTAATATCAGTTTTCAGCCCACCAGTATATAGATCTCATTAGAACTGGTTTTGCTTATGATCCTGCATTTGTAAGCATTACATTTCCCATGACAGTTAATTACTCAGCCAGCAAATATTATGAATATTAATTTTTAAAACCTTGAATTGACAGGACCTGTAAAATCATCTTCCTTTTCTAAATCATTTATTATTATACTGAACAATGCAAGCCTCAGCACAGATCCTGGGCATCTCATTTTCTTGTAAAATCAGCTATTTTTTTTCTACTCTTTTCTTGTATACTTGGATCAGATCTGAATTTTTGATGGGATCTTCCAAGCTATGATTCCAGCTTTTTTCCTTGGAAATGACTGCTGTAAAAGGTTTTAAAATCTACACTCACTACATAACCTGTATTTCCCATATCTGCCTGCTCTTTGGAACCTTTCAAAACCACTGGCAAATTTGTGAGGTACAACTTTCTTCTGCAATAGTACTGTTCATTCTTCCTTACTATAAAATATTTATCACTTTTTGATTGATGACTGGAAATTTTATGAAGGCTTCTACTAGTTTTCCCAATATGAAAGCAAGAATTCATAGTCTGAAGTCCCTCAATCATTTTTGGAAGGTTTTGAAAAATCCTTGTCACTATGAATACTTCTCATTGCTCTGTTGTTGAGATCATGTCCCATTTAATAAAGAAATCCCAACTCCCTTTACAAAAACACAGACCTGTCATTAATTGTGCTGTAGTTAAAAAAAGGATGCAGATTTCTAGGTCTCCTCTGAGTAGTAAAATTCAATCACAAAATTCTGCTTTACTTAGAGCAGTTCCCTTGTCCCCCTGAGCAGCCTCTGAGCAGCTTTTCCTTCACAGAAGAACCAAGCAGGTATTAGTAATGCAGTCAGTCATTACAGCCCCATCCTTGCAAGCTGAGAACCCACCTGAATCAGTGACTTCACCCCTGTTTACTTCACTGGACAGGAATTAAGGACTTAATTGTACTGGGAGTTGGATAACTGCATACTCAAGTGCTGAGGAGGATTGAAGTTACACCTTCAGGCAGGAAAGATTTTTATTTGCTGCATGTATTGCCACTGATTTCTGTTTCATCTCCGAGTAAGACCTGGAGAGGTTTGGTTCACTGATTCTCAGGAGAACCAAACCAATCTCAGGATCACAGTGTTTAGGATTAGTCTTTGGATTTATAGGACCTGAAGCCTTGGGCATCTCTGTCCAAAATTCTATATATGTCTACAGCTTGGGGTTTTTTTGTGGCTGTGTTTTTATATTTGACTGCTCCCCCTTCACATTGTTTTGATTTTAGAAAGCACTAGTCCCTGTGACCAGTAATCTTCTGCTTTATTGAAGTGTGTATTTCCCATCAGCTTCTTAGGAAAATTTAACTTCATAAGTAGATTTCTCTGGCCAAGACAGGTCTGAAAGTCTGACAGTGTAGAGCACTGCCATCAGGAAAACAGGGTTTGGAACTGAAAAAGCTTTTCTGGGCTGATGGAAACTTGGCACACTGTATGATAACTTAATGAATGCTGGTGGAAAACAGACCCTAAAACTGCTGGCAGTAGAAAGTAAGCCAGGACTGGAGGTTTAGTAAACAAGCTGCTCATGCACAACCCTTACAGGGTGGGGCTGCTGTTGGTCACTGCAGTTTCAAGTGCTGGCTCTTAATGGGCAAAGGACTAAGGGGGAGAGGAGCTGCACCAGCAAGATCTCCTAGATGTCTCCTCACTCCCACCCTCTCTGAAACCAGCTTCCAGAGGATACCTGTCATACCAGAACCATCCTCTAAGGTGGTCAGATTGTGCTTTAGGCTGTTTTATTATTGATGTACAAAATAACTCCAGGTATCTGAGTGGCTGTTGTGTTTGCAAAGTCTAAAATATACAGCCTGAAAGGGCCTCCTTGGCTGTCACTTAACTCTGCAGAGGTTGATTATTATAAGAACTGAAGTTTTTATCAGTTAAATTTCTTCCATGTCTCAGTTTGCAACTGCTCATACATTGGAGTTGCCAAAACATCCTCATGTGACAGCCTTTAGCTTAGGTTTCAAACATATTTGAGGTATATATAAATCAGACATGGTTCTGCCTGGCTGGCTGGCAGGCCCTAAACCAGCCAGCAGACTCAGATCCAATCTTAATTTCTGCTCTTCATTTAAAGTGAGACCAGATGACATAATACCCCTTTTACTTTTGTGGTTACAGCATTACAGCATTATCCTGTAGTTAATTTCCTTCTCTGCTTGAGTGCTTATCTCAGCAAGTGGATGATGAGGTGCTCATTCTGACAGAGAGCTGTGTCAAGCTGCTGCAGTCTGGGTGTGTTTTGAGAGCAGGAAGAGGCTTGTGTTTAAATTAAACAGGGAATGTTCACTGGGGAGGTGGCAAGAGCCTGGACTCTTCATATTTCCTGTCCTGGGTGAACCAGCTCTAGATGACAAGAATTTCACTAGATGATGGTAAGGGTTTTTGTGTCCTGATTTAGATTTCACTGCAGAGGGAAGGACAAGTTACCATGCTCTGAAATGCTCAGTAATCTGAAAACTGGACATCCAAAACCTGCAGAGGCACATTTCCCATGCAGGGAAAAAAACCTCTGTCTCCCAGTCTGAGGTGAGAGATTTAATCATTACACTGTAGAATAAGAAAGGGTTAATGACACTCCTCTCCTCCTGTGTTTTTGAGAAAGGGGCTGTTTAAGGACCTGCAATCAAGGACTTTCTGCTGGGTCCAGAGGTGCCAGATCTGGCTCACAGCAGCTGCTCATCCCTACCTTCTCCAGCTGTCAGCACAAACACACTTATTTGCTTCAGGCACAACTAAAGAGATCAGCTCTAACAGTGCAGATTGTTGGCATCAACTTGGTTGAATTTCCTTGGGGTGAGGTAGGGAGTTGCCCCACAGACTGAGTCAGTCACAGGTGGCCTGGGGCAGGAATCTCCAGCTGGGGAAAAGAGAAATCATCTCTCCTGCCCTAATTTTAGGAGAGAATTCAATACTAAAAATACATTAGGTAGGAAGTTCTTCCATTTATTTCAGAACTCCATGTTGGAATCTCTGGCAATATGGGTTTAAAGGCTCTGGATGCACTCAAATCTCTCTTTGGAGCAGTCCACTACCTAATCAAGTTTTTCTCCAAGTTCTTGGAACCCAGTTGTGGTCTCCTTAAAACAATTGCCAAAATGCCCCTCAGTGTGGCAGGAGAAAGAGTAGGAAATGCAGGGACAAGTGCTCTGCAGTCTGTCAGCTCCATATCCAGAATGCCTATAGGCAGGTTGAGAACATCCCTGTCCCAGCAGCCTCTGCTATTCCCAGATTCTGGCTTCCTCCTTAAACCTCTCCTCTCCTTCCTGTTTCTTCTTGAGTAGTTTTTCTTGTCACCTCCTTTTAACCAGATCTGAGCTTTGGCTGATCCTGCATCAGGCTTTTTTTCCCTGCAGATTTAGAAGCTCCAGCAAACTCTGCCAGGGCCAGGGGAGCCTTGGGAAGGGAGAATGAAGGAAGTGGGACAGGTTGGTGTGTATCAGGTGTGCACAGCCAGCCTTGATCCACTGTCACAGCTGCTTGTGCAATTGCTCCTTAACCAGTTCAGCCACAGGGACAGTTTCAACAGGTGAAGTGCCAAAAACCTTGATATTTTTGACCAAACAGCTTAAAATGAAGTACATTAGCACTTTATCTTGGTGGATCTGATGGATCTAATGGAATGAGAAGGTGGAGCTTGGGGTAAAATGAGCAATAGGCATCTATAAAATTATGCCCAGTCTTAACTTTGTGTGCCAGCGAGGTCATTGCTGAGATGAGACTGAATCTCACTAATAATGAGCAATTTCAGAAGAAGGGATCATCCTGGAGTACATTCTAAGGGTGTATTTTTGGGGTTGTAATTTCCAGGTTTCAGACTTCTTGATAAAAAACTTTTAGTATGTTTACCAGGGGAGTCACCTGATATATGTGTCTTTTTCAGAGATAAAGCAAATTCTCCAGATTCATAGGCTTTTCAGCTTTCATATCTTTTTCCCAACTTTGTCCTGAGAAAGGAAATTTTATTGATATGAATTGAGGGAGAGAGAAAAAAGAAAATTATTCACAAAATTTTATTATGGATGCCAACAATAGGAAAGTAGAAGTGGAGTTTTTTATGTGGTCTTATAGAGTCACAAGTTGTGATTTTCCCAGATAGTAAAATTAGCATCTATATTGCTAGGACAAAGCTCCAGATTATCTCTGTTAAGAAGACAAAGGGAGAGGTAAATAGGAGCTTTAAATATGGGTATGCTTATTTTCTTTCAGACTTGAGTCATCAAAAGAAAGGTAAATTTAATTTCATTTGGGAGGTTAGACCAATTACTGTGTGTCAGAAGAGAGTGCTAATGCATGCCTTAGACTTAGGTTTCATTTGACTGGAAAGTGACTACACAATGATGTGAACAGAATTTTAAGTCATTTCATGTCTTTTGTACACTGAATAAGCAGAAGTTGGCAAAAAGACAACTTCCCTCTTCATAGCAACAGCACCAGAAATAAAAATATACTTATCACATCAGTGGGGTTAATTTCTTAAAAGATTTAAACAAGGCAGTTCTGGTAGGGTAACAGCATTAATTTCCAAATTAAAGAAATAATCTTACCAAACCCATGACATTTTCTTTAAATTGAAAATTTTTAAACATTAGTTGGATGAAGTTTGTTTAAATTGAGTGCAAGTTTTATAGTATTATACATCAAATATATTGTAGCTTAAAATATATATTACTTAGGAATATCACAGTGAGGTTCAATATGGTTTTGCCTTGCATCTATGTAAGGAACAATTGAAATGTCTTGTATTTTTATCTATAACTTTATACTTAATACTCCACTAAGTATAAAGCAGGCTACAAATAATCTTTTATTCCAACTGTTTACAATATTATTTTTGCAGTGGTAAATTTATATTCCAATAATCACCATCATCATTAAATCATAAGCCTCTGACATGCAATATTGCTAATCTGCTGTATCCCTTAGTTTGCCACAGTTCATTGGTACTATTATTGATATTGATGGCTTTATTTTTTCTGGGCATTAAGTGAGCAATTAATCAAGAGAACAACGAAGGAATAGAAGGATAAAACATCCAGGTCAGTAACTGATTGTGTGTGCCAGCATGAGTGGGAGTGTCAGTGTGTATAAAGGTGCTGTGAACCCAAACTCTCACCTTATTATATATTTTAGTAATAAAAGGCCTGATGGCAAAGACATAAGGAATAAAAAAAGGAAAAAAAAAAAGACCTGATAATCAATAATAAATTGTTTCCAAATACATTTTTATGCAATACATTTCCAAATACATTTACAGATTTTCAAGCCAGCATGCAGAGACTAAGAAATACTCCACCATCCAAAGATGCAGACAAGTACTAGGAGGGACTTACAGAGCTAACTTGGGTCCAGACTTTCCAGCATTTTCACATCAGATGATGCTCTTGAAATTAGTTCAGGCCCTTTTTAAAATAGGAGCCAAGATTGTGTGAAGTGTTCAGGCTCATGATAGGGTCAGTGGAGAGTATTAGGCTGACCACAGAAATCTCTCTTTCCATTGGCTGGAAAATGCCCCATATGCATTTTTAGTATCCACTTACTGGAGCAAACTGATGGGAAAAGAGTTTAGCACTGAAAATCCTGTTATGTATGCTCACCCCATACTTTTCACTTACTAAATCCAAATGTAAGTCTACCTCTAAGAAAGTGCTGCTGGTTTTATAACTGAAAAGTTTGTGACTAAAAATGCTGTTCTTCTAATAAGACCACCAAGAATGAGAATGAAATTGGAATTATTTCAAAAGCTTCTGTGCACAAGAAAACAACCATACAACAAACAGCCTTAGTTTACATAACTGGCAATCAGAAGAAACAATCCTGAGATGAAGGAATAATATTTTGTTGATATTTGAGATAAAAGGATGAATACCTGGCATGGTATTTTGATCCTGATTAGTAATAATCTGCCTTGCTAGTACACTGGACTAGCCAGTAGCCAAGTCACTTCACAGAAGCATAAAATCCACCCCTGATCTAATTTCTAGACTATATTTTATGTATTTGCCATTTTATGTCTTTAAACATTAATAAAACCCAAAGCCTAAAGTTATCAGTATTCCCCATTATGAGCTAAGGTAAAACTTTGAACAGCCCAGTGAGAGCATTAGTGAAATTTAGGCTTGAGCTCACTTTCTGCTTTTCCAGTTCTTTCTTTTGTGGTTCTTGATCATCTTCCATTACTGTGACATCAGTTTGATTTCTTAAAAAGTAAATGCAGACCACTAGGTAAGACAGGGGATGTCCTTTTTTGGCATTTTGCCACATTGGCAATGCCTTTCTTAATGTACTTGCATATCCAGTTTAGTGCATGTCATGATTTCTTCAATGTGCTTTTCTGAATTCTCTGTGCTAAAGAACCCAAGCAATGCTTGAGATGGGTTTTATTCCTTTTCAGGTCATGCCAGCATAGCAGTAGCCAGGCCAAGGATGGTGAGTTGCAATTATTCTCTAATCAGGTTTTCCCCACTAGTAAGTTGTCACTAAGGAATTTGGCTGCTTTATTGTTTTTTATCTTTTCAGAAGAAATTAGAGTTACTGAAAACATATATCTTCCCAAAGGATGTGTTCTGCCCTTGGATGAATGTGAATGTGTGTAGCTATCAGTAGATTTTTTTTTTCTGCAAGAAGCTTTAATTTTGCCTAATTATTTTAACAAAAGCAGAATGTCTTGTTTTGCTTTCTGTAGTATTATCAGGGCTGTGCCAAAAAAAAAAAAAAAAAAAAAAAAAAAAAAAAAAAAAACCCCAATAAACAAAAATAAACCACCAAAAAACAAGAAACCCAAACCCAAGAAACCCCAACCCCAATTCTGAAAATAGTTATTTCATTTGAACCTAAAAACATGACTTTCTCTAGCTGTGTGCCTGACTTGAGACCCTTTAGCTTGGATCATTTCAGAAAGCCTAATTCTCCTTGGAAAAAAAAAAAAAGAAAAAGGTGAGCTGTTCCACCTACTAAATGGATTGCTTTTGGAAAAACAAAAACAAAAACCAAAACAAACAAATAAACAAAAACCCTAAATAAATATGTTTGAGTTAGGGGATTAAAAAAAGAGGGATTTTACTATTCTTATTAATTTGATTCCAGGTTTCAGATAGCTTACAAGGCCTGTGTTATGTACTGAAGTAAAAACAGTGGTGGGGCAGTATTTCAAAAGCAGAATGTGACATTCTGTAGTCATGAGTATCACTTATATTTTTAGTTATGTATCTATAGCTCAACTGCTTGCTACTTTAATCTCTATTGTTGTTTCTTTTTTTTAACATACTCTGACTTTTTTTTTTTTTTTTTAAATCTGAGTTTCCTTGCTGTAACTAGGATTTATCTGACTACACTCATACCTTTTTTCCCTTCTTTGCCTTCTCTGTGTATGTATAATTAGGGAGCTCATTGAAGAGCCTGTCTTTTCTTATAAAAGTAATGGGCTAAATTCAGCTTTTGGAACTCTAGGGCAGCACCTCACAGGGACTACACTGGTTATGGCTGGACCACATGTGCTTTTCCACAGTTTATTGTTCCCAATGCTCACCATGTCCTCTGTCAAAATGATCCCTGTTGTCTAAAAGTCCCTTTATAACCTGCTGAAACTAACCTAGCTCTTCCTGATTGAAGTGGGGTGAAAATCAGGGATAGGTTTGACAAATACACCATTTCTGCATTTGGAGAATAAGATAGGTTATATGTGTTTTCCAAATAATTATTACTATGTTTTTTTTTAAATTTCCAACTGTGTCTGGGTACATTAAATAGGTTCTATTATAGCCTTTGTAAACTAAGAGTCTTTCACATTATATGGATCTTTTAGATAATTTAAAGTCATACTTAAAATCTGCTTGTGCTGCTTTCTGATAATTCAGAGAAACGATGAACGTTATCAGAAATTGCAATAAAATTACTGTTTCTAATGATTGTTTTCAAAATGAGGAAAGAGCCATCTTATTCTAGGTATGTTTTCTTAATTCTGAAATCAGCAGTTAGACATCTGGCATGGTAAATAATACACTCAATGCTAGATCATTCTCAATAAGCAATCAAAATGTTTAGAGGATCATTTAATATGATCTTGTCAAAGTAACTACTTGTTTTATTGAGACTGTAAGTTTGGTAAAAATGAGTGTTACACTGTACTAGACTTCTGTAATACATTGCTTGACATCAGTCAAAAACTTAAACAATGTAAGATAAATACAAGGTATAAGGAATAGATTAAAACATTATGTGCAATATGGAGCTGTTCTTTGTCAGTCACTCCTGGGGCAAGATCCCTCAGGAGTCACAGCTTAGTCTTAGGTGAGTAATTTCCTACTGTGTGCTTACCTGGGTTTTTATTCATCTGTGCACTGTGAGCTCAGGCAAAATGTTATGGTGTAGTCCAGTGGATGCAAGCTAAAGCCAAGAGAACTCAATAGACACAATAGTTAGGAATGAGGACAATTAGTCACTGGATCCAGTTCCCTAGGTGCTCTGTGAGCATCTCTTCAACCAGTGATTTAAAATCAACACTTGCCATATTTCTAAAATAATGTAGTATTTCAGCTAAATCATGTAATTGGAACCATTAGTTCAAAGTCCAAAGAGCAGAAACAAAGACAAATCCTATTAATCTTCTGGTCACAGTTTTTTCACCAGTGATTTTAGACTGGATTCTGTGCTTGTATCAGTTTCCTGGTTAGTTTGAAACATCTACTATTTTTAAATAACACTTTCTGTACCTTTTTATTTTCCCTAATGCATTCTTTATTTTCTTTAATTTTAAAACATTTAGCCACTCCCAAGAGAAGGCATTGGAAAAGTAATATTTTCTGCAATATAAATGTTTCTGGAATTGTTAGTTATTATACATACTGAAAAAAATGAGCACAGAAAATACATTGATGACTGAGTGTTGGGTTCAACTTTGCTGTATAGTGAATGTTGCCAATATTACTTTGTAAGGCAGCATTTTACCACCTGTTGGCACCTGGAAGCAAAATAAATTTTGTTGCACTTTGCTGCTTTTTATAGTAGAGGATGGCTGTTGATACTTGCTTTAAAAAGTAAATATTGCTGAAATTAATGGCAAGATTTCCAAGACCAAGAGAGACATGGAACAAAGGCTGCCACAAAATCATTTCTCTATGAAAATATCCACTGAACCACTGAACACAGTAATGAGCAATATATGAGCAGATTCACATTGAATTCACATTGAATTCATGTCTGCTTAGAAATAAAAGTGACAGTCCTCAGGTAAGTCCATTGATTTCCTGCAAAAACATATGGGTATAATAATATAGAAAAATAATATTGTCCTCATTTATGAAATGTGCAAACTTTTGTTGATGGATACACAATTTGAAAGCAGGAATTTACTTTCTTTAGAAAATTCAAACCCAGAAACTGTTTCAAACAATCAGACACAAGGCATAATAACAGAACATTAAAGTGGTACTGCTAAGGTTTCATAAATCAAGACACAGAAGTCAAGTGTATCTATTAATGTTGGCTCTCTGTGAATATGCATTATTAAATAATTTTAAGTCTTCTTACAGTGTACTGTGCATAGAAATTTGTGTTTTCTAGAAGTAATTTAAATGAATAAAATAAAGCTTTGAAAAGCTGTTTACTGAGTAATGCCACACTAATTTTAAAATTGGATATCTTAACTATGCCATTAGAGTATAAACATGTAGTTAGGCAGTGTGGGCATTTAATTTTGTGTTATCATGTGCAATTATGAATTGAATAGTCTTGGGAAATTGTGGCCAGGATTGGCACCTGAGCAGTTTGAAAGTTCATCATACACTATAGTTTTTTGTAAATGTGCCCTAGAACAGGAAGTGTGTTAATGTGCTAAAGTCTCAGCCCAGCTCATGCACTGTGCCAACAGTGGTGTGCAATGGGCAGCTTGGGGACACACTCTGGTTTCTTCTCATGCAATATAGCAACCATTCACAATCCAGTGTTAAATTTGCATTGCTTAGGGTTACTTGTCTTGTCCAGACAGCACTTAAGTTACCATACACATTTCTATACAGTAATCTTGTTATCATCCATGTTACCCGTCTTCAGCTTTGTACATAAGCCCCTCTTAAAAATAGGTCCAATCAGTGGCAATGTAAATATCAAGGCATTTATCAGCATTTGCTGAAAAATTAGCACCCACTCTAGCTCTGAAAATATAATAAGTGAAGATATCTTTAGACCTACCTGAGAACCAAAATATTTTCCTGCTGGACTAGTTCACATAAAATTAGAGAAGGCTGGTGGCTGTCCAACATTGGCTGAAGCACCAGGTTTGGACAGTGCAGTAACTTGAAAAGAGCAGAGTAAGCCTGTCCTGTGGCTGTGGCACCAGGAGGCAGCTGTGCACATGATGACTTGCCTAGGAATGAGCTGGCCTCTGAATGAACTGGATCCTGCCTGAATACACAGGGCACATAGGTGCTGTCTGCTTTCTTCTGCAATATTTGATGCCCATTACTGTTCAGCATGAAAAAAGAAGTTTCTTGATGTATGCTTAAGGCATTAGCCCAAATGATTATCAGCATATTTGCTTAATGCACCACTTTTGACCAGGAAAAGAAATGTATTAGCACCTGTGGTTCATTGACCAAAGACTGAGAAGAACTGCACTTGTCTCTCAAGAGACCATATTGCATTTTTTCTTGATTGCAGGAAAAGCAATTTTCCTGAAAGTACTTTAATACCATGCAATTGTTCTTACTCACTGCTCACTCTTTATCTGTTTTGCTGTTAATTAGGAGATCACATTTTTTAGAAGATATCATATCACTTCCAGTTACAGTTATGAACTTCACCCAGGGGGTGTCATTTCTCATGTTCATCTCAAACCAGGCATGAACAGTTAAGCTAACATCATTTGCTATGCTCATAAGAACAGAAAAAAATTAATTTCTGTTGGTGTAGTAAGCTCCTCTTTTATGTGTCCCATTCTTCAGTTTGGGGATCCTGAATAAAATATTTTAGTAATATGTCAAAAGAGGAGAGTGAGTATTTGCAACAGAAGAGTTGTCATTCAGGATGGCAGCAGAGCACAGAACTCTGTCTGACATTGAACTGTTCTTTCTGAGATGGGCCTCACATGCTGAAAGCAGCCAGACTGAATGTAGAGTGTTTCCACAGTCTCTCATGAATTTCTAATTGGTGACTAATGATGGATTGTTACCTGCACATAATGAAGTTATTTTCCACAGGGTTATAGGCTGAACAGACATCTGGTAATGTGTGTAAGGGAAAGAGAGTCATAAAAATTAGACTGTTAGGTTATAGGACTCTTTGAGGTAAACAAGTTTCCTTTCCTAGAGATAGTTTCGCTTGAATTAAATTTTGAAAAAACAACAAAAGTCAGGTCAATGGAAACAAGCATTTTGGGACATGGCTCTTGTTTACACTATGTGTAAGCAATGCAAATTTTCTATAAAGGAAATGAATATTCTATTTCCATCCACTTTACATCAGTTTTATACTGCCAGACTGGTATAAAGTCTGGAAATCCTTGAAGAAATTTCTGAAGATCTTAAGGGAAAATACACTATATTCACATTGGTTTTCATAAGGTAGGAAGCCAAATTTAACAGGCATTATCTTTAATAATTTCTTCCTCAAGGTAAAATATAGGAAATACAACAGAAACAAATAGCAAATCAAAATAGATTTGGAATCAAAATGTCACCCAAGCAGTTAGTCAAGAAAGTTGTTTTAAACTTCAATATAAAAGTGTGGTTTGTTTTTTTTTTTGTTTTAAATGGCTATCTAAAAAGAACAGGCAACTAAATGTAGAAGGTATGTGTCACATCTCTGGGGTGATGTGGTAATATGTTTTAATGATCACAGGTCATCTACCTGAAGGCATTTTATCTTAGTGTATGATTTCATTCTTCTATTTCTACTGGATTGAGGCATTTAATTTCTTTTAGAAGGGCGTCACTAGAAAATTAAAATGTGTTAAAACACATTTCTCCTTTCTCTTCCAATGAAAATGAGAATAAAATAAGTTTACCTTGTAAAAAAACATAACTACTGAATCAGTCAAATATGGTTCATATGGTAAACTAAACAAGAAAAATGAATGTTTTTTGAAACTTGTTGGATTTTTTTAAAAGAAAATTTAAAGACATCTTTAGAAATCAACCATTTTATGTCAGATGTCATTGCTGCAAAGTTCAAGTGCATTAAAATGACATCCCCCATGCCCCATTTGAATGCATCTGTTGTTTCTTCCCTGAAAAATCTGTAAACCATCAAATGCTTATAGCACAATACCACTAATTCAGAATTAGGAAGTACAGTATGGGAGACAACATACTTTGAGGTACAAGATAAAACCAAGATCCTTTTCACAGATGAAAATTTAAAAAATGTTTATCTTTTTTGAGGTATCTCTCAGGCAAACGATAAATTCCACTTTTGGTTACTGCATTGCTCTCAGCTAACAGGCACTAGAGGGTTTTTAATTAATTATCTATCTTTTTCTTATTGGTATGTGTTATTTTAAATAATTATTTAATATTTTTATGGGGTTATATGCCCACCTGGGGTGACAGCATTTTATCAAAATATGAATTGTTTTTTATGTGAGCTGTGAATTGGTTATTTTACAGTCCTTGAGGACAAAATGTGTACTCTGATCCAAGTACAGCTTGCACATAAGCTACAGTATGAAAATAAGGTAATACTTATCGTGGTTAAAAGAAATGTAGAACTTAGGATCCTGTGACAATTTGCATAGATTACTAGTAGGTCTTCTAGCACCAACATTTTTGAAGTATTTGCATGTTTAAAACACTTCCTCCTATTCCCATAACCTCCCATCATTTTGTTGCTGTTACTGTGCAATGCTGGATAAAACCCAACCCCAAACAACTGGCTTCTGAATTATGGAACTTAATTTTCAACTACAATCATGTCAGGTCATGTCAGACGGTGTAGAGATAACTCTTTTTCTGTTTCATGTTAGGTGTTAGGTGTGTATATATATATATATATAAATATATATATATGTATATATATGTAAAGCATGTATCTATATATCTATATTCTCCACAGTTTAGTGGATTTGTAATCATCTTGGAGTACCCAGCAACATATGTGGATAGCCTGTGAATGCACAGTATCAAATAATTAGAGAAGTCCAGTGAAATTGAAAAACTTGAAAATTATCCCACCAAAACTAAGTGTTCCAGTTCTAGCCCAGTTTAAAATAAAACAAAAATATCTTTGAATATATGATTCTTAATCAGAAAAGAGTGAAATGAGATATCTGAACATAAGATTAAAATTAATGCCTCACCTTGTATACCCATACACAGCTAACATGACCTAACATGTTAGAAAATAATTAATGTGGTTTGGTAAGTAATTTTGCAAGAGCACAGATCAGGATTTTCAGATGCTCACTTTGTGCTTTACTTGGCTCAAACAGCTCTACTTTAAAGTCTTGTGCCATGATGGAATGATAATTGGGTGTTGATGAAAAACATCTATCATCATTGTATTGTGATTTGAATTATATTCGTTCTAAAGTTGAGCGGTAAGATGTGAAATAAACCGTATGGGTTTGGTGATTGCACTTTAAAAGCTCCTTCCTTTCCAGTCCAACTGAATTATTCTTTAAATCAATAGAGCTCACTGAAACTCTAGGATTACCTGAAGAGTTTTGAAGAGTTTGTCAGTAAGAAAAAAGTATTCTGACTATTTTCTATTACATATATCTTGTGTTCCACATCCTGCCTAATACTTCTGAACCCTTAACGTGGACATTTTTTCACCATTCCTGCTGGGATAAGCCAGGCTGATTTTTAAGTTTTGTTTAGCAAGTCATTCAATGGAATCATTTTCTAATCAGTAATTTAAATGATTCATGTGCAAAGAAATTAAAGATAAAACTGCACTAAGTTTCATTGATCTTAGGTTTATTTACCCTAGTTACTTGAGATCATTGGAAGGAAATTAATATTTGCCCATGGTTGAAGACAAGTATATAATTACAAAAATTGCTTTATATGTGAAACTGTTTTGATTGTTACTTCCATAATAATGAGCCATTAGCTACACAAGGACAGAGCTGAGGTTGGTCAGAATTATTCTGATGACTCAGAAAGTCCAGAGAAAACATGAGTCTTATAAACAATGGCTACCAATAATGTAATTAATATTCCTTGCAGCTCTCATGACATTGAATACCTTCAGAAAGGAGTACAAACAATGCTGTAGCATACTCAGTCCTTGAAGATGCATTTCAGCTGACTGGCCCTTCTGCTTTTTCCATCATCTCATGCTGAGACCACAAGGAAAACAGACTAGAAAATCATTAAAAAATTGTTTCCTCTGCTTAATATTTGTAGGCATCAGAGAAAGAAACTAATGTGAAGTGGTTTTTTTTACTCCAGTGCACAGAGGCAGAACAGTGGCATTTTCTGTTACTGCTTTTTCACATCCAGCATGTTAAATCTTCTGAGGCTCTTAGTGCTAAATAGAAAGTGATCAGTTTCTGACATCAGGGTGGGATTTCATAGTTCAATAAGGTCATATATGTATATACATATGATTATTTCACACACACGTTTGTGTGTGTCAGAGGGCACAGGAAGGTTCAGAGCCGAAGGAATTTGTTTCATGGAGGAGTTAAGTGTGAAGAGGAGGGATTATCACCTTAGGCTTTTGTTCCTTTTGTTTCTACACCGTAGAAACCGGGCTGCTGTGTGAGAATGAGTCAGAAGATTTATGACTAGGGAGCTTGGTTAATCAAGACCAAATGCAAGAGAGCTCAGTGATGTAGCAAATGAGCTGGAGAAGTGTGTTGCAACTGATAGAACACAAATACGTTTGAAGATATCGAGGGGGGAATGAACAGTAACAGTGTCACAAGGGGAATCTTCCGCATTTTACTCTTTGCTGCAAAAGATGTGGGATCTTCACTTTCCCTTTTTCTTCCCCTTGCCATCCATCTTCCCTAGCTCTCAGTGAAACACTTCTCTTTAACTTCCTCCTCTTTGATGAGAGCACCCTTGTTTTTCCACTTGAAAGTATGATCAACATGCCTGGGAATGCGTGCTGCAGACTGTTGGCTTCAGACCTTCACTTATTTTGGCTACAGGAACTACTGTTAATTGTTACATTCCTCTGCCTCTTTCCTCATGAACGCAAACTGCTTTGAGAATTATGGAATTAATTAATGATGCCACAAGATTTCTGCCTAATTTTGCATTATTAAGGGTTTAGACTAATTTCAGCTTTGGCCAGAAGCTGAAGTTATATGTCTTTTAATTCGGAGCTTTTAGCTTTCAGCTTTTAAAAAGGAAGAGTTACCTGCTTGGGGGAAGGGGGGTGGGAGGGGGGAACACTCCCCAAACAAAAATAAACAAACAAACAAAAACCCTACAAAAACCCCAAGCAACAAACCATCAAAAGAACCCCCACATCCCACCCTTGTAGACTGTTGTCAAGTTTTGCTTTCCTGGACAAGTAAATTAAAATGATGCTCAGCTTCTAGTTTGTGTGTTACTTTTCTCCAACAGTCTCCATCCTTTGCTGCATGCATGAGGCTGTGCACAGTGCCATGTGCTCAGTCCTGTAGAAACTCATCAAATGTTGAATATGCAGCAAAGTTCTGCATACTGCCAACAGGAAGAGCTAAGACCCTCAGAATGATTTAGGCTAACAGGCAGTTCTCTGTTGCTTCAGACCAGCTCTTCAGAAGAGCTAATTTCTTGCATAACTTTAACTCAAAACAAGATTTTAAACAATGATGAGAAACAACAGACTCTGATTGACCAGACCAGCCAAGATCTAAACTTTTCATATAATTGTCATTTAATCTGAATCTAAACAGAGGCTGAGCTTAAGACTCTAAGCATATGAGTACCTGCCTTGAAGTTTCTAAGTAAGAGTATATCTAAGTAAGAATATATTACTCTAATTTTCTTAAATATGTCTATCTCCAAGTTTTTTTCTGGCTAGATAAGGAAATCTTTTCGTTAAGACTAAGACTTAGCCTGACTTTGAATACTAGGCTTTCTTCCAGGTATTGGCATGAACTTGAAGTTTTAACTTGAAAATAATTTATTAGCTATTCTCTAGAGGCATAAGTGTATAGTTTCTATGCCTAGGCATGCTAAACCCAGGCAATTCTGGTTTTATTTATCTGGACTGGGTTTTACTGTATTCCTTTAGGTCATATTATCCTGCTTGTATATTGCATGTAGTTTGTTTTTTCAAGTGATATATTAAACTGGGCTAGCAGAGACATGCTGTTATTTCCTTCATATGAAAGAGGAATGTAGGGAGACCCAACCAAACTCACCCACTGTGGTTTGCTGCAGTGACATTACAGATCAAGGTAACGACCTCTAGAAGAGTTGTTTCTGTTTTAACCAGTAATCATTATACCATTATTTTACATAATTTCAATGCTATAAATCGTAAGAGATTAGTCACCTTATATAATTCCAAAGCATAATTTAAAAAGGATTTTAGGATAGAAATTCAGTCCAAATAAATGGTTCTAGAATACCATTCAGGTTTTTAATAAGTTCTGCTGTTTTTGCAAAGTCTGAGCAAATGACATCTCTGTATTTTTCAAAATATAATAAACCAAATTAAGATATCCACAAATTTTTCCCATATCCTCTTAAGCAATCTTCATTTTCTCAAAAAATAAAAAAATAACACAGTGAAAATCTGAAAAAGCAAGAAGATGGGGGCAAGGGAAAGAAGACTGTTCAAGAAACATTTGTTTCTGTGTATTCAAGCCTGCATCAAGTGCTTTGCCTGTCTACCTATCTGAAAAAACAGTCAAAATGCCCCAAGGTATTAAACCCAAAGTGTCAGCAAATACTAGGAGTCAGGTGTTTAGAGCTCTGGGTGTGTGGATGCCTGAGATTTTGCCAGGCACCAATGAATACTTTCATCAGTGCATGGTTCATAATGTGATAAAATATGCTGAAAAAGAACAATGGTGGAAGCAACAAAATAAATAGACTCAGCTTCAATCTGATATAATTCTTATTAGCAGCAAAGTGATCTCAAGGTATATTTCTTTTCACCCTGAATGCTTCAGTCTGCATAAGCTTTGGGCATGTATCTTATAGTTGGATTTTGAGAATTTAATCAGAGGGTGGCCATAAGCAGTTTTTGTATTTCCCTTTTAAGTATGCAAGGAAATCTTTCCATCCAGCCAGCACTTCTGCTCACAATTATTCATTATCTCCAGCTTCCAAATTAGTCTTTAGCACCTCAGACTCTTTGGAGTTTATTGCTCTTGCTCTCCATACACATATTATTTCGCAAGGGTTCTGAGAACATCTTTCTCAGCTTCCCCTGTCAGCTGCAGAGCAGCTGCCTGCAATCAACTGACAATGCCTGGGGCTATTGTGAGCACATGGAAGGAATGGGGGAGGTTTCAGAGCAAGTGTCAAGAAAACTTTCAACAGCTAATGTGTGAATGAAGTTTTGGAGAAGTTAAGTGTAAACCACTGTCATTGTGAAGGGATTGTTACCCTCTCTGAGATAAAAACCACTGTATGTTTCCCTTCATGTTGTAGTCTTTCCTTAGTATCTCCTATTAACTGACATCATAAAAAGGAAAAAAAAAAATACACCTATCTCAATATACAATAAGTTTTCCCAAATATCAGGGTAAAGGCTATTGAACAGAAAATGAAAATGGATATAACAGCTAAACTAAAGGTAGGCTGAAAGAGAGAATCATTGAGAAGCAACATTAATCAGATCATTTATATTAGACTATGTGAGGCCAACTGAACTCTTTAGGATTGCAGCATTGCAGGTTAAATGGTATTAGGGTATCAATCAGTGTGTCTGAAAAGATTGATTCTAAAACTTTGCACAGATTTTTTTGTGAAACAATTTTTCTAGTTGTAGGGAGCTTTTGTGCATGGACACTCTCTTGCTCATTTAAAGGTAAAATGTTGGTTCAGTTTATATGTTCAAAGAGTAGTTGACACAGACATATCCTCACCTGCCAGATATGCTACAGCAGTGTTCCTGCTGGAAAAGGTGTGGAACTGGCAACCAAGAGCAGTAAAACCTTAAACACAGAAAGTAGATTCACCCATGATTGCCTCTCAAAGCCCTAACACATCTGAAGAATTGCAGTGGAAATAACTATAGCCCAGCACAGATAGCATGCAGAGCTCTATTCCTGTGTGTGGTCTTTGGCCAAAAATGTGTCAGCTCAAGGCTGGAAGCAACTGTGAGTACCATAGTGGGCAAGGGAAGAGCTGAGGATGCCACCTGTCTAGGCTACTGTAAGGTCTGTGGCATGATCCCAACAATATAGTTCTCTCTAAATTGGAGAGATATGGATTTGATGGATGGACTCTGGTGGGTAAGGAATTGGCTGAATGGTCATGACTCAATATCCAGATGGAAATCAGTGCTGAGTCCCTGGGGGGTCTTTACTGGGACCATTACTGTTCAATTAATCTTCATCACTGGAGCTCTTTGAAGATAGACTTCCTTTCACTTCCTGCTCAGGATGTTTTATGGCTAGTACATCTCAAAAGTTGGATCAATACAATAGTGTTGAGAAAGGTGTAAGTGTTCTATGTGACTTTGTTACATGATGGTTAATTATTTAAGGTTTTCAGCCTTTTTTTTTTTTCCCTTGGTGTCTGTAATTGTCCTTTGATAATGATAAAACAAGCAGGAAAAATAAAATAAAAATAATTAGCACAGCCAGTGTGTCTGCAATTTTCCTAAAGTTTGTTTTAGGGGCTTTGCTAAAGACCAAAAAAACCAGACTTAAATAATGCTGGGTTTCCATGGAAAACTTAATCTCTTCCCACTAGTGGGTAAAAAGTTTTGAGGACACAACTATTCAGAAATCAGAATCAGATAATAACGTGATGCTTGTGTAATACAATATTTACAGTTGGAGTCAGTCACAGAATAAGGGGAAACCATTCACACTGTCACATGTACTGTTTCTTTGATCCAGCAAGAGTAAAGGTAAGCATAAGAGGACAGAAAACTTTATCATGGAAAGCAATGAAGCACATAAGATCTGAACATTCAGGGAAATTAATAACTTTTGGTATGAGAAAATTATGAATGAAAGACTATGACAAAAAGAATCCATGTGAATCTTCGTTATTTAAAAGCTAATCAAGGGACAAGATGGAAAAATACAAGCAAGGTTACTTCTATAAATAGCACTGTTATACTAGATTAGCACATCAGTGCTATCATCTACACTTGGAAAGAATGCAGACATATTAAAAATTTCAATCAACCCTGAAGATGAACCTGAGAGTATAAAGCTTATATTATAAGCTAAAAGTAGCTCAGTTTCTGTGAATTTCTTTCTTCATAGAAGACAGCCCCTGTGTTCAGGTGATAGGAAAACTTTGGTACTGAATGGGAAGAAAAATGTTAAAAATTCTGGTGAAGGTATCTCAAATCAAGCAAACTGAATGATAAAGAAAGGTGCTTTCATAATAACAGTTAAGTGCAGAAATACCTGCAGAAAGACAGGATCACTTAGAATTGTCAGAACCAGATTTTAGTTCTTTCTTAAGGAAAAGAAGTCAAACTCCTGGAAGAAAATCTATGAGTGAGGAAATCAGAAATGGCAGATGAGTCATATGGTCACAACTATTTCCTTGATGTTGACATTTTATTCTTCATTTTGATGAAGTCTTCTCTACTTTCCATTCCTCTAGGAAAAAGAGAACATTACAATATTTACATACAATGCATTTTGCATTGGACTCAGAAAAAACATGGCAATGACTATGATCAAACACAACATGCCTGATTGTTTCAGGCATTTATATGCAAGAACAAATTAATCACTTTTAACTTCGCTTTACAAATGTCAGATGTATTTTTGAATTTCTGTGTTTGGCTTGATCTTAGTTTGTAGCTGCAGTAAAAGGAGAATTCACACTGTAAATGGACAGTTCAATATAGGTCAGGTTAAGATTCAAAAAAGGTACAAAAAGTCTTAATTGTATGACAGGGTTGGTCATCCATATGCAGAGCTCAAACTGCTCAGATCAAAAATACATTCCCTTTTCTGCAGACCAGACTGGACTGGGTTTTTGTTATTGTTGTTTCATTGGTTTGTGTTTGTCAATGAGAAGGAGGGTGTTTATTTACTTATGGTTTTCCTCATCTTGGGTTAGGATTCATCTCTTTCAGATCCTTGGAACATTTCTTAGTTACTGAACTCAAGAAGCCTCAGGCTGTGGTGGAACCTGGGTCTTTCCTTCACTGCTGAGAGAAAGCTGTTGTTTTAGCCCTCAAAAGATGAAATGTTTTTGTTTGACTCAATTTGGTGGCCTTAGTATAAGCTATTTGGGCAAAATGGGAGGATGTGAATACAGGGGGTTGGAATACATGATCTAAATGTCTTAACTGCTTTTAAATCTTACAGACTAGGAAAGCCATTAGCAGTTATTTGTGTAGTTTTTCTTAGAAAGTCCTCTCTTTTCTGTGCTTATGTCATACTTGATCATTCTGGTAAAAGAAAAGAAAAATATAATGCACTGAATGTGAAAGCTCTGAAAATACAGGTAATGTAAAGAATTTCAAAGAATTTGTTTCACTTAATCTTTAGAACACAGACTGAAACTTAATAGCCATTCTGCTTTCACATTGTCCCATACAACATATGCATTATAAATATTTGTACAATGCAACAGTAAAATAAAATATGTCTATGTTTGTTACTTAGTCTTATGGTTTCCTATTTATATTAAATTTAGATGACAAATATGCTTTATTGTAATTTACTGTAATCAATATCTGTTACTGTAATTTCTTGTACAGCATGAAATTACAATAACACATCTTAAATAAATAATAAAAAAATATTCAGAAGAAGAGACACTTTAACAGGAAGCTCACTACCTGTTGAAGGGTCTAAACCACTTCCTGCTCCAAGGCCAAAGGAACAGGATTCATCCTCTTACAAATAGGAGTTGCTACACTGGGCTATGTTTGCTCATATTTACTGAACACTTTCCCCAATACCAAACACTTTATGTAAATAAGATTGGACAATGTGAGAAAAATAGGAGTGAAATATAAAATATAATGAATAGAAGTCTTGGTGATGTTTCATATAATTTAAATAATAATAAAAAGCACCGGTTAAAATATGCATGGTATTTTTTTGGTTTTTGGGGGGTCTACAGAAAGTATTATGTTGTTCCCACCTCTATGACACATAAAATACTGATTAAAAATGTATGAATTGAATGTGTCTCTCCAAGCAAAATGTGGAACTATCCACTCAACAGATATTAAAATAAAATTAATTTTATTTCTTTTTATTGCTGCAAAGGTGTCAGTATCTATATTGGATAGAGAGAATATTAATATATTTTCCAAACCACATATAAATATAAATCATGGCAGTAATATATTTTCCCATTGAGTTTATAACTTCTTTTAGTGCTGTAGGCACCTCTTTTAAGAAAGCAGATGTGCTGCAACTGCACATGGCCATAAAAGGTCCTAGTTAAATGTGCTTCCTTGAGTGATTATTTTCTTTTAAACAATGTTTGTAACCAAAGCTTATCAAAGAGTAAAAAAAAAGTCAAATATTTTTTCTTTCATATCACTTCAGAGCTACGTAGAAGAAATATTTTATTTTAAAGTTGAAATATTTGCATAATTACAGCAAAAACATTATTTTTCAATCTTGATGTTTTCTGAAATGTCCAAGTCATTAAAACCTGTCACATGAGTGATTACAGAGCATGTAGCAGCCAAAATGAGACTCACAGCACTATTCTATAACACTCATGTATTTTGTTTTGAACACACTTTAGTATTTTCAATTCTCTCCACAGCAGCAAGAAATAGAAGATATCAGCATGGGAGACTCTGTGTAGCATGAAATACTGGCAATATATTGATGAGTCCAAACGTTCAATTTGCTGTAGCCAGGGTGAATTTAATTCTGTGGACTACATTCAATTTATGCATTATTACATTGTTCCTTCCCTTATAGATAATAAAGCTGTCTTTATTTGTTTTTTAAGAAATACTTCAGATCCATAAAAACATAACAGTTTCTTCTGTTCTTTATTTGCATTGAGATCCCTTTACACTTCCTTGGCTATAAATGTCACTTTCAGCCCACACTGCCAAAATTCTTTAATGGAATTTTGGAGGTAAGTGAGGATAAGCCCCACTTTGCTAAACAGAGAGAAATAACATAAAATGATGGTGAACCATTGACTATGTTTCTCCACTTACTGACATGTACAGTCTAAATGAGCATGCAGAGTATCAAAAGTGGTGGGATTTACAACCTAGGAAAAAAGAAGAATGTATAATGAGATGGAAATTAAAGTCAATTTGCACCTTTCCTACCCCTCACACTAGTTTTTTTCCTCTTACCATCTTTTTTTTCCAAATCCTTAGCCTGCAGACTACACCATCATATGCAAAGGTTTACACATTTTTATTCTGATACCCATTTACCCCAACTTGTATATTAACCTTTTGATGGAGACCACACTTTTAAAGTTTTTTTTCCCTTCCTTCCTTCTTTCCTCCTCTTCTAGACAACACTGGCAACAGCAGTATCACAGGACATGTCTTCTCAATGCCATTCAGGGATTACTTAATCTCCTGGTAGAGATGGGACCATATGAGGCTCTTACTCTAATCAGGAAGAGTTAATGGTTCCCTGCAGGACTACATAACTCTTCTTTACTTATATTAGACATAGTTTGATTCTAGTTATACCCTGGCACTGCAGCTTTGGACAAGACATTCATCATTGTCCTTCTCCTTCTTGTTTAGTGAGCAGGATTATGCAAAAATGGATTGTGGAGTGGAAAGGGGATTTGAAATGCACTTTTTAACTTGCACATTACAGAAATTCTGAGAAATCACAGAGGACTATTCTGAATTAGCTTTTTTATTGAAATCTGCAGTTTATTATACTGAGAAGGGGTTCTAAAGAGCAAATAAAAAAGTCTGGGTGCAATGACTTAGTGTTTACAGAGTATAACTGCTACAAGACAGATTGCTTGATACATCACTTCTTTCATTGTGAGCCACAAAACAGGTAGAGGCATGGTAGACTAATTTGGTTTATATATTCAGCTGTAAGGCTAGACACTGCATCATTCTTTTCATAAAGCAGGGGCTGGAGGCATGTGGGGCCTGTAGCCATGACGACAATAAAACAGCTCCAAGCCTGAGCTGTAAGAGAGAAACTCAGCCTTGTCTCCAGCCCTTCCTGCTCTCTGGAGAGGGGGCTGGGTGCTCATGAATGATCTATTGAGCAGAGCTGCAGCACTGGAAAGCATGCCTACAAGGAGCCTTTTAGCAGAATTCCCCACTGTTGGGCTAGCACGAGCTAGTGGTGACATCAGCTTGAGCAGAAAGTCTTGGCAGCTGCTCTGCTTCACCATACGGATTTATTGCTGTACAGTAAACACTGGTCATAAAAAGGCAAACAGCTTGTCTGCATTAGAACTCCCATTGTTGCCAGCACTGATGGAGCTGCAGAAGAGTGGTGAACACCTAGGACTCCAGCTGGAATCAATATAGTTTGTAAATACCCAATAGTTCCTGAAGATGCGACACAGAGTGCCTAAACTGGCATTCTATTGGCAATTTGAAAGCAATATAGGGACTTCTGATGTGTTACATGTTAAAAATGGATTATCTGCACACCTCCCATGAGATAAGCACTAGTGATAAAAGAAAATATCAATTTCAGATGGATCTGTTTCCAGAGCATAGCTCTTTGATGCTGGTGGCATGTAGTGCTTCACGTTGCAGTCCATGAAGACCTTGCTACTCACATGGTGCTAACAGGAACTGCTCTTTTAATATATTACTTAGCATCAAAAACCAGTTGGAAATGCATGGAATATATAGGAATGACAAGTGGCAGCAATTGGCAGGTGAATGGGGAGAAACTCAGGGCAGCTAATACAACAACTTAACCCATCACAGTTTATTTCAAATGAGAATTTCTACAAATATTACGTCAAATCACTCCAATTCTTTCTACTTTCCTTCTTCCACAAAGATGACAACCATCTTGATATTTTATACATCTGGTTTTCTGTCTGTCTCTCTGGAATCACAAGAGTTCTTACATCATGAAATTTGCACTGTGCAAACTGGTCTTGCTGGTAAGTGTGATTACACCAGGGCCTCTTTTCAAGAGGGTCTCAAGGCTGTAAAAATCAGATGAGCAAGGTTTATTATATTCCTGATGACAACTGAAGATTAATTTAGCAATGGAGCTAGTTAATGAGACCTGTGATCACCTTCATCTGGACTGGTGTCTGTAATGAATGGGAAGAATACTGAAAAGGAAGAAATGTAATCAGAGGCTCTCATTGCAGTGTTTTAACTCTGAGTCTGTTAATTAGTTTCATTTTCATCTGATTTTGCAGCAACAGTCCTTTCTGATTTTAGATATGAGAAATTGCAACACTTTAATTTTGATTTTGCCAGTGTTAGAGTCATCACTGGATATTGAGTAAGAAACAATTTTGACTAACTGTGGATGTCAGTGGCTCTTCCTTTGTGTCTCCCTCACTTAGATGATGGGGTCACAGCACATTATAAAGGTCAGGCCTGGTTTCTAGTAAGAATTCTTGGGCTCCCATGAAGATAGGAAATATAGTACATTACATATATTTTACATATAATAAAATTCAAAGTGCTAAGAAAGCAATAATGGAAAAATATTTTATTTCTGTTCATTCACTGGTACTATCTTAATTAAATTTAGATGAACATGCTAGCAAATTCAGGAAAAAATTATTCAGGAATTTATCTGGTTCATTAAGACAGAATTTTAAATACATTGATGCAGGTTTTCTTACAAAATTTTGTAAGAAAAAAATTCCTTTGTATTAAATCAATATTTTGGATGTTTTTATTAGATGTCTTATGAAAGAATTTTTCAGTACATGCAGAAGGAGGTGTGTGTGTGTGTGTGTGTGTGCACATTACCATGTGTATCCATGTATTTATTACAGGTTGAGAATGTTACAATCTGTAAAAAGATTCATGTATTTTGGTACTATTCACAGACTTCTGGAATAAAGAATAATGCAAAGAAACTTTAGTGATAGCACAATGAAACTAGTACTCAATTTGCAGATTACAAATTATTTTAATCATTATTTGCATAACATGAATGTGTTATAATTTATGTACTTTACCAAAAATACTGAATTTGAAATTGATCCTTTTTTCTTTTTTGGCAGAAGAAAATAAAAGGATATCTTTCTACAGTGTCATCCTTCAGGGACTTTAGAATGGTTTGCAATCATTAATTTGGTTTCAGACAATGCTCTGATGTAATTTTTTTGGTGGGTAAAATGAGGATCAGAGTGTGTAAGTGATTTGTCAAAGTCACAAGAAGCCTTGACTTTCAATTTTTCTGCTGACAAAAAAGAATGTTTTTACCACAGGATAACTACAGGAGGAGAAGCAGAACAAACACCTGTAGGCTTCAAGTGCAAAATTCACCTGTGGCAAAGAAGATTATGTATAAACTTCCTCAGGTATCTGGCAGTGAAAACTACAATGTCTTTATTTATTCTAAGCCTTTTAGAAGCCATCAAGTACCATGGACCCTTTTGTAATAGTCCTGTCTTCCTCTAACTTAACTCAAGGCCACCAAGGGCTTGTTTTCACACAAGCCCAGCAGAAGAAGGAGGAGAATTTAGGTGTATGCCTAGAATGCCTTGCTTTCAACCTGTATCCATTTTAATTTAACTCTGCAGAAATTGATGACCTTACTTACAAATACTGGTCTTTTTACTGGTCCATGACTATCAGAGGCAGTAAAGGAAAATAATAAAATATACACTGATCTTTGCAAAGTGGCAGCTCAAATTATTATGTGGTTATTGTGCATTTAACAATGGAGCTTTCTGGTGATGTTGCTTAGAGTGAGCACTTTGATCAGATAGGGATAGTTCCTATGAAATCTTTCTTTCAAAGGACTGGTCATAATGCAACACAGGATCTTGTAATTAATGGACACATGCTCCTCAGATATGCTACACAAGTGGCATTTACTTGTGAATATTTATTTAGTCACTTTCAAAAGGCTTTGCAGTTTTTGCCTTCCTTTATGTCCCCTTAAAGACTTTATGTAACTCACCATCCTTCTTGCTTCTTTTTATTACTCTGCTGTGTTCCTACTATTATTGCTGTTGTAAAGTACTTCAGCTTTCTACATTGACTACCTTTATTCACATTCTTATTTAGTCACAATCTGGTTGTGGAGGGGTAGGTGAAAAAGTGATGAGAGTTTGGTTTACCCTTAGCCTTTATTATTGGAAAGCCACAAGGAAATAAAGCTTTGATGTACTTAGAGAGCTAATCCTGGTGATTATGTGGAGATATGTACAGTGGGAACTGGAGGGATATACTTCTTTAATCTCTTGGTGTTGAATACTTAATCCAGTAAAGATTCCTGGCAAGAAGATTTAAGAAAGAACAAGTTAATTAAACTGTTCACAGGTATTGTTTTCAGGAAAGCAGATTTGATAGCTTTCTAATGAAGCATCTGAGATTTTTGTTTTTGTAAAAGGGCACTTAAATAATATAATTGAATCAGTGCATTATGAAACATATTGTTTTTATGTTTTCAACACCCAAAGATCCAGATTCACAGTGCAGAAAGTGGACTTTGATATGTGTGGATGGTTATAGCATATAGGGTGGTTATAGCAGTGCAGTGATTTCATTTCACTTTATTCAGTTTTAGCCCAAATTTGTTATTTTTAATGCAACTGAGTATGATGAGCTATACAAGCAGCATATAAGTAACTTTGGATTTGTCCAAGTAATCAACACTGAAACCTCAGTGCTGATCACTGGCAGTGTATAGAATAAGAGAATATAAGAATATAGGTTTCTCCTTCTCAGTGACATTTTAAAAGTATTCAGTGTTTCATTAAAGATGTACCAAATACAAAAAGACATTTCTTACAAGTTGAATTTATTCAGCTTAGTTGGAAATGGCAGCTGTTATGAGTGTATATGCTCTTTATCAACAGGGGAGAATGAAATCTGTATCTGTAAAGGGATAGTAGTGAAATTCTGTCTCAAACCCAGAATTAATATGTAGTTTTGTTCTTTGATAATTTACAGTGATGACATGTTGATTCTACAATCAACTACATGAATCAACACTGTATATTTTAAGTTGACAAACATGTTAGATGAAGTTCCTGTTCCATACACAGAACAGAATTAAATGAACAAACATTGTTTGTAGACCAGAAGTAGGATCAGGCTTGCAGACACCATGCTTTGTTTTTTGTTTGGTTGAGGTTTTTTGTTTGGTTGGGTTTTTTTAAGGCAGGTGATACATTAAGACATATAAATTGTGCCTAAGCAATTATCTACCCATATATTTTTTTTATCCATCTAATGAAATATTTTGGGTTTTATTCTTCCAAAATTAAATTTATTATTTTAAAGAGGTTATAAATTACAGAAAAAGACATTACACAATCTTGTATATAGCTGTGCCAAACTGCTGTCTATCATCTTCCCTAGCATTTATGAGGGCTAGGAGCATCTCTTTTGATATATATGATGGGCTTCTGTGTTGTTGAGGTGTTTATGAAAATGAACTGTTTACAGCCAGTCCAACTTTTAAGATTAACAGTCATAAGAGTTCCTGAAGTTGTAGTAGCCAAAGAACCTATATTCATAGCAAAAATATGAAAGATTTATACAACATCATGTGAACATTTTAGTGTAAAATTAGCATTCTATTTAGCAATTTCAAAGAGTTATATTAATCATAAAAGACATTCACATACAATTAAATACTATGTCTCAATTGAGGGATATTATATTCCAGTTATATTCCTATTTAAACTTAAATCTAGGAACAGATTCACAGCTTTGGTGAATATGAAAAAACCTCTTTGCTTTGCTTCATTTCTTGTTATCAAGTCTTGTGTTTGAAGAACACAAGGAGCAATTAACTGATGGAAGTCATTGTCACAGATTACCATTTAAGAGTTTCACTTGAGCATGAGTTCAAGGAGTTAGACAAACATTCAGGATGGATTTGCAAGCTTACAGAGAAGTTTGATCCAGATATTGACTGTAGTTCAGTCAGTCTCAAAACTACTAACTGCCAGGTGCTGACAGGAAGGGATCACACTATAAGCAGAGGAGGAATGTGCCTCTTCATGTACTGATTCAAAGCTTTTTGCTATCTGCTTCTGGAGACAAGACATGCACCTAGGCTCCTATTAAACGTTTAGTACAAAATAACCAACAAAACTTTTCCTTGGAAGGGAGACTTGAAAGAGAAGAAACTCCCAAAGCTATTTTATTCCTCTCATTTTAACATAAAAAATATGAGATTATGAGAAGGCCATTCTTCTACTAACTAGTAAAGTAGACTGAATAACTTATACTAAGTCTGCAACCTGATCTAAATGATTCTCCACAGTTCATCTATTCAAATTGAAACTTAAATTCCACGAAGCAAAAACATAGCGAGTTTCTTATGGCAATTAGCAGCTTATATAATAAAGATATGAATGAAGACTTTTAGAGAATGTGTGAATGATCAAAGTGCAGGATAGCCTCCCATAATGACAAGGAGGACTGTGTTACAAATAGACTCCTTCCAAGTCAATGAACCTCTATGTCCTATTACAGATTTTCTTGCCTGTTCCAGTGAAATGTTTGGCAGTTTTGGCTGTCACAGTCCTGGCTGCTGCTGGGGCTGCACTCTGCTTCAGCCTCTCCCCTGTTATTTGACTCTGTAGGAAAGGCAGTGTGTAGGGAGAGCTTAGCCCCACCTGCCTCCTCCTTCCTTCATAGAGCAAATTCTTCCCAGGACAGATCTTCTTTGGCTTGTTTGTTTTGTCAAAGATTAAAACAAGAAACTGAGAAAAGTTGAATGATTAGGTATCAATCTAAAGCTATTTTTTCTCTCACTCAAGTCCAGGCAATAGACTTTCTCATATGTTTTTATTTGTTTACCTTTCAAAAATTCAATTTAATCCCATAACCTCATGTGGAAATGAAAATTCTAAATGCAATATATTTTCTTCCTCGACGTACTGATTGCTTTGGCTTGCATGTTGCACTTTGGGTTCTGGTATCAATATTTTCAAAAGCTTATTTGTAGCAACTTGGACTTTGTTTTCTTTCCTGCAGCTAATATTCCCTCTGTGATCTTGGTGTGTCACTTAAGATCCAATCTTTTGGCTTTGGAATTAGGGGTGACACCTTCTGTGATCCTTTTGTTTTCATTTTCTTCAGTACACTACACAGAGAGGTTCCCTTGTGCATCCTCACCCATCCTTAGTCACTCATCTTCCAGACAGAAAAGATTATTAATCTTGTCCAGGCTGGAAAGAAGGAAGTGAGAGACTGTGAGTGTTATGTCACTTCAAATGTTGGTAGATGCTCAGATAGAACTGTTATGTTTAGGCCATGGGAGTATGTGAAGAACACTTTAGTAGCAGAGCAAAGGAAGAGCATTTTCTCTTTTCTGTCCTTGTAGGTTAAGCAGGTATCTTTTTGAAAGGTAGAGTCAAAACCAATAGTATTAAGCTATTAAAAAAACATAATTTTTGATTGCTGAAGTTCCTTCACTCAAATTTCAGGTTATGTTCATCAGAAGAATGACATAGCAATGAAATAAAATCAAGAAATTGAAAATGCTTCCAAAGAACTTTGTTTTAAGAGTCAGCTTTATCTGAATGGAAAGGATACTGCACACCTCTAATGCATCTTGCAAATATGATTCATGGTATTTTCCTCCTCTAGTTTATACCAGTCCTGCACCTTTCAATCCAGTGGAAGTTATTCCATTTGAACAAGAATGTTATCTAATTCCTGCTTAATGAGGAATGTGCTTACTAATTTTCTTGGAGAATAAAAATACATTTGGAGAAGGTCCTCAAAACTCAACTTGAAAATTTGGACAGGAGACTCTGCCAAGTAGTTTGCATTGTATGTAGGATAGAGGTCAGTTTCTGGATATTACAGAGGATGTTCTCTACCAAGTTTAAAGTTTCAATTTAAGAAGGCACACTGCATCACTGAGGAGGGAATGGCTTATTAAAAAAAAAAAAATCAATATTTTCTGCCAGTTCCCCCCTTTTTTTTCTAAAGAATAATAATAAAAAAAGTAAGGATATTTCCAGAATTTTTGCAGGAAAGCAGTACATAGGTGCAGAAATGTTGGCCACTCACTGCCACTGCAGCAAATGTGCCTGCTAATTTATATCAGATTCCCCTTCTCTGGAAGTCTTCAGGCCATGGTTTGCCATGATTCTCTTCCCACATACATTATTAATTTTTATTTTCTGGAGAACAGAAGGAAAAGACTGTGTGCATAAAGGTCTTCCCCTGACACAAATCATGTGTTTAACTGGACCTGAGAACCAAGAAACCTTCACAGGCTTTTCTCATCTTGGGTCTTGTAGGTGTGTGTCTCACAGGCCATCAGATCAGCTGTTCCTGTTTGCTGCTCTTTGATTGAATTCCACTTTTATCTCTGACACATTTATTGCTCAGTGAGACTGGTAGTAAAATATAATTACCTTCACTCAGGTTGTGAAAGTGAGCTCTTCATCTGAATTACAGTAAACTCTACAGCAAATTTCTAGCTTTGAAGTCTGTTGAATCCAAATGCATTCTTACTCTTTGAGTCATTTGTATTTTTGTCCCATCTATACCAACAGATTTTTTAACATAGGTACAAAAAGATACTTCTTTAATGATATAGAAATTCTTCCTCTGCCTTGAAGGAACCCTCATTTTGAAAATAGATACAGATGTTTACTTTCTTGCTTTGCTTTCTTCCCCTTTTTCCATGCTATATTGAAAAAGATTTCAGTTAATCCACCATTTACATGAAATGCTCATGTCTAAATGATGGTGTGTGTCACATACATAATATCTCTGTGAAATAACACCTTGATTTATGCTAAGACAAACTCATGGTTTAATGTTATTTTAAATCTGTGAGTGTATTTCACTCTAATTTCTGGAGCCAAAATTTCAGGTAGAGATGTTGCTGTGGAGAATAAGGTCATGGAACAAAGCCAGGGAAGATCCTCTTGCTCCTTGCAGGGCTTTTAGTCTAGATGTCCTTTAAAAGGTCCCTTCCAACTCAGATAATGCTATGATTCTATGAATGTACAAATCTGCCAAAATCAGTTCTTCTCAGGCTAGCAGAGAATAACTCCCATTGAGGACTTTGCCATCTGGCAAAAATATAGAATGTATTTAAATTTTTTGTTTTGCTTTGTTTGTTTTTTATTTACTGCTGATTTACTATAATTTTGCCATAGGACAAACATAATTTTCTACTTTACTACCTAATGTATATAAAGGATGAGATTAGTAACTGTGTGATGCCAGCAACTGTCTCTTTCTCTTGCATTGCCATGTATACCTGTGTCAAAGGGTAGCTGCTAAAAGTTCAGAGTCCACTGGTTACAAGTGGCATTGCTCAGATGTTGATCTGATACCACAGGATCTCCTTAGGAACCTCACAGCTTCTGTGATTCTATGGTTCTAAACATGGGCAATGTTGCCACCTGAAAAGCCAGCCCCTGCTCCTTTATGGGCTCAGTGGAAATTGTTAAACTCAGTTTTGAGATTAGAGTACCTACACAGCTTCCCAGTCACAATTCAGATTGAAGGAGGACAAGAACTGATCAGCAGAGTCAGCTGCAGGGACAAGACTTCCCTTCACGTCAGCAGCATGGATTTTAGTTTGACTACACTGTCTTAGCTACAAGCAACAAATTGGGCCATGCAGAGCACCTAGACTAAGGCTAGACTTAACACTGAGGGTGGTTAGAGTCTGCTGTACTGAGCTGCCTCCATTCACAGGATGAATGAACACCTCTCCTGGTGCAGTTGTCAAATAACTGGTATCCCTTTTGTTCCCTCTGCTATTTTGCTAGTAACCTCCAAGAAGTAAGTAATGAGTTTTCTTGGATTGCCATTTCTAAAATTCCATTCAGTAAAGTTAAACAAATGTGTCTCTGTAAACAGATGACTAAACCAAAACACATTTTCTAAAGATAATTTAGACTTGAAGTGTTACCAAGGAATAAGGAGCAGAGATTTCTCTCCATACTCCCAACTGGAGACAGACAGGGAAAAAAACTTGCCATCAGAGACCTATCACTCAATAATCCAGGAAAAGATCTGACTTCAGTCCTGACAAGTAGGGTATTACAAATGGAATTGTTCTGTACTGATGGCTGCAGTGAGGACTGGCAGACACAGACAGCAGTAAATGCCAGGCGTTCATAATATTCCTTGTGGGATGAAACACTGACTGCTTAGCAAAATTAGCAGGACTGTTCCAAAACTACTTCCAAGAGCTCAATATCTGACGATACACTGAATGCTGGGACCACACATGAACATGTTGCTCTGCTGTCTCAAAGTGACAAGACAAAATTACATTGGCATCATCATCCAACTAATAAATCTTACTGTCAGCCAGGTCTCCTTGTTGGTGGTTATTTTTGGGTTTTGTTTGTTTTACTCCTAGCATGCTGTCTTGGACAACTGCATTAAGATGACAATATTATTTTTGTCTTTAAGAAGTATTTTTGTTCTCCCATGTGACTGTGAACAGTGGGCATATGTGGAGACTGGAGGAAGGAATGAAGTATATTGTTTTTGTCACACTGGTCATTTATCATTGATGACTTAAGCATATTTGCTCCCTGTATGCTGTGTGTACATCCACTGCCTTGAAATCTCTTAAATATAGGAGGGAAGCTCTGTTTATGAAATGAGGAGAAGAAAAGAGAAACATTGTCAGGATCTTTGGCATTGTTTATTATCTCTGATAAACCACATTTGGTATTTCAGTTATGAGAGTTTGTCCATCCGGCAAATTCACCATAAGTGCAGCTGCATCTGGAGAATATTGAAGAAATTTTGTTTATTATAAGAAATTTTTGTGGAGCTGGAATAAGCTGTACTGGTGCAAAACATAATTCAGAGCAGCTTTGTCTAACTCTGCTAGAGGCTGGCAGTGATACAGCTGTTCTGGTGGAGAGCAAGCAAAGGCTGAAGTCACAGGAAATCCACAAGGCAGCTCAAGTCCTTGCCTGAGACACTGTAAATGACAAGTGTTTTGCAAAGACTGGTCCAGTAGACAGAGAAGACAGCTACACTATGGTAATGTGATGTTGTCTTTCTTGATCTATTTTTCATATAAATTTTTCATAAGACAGGAAAAGAACCTTCAGATTAACACATATTTGTAAGGTGTGTTTAAGTGAACCTTTCTCGAGAGAATTTCCCTTACTGCCTCCTTAAAAAAAATAAAAAAAATCACTTGGGAAGAAAGGGAAACATCTCTGTGTGTCTCAGAGTAAACATTCCCTGCTGGGCTCCTGGCAGGCACTGAGCCCACCCCCTCAGAAAGAAATCAAATCCTGAAGCAAACTAGGTAAAGGGAAAAAAAAAACCCAAAACAGCAAAACTAAAAAATCCAACCTAAAAAAAGCAGCTGTTAAAATATTTGGGCTACACATGTGATCATTTCAGTTGTTTAGCTCATGTCCTGGAAGGCTCAGACCCTCTGTGAGGGAATGTTAAAGAGAATAACATGGAGCATTCTCATCTTGTTCTTCTCACCACTGTCCTCTTCATCACTGCCTTCCTCTCCACATTCTTGGAGGACAGTCATAAGATTTATTGCATAATTTTTTTGTGGCTATTAACCAAGTGTGCAGTTACAGCTTGGTTTAATTAAGAAATCAGAGTGATTCTTTTATGTAGGGCACATCAGTTTTTGATTCTGAATCTCATAAAGTTCTAACCTTTCTGAAAAGTCAGCAGTGTATCCATGGGCTTAAAAAAATCACTTTATTAAATGCTTCTGCATGTTTTTTATGCCTGCAAATGCCATGGCTCCTTTACTAGATAAATTGTCAGGAAAACCTTTGTTTGAAGATAGCCTTTGGTGAAATCCATTGTTTTGCAGCAGTGTTTTCAAAAAGGATTCATAAATACAGTCTGAGCTCCCAATTGTTTGAAGCATGGCCATGCTGGAAAAGAACAATGAGTGATTTGACATTCCTTTCTTTGCCTGTCATCATTATTAATATCAATAGGAATTACATGAAAATCATGTATTTACAGAGAACATCAGAGGACAAGGATATGCTGGCTCAGAATTGTGAATTTTGATAAAATTAACTGAATTACTGACTTCACTAAAGGGGAGGAGCCTGATGTCTATAATGCTTATCAATTTATTTTTTTTTCTTGGTAATTGGACTGCATTCAAGTCTGTGATATTAGCTACTGCTCTCAGAACACCACATCTCTGTGACCACAGCACAGCTGCTCAGTGCCCCACTTTCTTGTTACATTAGACTGTCAATCTCCAGGTTTACTCCAGGTCCAGCCACTCTTCCTCTCCTTTCCTCTAAAGAAATCCTCACCCCACATGTGATGTTTTAAATCAATTTGTATTATTTTAGAAAGATTACTGATCTTTCTCTGACTCAGTATCAACAGAATTAGTGCAAAATTTGACTAATATTCTTCAAAGAACATTTTTAGATACTAAATTAAAGATCAGGTATTCCTAAGTAGAACAGCATTTCATCCCTTATCAAGGTTTTCATGCCCTTGAAGACACAAATTGTTCAAAGAATTCTTTAACATATTGAGAAGGTTATACCACCCTCAAAATCTTTATTTCTCAAGTGAAATAAGGAATATACAATGAGCAGGGAACAAAGATCCCTCTGCCAAAGAGCAATCCTAAAGTGTGCAGGAGCTGTATTTTTCCCAGGATTGGCCCAAAGCTCAGAAATTAATTCCTGCAGGGATTTAAGATCATCACAGGCTGCATTACCTTCTTGTGTGCAAAACCTAAATCTTTGGGTCCCCTAACTTATAAAAGCACAGCAACACTAAATGCTTTATATTAAAAGAAAACAATAAAAATCCCGATAATGCCAGATGCAAACATATGAAAACCCTGCTGAAACAAAGTCTTTACTGTGGTCTGCTTTTCTTCTTTTGAGACTGATGAAAGGTCAAATAGTGTGGCAAAAAGTGGCAATCACACAAATTACTTCTAATAAAAAAATAAAATTGGCCAATTGTCTGTCCCTTAATGTGAGTGCCATGTCTGTCATGCCTGCTGTTAAATAGTGCCCTGTCCTCTGTGATCCCCCAAACCATGCCTAGGATAATGCCCAAAGGTTGAGAATATGCAAGGAATCATGTCAACACTTATAAAATGGGCATTCATAGGCCAATGCCCCACCTCTATGTAATTTTTTGGTGTAGATGTAGTGTAGAGTAAGAGCCAATGTAGTCCATTAGAAAACAAGATGCAGCAGAAATGAGAAAAAATGGCAGACTCAGATGAAAAGAGCAAGTTCAGCAGAGTTTACAGCATATTACTGAGGCAGAAATTCAGATCTAGGTGCTTAATATCACACTGCAGGCAAAACAGCATTATCTGCATCACCTGGAGGTGGGATGCCAGCATAATGAAGCACTGTTTATTAAACCTTTTTGGAGGAGAGTTGGAAAGAATGCTATCCCTCTACATCTGTCCAGGGAAATGCTCCAAAAAGTTACAGGCTGCATGAAGAGTCCTACTTTTCTCCCTAGCAGAATCATGCTTTTCTTCACCCTGGACACTCTATTCACTCCTCACTGCCTTCCCATGCACACCTGCTTTTTGAGGTTGCTCTAGCAGTAAATGCCTGTGAGGGCAGGATTGCAGAAAGCAGCAGTTCCTAAGACCAGGAATGTAGCAAACAATGGTTCTTATTTCAAAAGCAAGTTTCTCAAAACTGTCAACTTGGCCTTTTACTGGGTGTAGGATTTGCAATGATACCTTCCATTATTTTCTTGGGATCAACTAGAACTGAATTATGGGGAACCAGCATGTAGAAATGAAAAGTGGTAGTGAATCACTAGGAAATATTCATAAAGCATCATTATCTCCTGAGTTCTGGAAAAAATCTTGCCCTAACTTAGGGTGGTCTGGAAAGCAAGAACCACCTTCTACAATTGAAGTTCCATCAGCTTCTTAACTGGAGTACTCCTTCAATCTCTGATAGCCAAATGTCAATTCCAAAAACTACATTAACCAAACTCCCTATCAATTGCATTTCTTCCTTCTGCAATGTTTGCCTGCAAATGTAGCATTTTTGCTGAACAGGAATTTACTGAGCAAGATAGGGAGGCACACATGTTTTTTATTACTGGAGTTGCAGGATGGGTATAGGTACCTTCTAGTCATGAGGCAGTGTTGATTTAAAGCAGCTGTGCAGTTCCATCCCTCCCACTTGAAGATCTGGTTTGTCCCTGCTCCTCAGCTGCAGCTGCATTTTGCAGAGGCAGCCACAAAGCTTTTCATCAGTTCTAAACAGTTCTTTGTTATCTTTCCTTCCTTAACTGAACTTCTGTGTGAGTTGGGTCCATGTGATTTCATTATTTTGTAGTGAAACATGAAAATTTGTCCTTACAGGTGACAACAATAAAATAACCTCCTCACTGTTTCTTTTGTGTCAGAAAAACTAAACAACAGTTTTGACTGTGAATTTTTTATACAATACGTTAATGTCTGGTTGTAAACCAGCTGGTTTATAATTTTATTCTAGAATGTTTCCTTCCCTTCCCCCTCACTTTTGCTAAAGTAATCTGTATTTTCCAGCAGCAACAGGGAAACTGTGCCCTGAAGCAATCCTATAAACACTTGCAAAGAGCATAATTTTTCACAGTCATATATTCATAAGGCAGAAAGTGGGTAGCTTCATGCAGCAGTAGGGAAGGCTGCAGACAGGCTGTCTAGTGGAGTGTGCACTAGGCTGGGATCCAGGAATGCTTGAATCCGAGTGCTGGCGCTTCCACCAGCTTGCTGTGTGGTCTGGGGCCTGAGCAAGCCACAGCTCTGTCTCACAAGCTGCCCGTGTAAAAGGAGGATAATAATATCTGCCTGTTTCACAGGAGTCAACACCCCTGTGGTAATGTTTTTGCAGGACTCTGAAAAGCTAAAGAATTGCCAAAGTGTTAAAGCCTCTACCAAGCAAGGCATTTGTCTCTGCATTTAGAATAAAACTTACTTCAGTGAGCAAAAACATTTCAAACATTTGCAGAGCTGTACACTGTTGGATATTCAGTGATGTTTTCAATTTATATGAGTCAAATTAGAGTGAATTTTTAAAAAGAGGACCAAAGCAGTGGTTTGCACTTTCTGTGCACTTCAGTGGACTTGCTTATCCCTTTGTCATGTGCTCTGTACTTTACATTGTACACTAGCCAGCTGCTAGGTTCCCAGATCCACTGCTGATTTTAGACAACTGAAATCTATTGAACCTGTACTGTTTGTGTTTGCTCATCTGACATTTATGCAGAAAATCTTTTTAGTAAAGCTAAACTAGCTGACATTACAAGATATGCAAAATAAAATCAGGATAATCTAGGATAAAATTGCCACAGTCAAGGGCAATATTAATTCTGTCCTCTTGAGCTATCCAAGCACTAAGGCTTCCAGAGGCACAGAGTGTTTGCTGTAATGCTGGGAGTCCTGCATTTAATCTGACACAGACATGAAGATGCACTTTGAGAGAAATTCTTTGCACAAGTTCTGTAAAATGCATTGTGTGGAGGGAGAGGAGAGGAGAGGAGAGGAGAGGAGAGGAGAGGAGAGGAGAGGAGAGGAGAGGAGAGGAGAGGAGAGGAGAGGAGAGGAGAGGAGAGGAGAGGAGAGGAGAGGAGAGGAGAGGAGAGGAGAGGAGAGGAGAGGAGAGGAGAGGAGAGGAGAGGAGAGGAGAGGAGAGGAGCCAATTTTAATTCTTTTAAATAGGAACTCCTCCTCCCCTCCTCTCCACAGCACAGCTCCATGAGTGGATGAAGCCATTTGTGAGCTGCCATTGAATTTCAAGAGCCATTTTGGTCAATGTGACAAATGTTTCAAAAATCATGAAGCATTCTGTTTAAATGTTTCTGTTATGCCATTTTAAGCACCTTCTGTGATTTAACAGCAGTAATTAGCGTTAAGAAGAAATGCCCAACCTCTTTAATATAAAAGCAGCATCTGCCTCTGTGAGTCCTTTCTCTGCTTCAATCCAGTGTAACTTTTATTCTTAGGACTTTTCTCTAGTGCAAATAGCCTTAGTAATGCAAGAGAAAAATAATTTTAGCTTAATTTGGATTAAGCTTGGCAAGCCTTTCAGTTCAACTGTCTTACAGAATGGTCTGGAGAATGCATTGCACTGGATCTGGCATGCCTTGGAAGTACACACTGGAACACAGGAGAGATGAATGATTGAAGAATAAGAGAAAGAGAAACACTGCCCTTTTTTTAAGGATCAGTAAGTATGTACTTTAATTCATTTAGATATTTAGAGTCTTAATAGGGCTATGACCAGCTATGTAGGCTTTTCCAAGTTGCAGGCTGAGTAGCAAGCAGGTTGTAACTCCTTTCAGCCGGAATAAAGGTGTAGTTACATGTGTTGAGATCAGTCAGTTGAGCCAGCCCCTCTTCTGGCTGCACACACACTGAGTCCAGTGTGAGGGAGGGGCAGAAACCCACTGCCCTGGGTAAGAAAGGATGAAAGCTCCATGTTTTTTTCACAGACACCAGTCAGCTCTGATTCAGCGTAACTGAAGTCATACCCTCAAAAACACCTTAGTGGGAAAGAGGAAAAAAGTCCTAAATTTGAACACATCCCAAAGAGAGGCCTAAGATTCAGAAAACTAAGGAATCACTAGTGTTGTTATATGAGGATGCAAATATCTTGTGATAATCAAGATATCAAGATTCTCAGGAGAATTCAGGCTGAAGAGGTGAGTTACAGAGGGCAAAAGTTTGAAACCTAATCTAAATGCTAATTGAAACTAGTTTGTTTGTCTCCTTTTGGCACACCTGTATCTCTTGATACTTTGCTTTCTCTAGCATATTTCATCTTAGCAAATATATACTTTTGTCTTTATGGTAGGTGAGTTCAGACTGGTTTCAAGGTAGCTGCAAAATGACAAGGTCTCCCATTTCTTGGAAAGAGCCATTCCTAAACTTCACTGTGCTTTACAGTGCTTTTCTCCCTATTCCACCAACTCTATTTTGTTGTGAAACAGTGCAATACAGCACCAGGCTGTGCAGCAGCACCAGCCAAGAATGCTCTCTTTGCTTGCAATGATGTGCCATGCAATATGTCTGAACCTCAAAGATTCCTGCAAATTACTATCACAGCTCTTTTACTGCCATGCCCATGGCAGGGGAACTGCTTTTCCCAAAGCTCTGGTACACAATTGTTTATATCACATTACTTGCCTTAGAATCATAGAATCTTTTAGGTTGGCAAAGACACTTAAGGTTATCCAATCTATGGACCCCCAGGGAGACATACTGCAATTACCATATTAGAGCATTATCTGCAGGAAGGGAGTCAGAACACATAACTTTTGTTATTTGATATTCAATAATATTGCATACATACACAATATGATATTTTGTATAATTATATATGAATGCATATAATTTAACTGCAACTCATATAAGACATATTGAATTAATAGAATAATACAATCATGTGTTGGAAGAGACATTAAAGATCATCTACTTCCAATGCTCCTGCCATGAGCAAGGATACCCTCCACTAGACCAGGTTGCTTAAAGGCCCATCCAACCTTGAAAACTTCCAAGTGCCAAATGTAGACAATGTGAAGCTGAATTTTTGATCACAATTTTTTGACCTTTTGTGATCAATAGCGATCCTGAACAAGAACACAGAGCTGTAGATAAGAGATTCTCATGAATTTGTAAATATCCACCTTCTTCAGGGAAAGGGTATTTTTAAATTTAAAAGCTAATATCTTTATTTCTTTTTGAACATATCTTGCAAAATAATATAAACAGTATTATATTCTTAAACTTCTGACATCACAAATCAGTTTCTCTATTTTTATATCCAGATTTATTATATGTTATTGGTATAGCAAGCATAAGGAAGCAATCCAAATCTATCATCCTTAAATTATGGGAATGAGGACACCAGCATCATCACTTTTGAGCACCTTCTTAAAGCATCCTTTAAAAATTCCAGAAGTCTCACTCTAATCTGGTTGACAGAATAGAACACACAGAGGTAGAAGAAGGGGGTTAAATGAAAATTGTTTGAGAATAATGAGAGTGATGAATATGATTTCTAGATACTATTTCTACCTATCATTTGTTAGTCCTGCAATTTTGTTTGAATTGCAAAATCTGCATTTTGCATTGAAATTTATTCAAAGTCTCACATTTTTATGAGGAGATACTGATTAGCTGAATGACTTGGTACCACAAATCATACCCTATGTCTGGCACAGGCTCTTTACACTGTAGCTTCCACTTCTATAATTTTCTCATTGGTAAAAATTGTGTTGCTTTTCTTTAGACGAGATTGTGGAGCCTGGAGATGGAAAAAATATATCAGCTGCAAAACCACCCCATTTAGACCCATCTGTTTTTCCTGTTCACAGTGCAGAAATCTTAGGCATTCTTTCCCATATGTTGTCCTTTTGCACTGGAATAGCTCCACAACAAGATTTGCTATTGCTTTCGTCAGAAAAAAAAAACAAAACAAACATTCTAAAAGATCCTTAAGAGCAAGAAATAGTTTCAAATATGTGGCCTGTATTTGACATTTCTGCATTTTTTTCTAGATATATTTTCCCTCTTTATATTCTAAGAAATGGCTTGCCTCACTGCTATTTAGAGCAAGCAGAGATTTGCAGACCATTCTTGAAATAGACAGACAGGAAATTGGGCTAGATTTACAGTATGCTGAACTCTTTGAACCACCAAACCTGCAATAACATGAACTAATTTCTGCTAACTCTGCTCCTGCCCTTTAATGTCCTAGCTGCACTTGGAGGACTGGAGTGGCACAAAACCCATCATGTACAACTACACAATCATTATTGCTTTCTCTCTTTTAGGCAATAATCTTGCAAGGAATAAATTCACAGGAATTTTTTAGTGCCATCAAATAGTCGTGGTATATCCTACATACATTGTGTGATCTCAGCTGAGGGCCTGTATTTAGTATAGAGCACTGTGTCCTGCTGCTAAAGCACTTTCACAATAATGCAGTAATTGAGGTTGAGAATTAGCAAGACAGCTGGACACATGCAGAAGGTTTATAAAGGTTTTACACCATTAAAAACAATTTAAAGGCTGTAATATGATTTAGACTTGGTTAGATTAGAACCTTTTTACCTAATTTAGTTACTCCCAAGTTAAAAAGAATACTTTGAATTGTTCTTCTACATGTTCTTTCCTGCCTTACTGAAGTGGGGCTTTGCAAAGGAGAGGAAGTGAAATACACTGAATATTTGCCATCATGTTTTACTGGTTACTGGGCTGGAAAAAGAACACCACCACACTAGTGCAGAATGGCAATGTGCAATTCCTTACCCTCTGCTCATATGTAGTAGGACAATATTGCACTTATTTGTTCTTTATTCTTGAACCATCTTTGGAGCAAGGTAGCCTTTGAGTTTCTGTTATTTTCTTCTACCTCCTTGTACTACAAGCACAGTCTGTCACTAAAACTCACTTTCATCTCTGCAAACCACTAAAATAAATTGCCCTTCTGCTGTGGAAACAGGTTGTTTATTTAATGCTGCCTGACTTTATTGTTTTATAAAACTTTGATTTGCCCATCTTCAGTTCTCTGACTGTCTGCAGGAAGTGTAAGGATCAGCAGTATTGCAACTAGCCAATAACAGTGGGAACAGGTAATGCCAGCAGGTCTGCAAGGAAGTGCAAGCAAGAGCACTCTGATAATTACCATGGAGAAAGGAGGAGCCCTGACTTTACAATGATGAGAATCTTGTAAATGACTTTACAAGAGAGTTGCCTGTGTAAATCTCATGAATGATGTTTTCTTCTGATAACTGAGAAATTCTAATTATTTCTAAAGCAGGAGCTTATGTCAGCAAACTCACTTTAAGTGAATAAATAATGGTAGTAATAAATAATTTTAAAATTTCCTAATCCCACTGTGATCTCACATTGTTTGTTACTTTCTTAGCTAGATTGGATAGTATGGTTGTCTATAAAAATTAATTTAAATACTACAGTAGTGATTAATTTAATGAAGAAGAAATGAAAATTGAAATTGGTCTAAATTACTTTTTCTGTATCAAAAAGAAAAGGATTTTCTGTAGGCAAATTAAAAAATCAACACTGAGTAGCAATGTCATGACATGGGACATCAGTATGAGAAAAATCAGTTGAAAATTTTCTGAGTAGATTACAGATAAATCATGAGTTAAGGATTGTTTAAACAGATGGCTTGCAAGTTAGCTTCCAGTAAGACACATAACATTCACAGAAAGTCTAATCAAATAAATTATTACATTATACCAAAAGTGGATTCACTGGTAGATCTATCTACTAAAATTACTCAAGAATTTTTGCCATTAAAAGATGAAGCAATGTGCTGAAAGACAAAATTATTAAAGGAATAGAGAGCTGATTTATTTCAGTTTAAAAGGACAAGAAGTCTGTCAGGGCTGATAAAATATTTTCTTCTTAAGTGAGAAATTGAAAGCTGTGGCTTAGATTCTGCTCAGTTAAATTGCTCTGTGGGTGTTAATTTCTCTAATTATGATTCATTATCAATAAAGGAATGAGTAGAAAACCAAGTGAAAGACTTTCTGATCTAAGATATGGACTGGAATTATATGTTCTTTGAAACTCCTTCAGGTGGATATAGAGGATTAGGACTAGAGTAGGGGATGACTGGAAATCCACCCATTTGCCATGAGTTTTTGCTCAAAAACCCCTAATCCCCCCACCATTTTTAGGAATAATTTAATACTTTTTTTAATTATTATTATTAGCTCAACAGATTTTTCAGATTCAGAAAATCAGATTTTGCCCATATGGTTTCAGAAATAGGAGAAATTTCACTGAGAGGGACAGCAAACATGCCCTGCATCTTGCACATGGCTTTGTTTTCTCTCATGTCCTGATGTCCTTCAGCAGTTATTCAGTTTTCATGAGAACCAGTGTCTCCTGGGTCTGCCACCCAGAGCTGTGCTTACAGCCTGTTACACACCAGGCTGACAGAGCTGCTGCAATGCAGAAAGCCAGAGCTGCACCTTGCCTTGCCTTGCCTTGCTTTGCCTTGCCTTGCCTTGCCTTGCCTTGCCTTGCCTTGCCTTGCCTTGCCTTGCCTTGCCTTCCCTTCCCTTCCCTTCCCTTCCCTTCCCTTCCCTTCCCTTCCCTTCCCTTCCCTTCCCTTCCCTTCCCTTCCCTTCCCTTCCCTTCCCTTCCCTTCCCTTCCCTTCCCTTCCCTTCCCTTCCCTTCCCTTCCCTTCCCTTCCCTTCCCTTCCCTTCCCTTCCCTTCCCTTCCCTTCCCTTCCCTTCCCTTCCCTTCACTTCCCTTCCCTTCCCTTCCCTGAAACTTCCCTGAAACTTCCCTACTCTGAAACTTCCCTTCCCTGAAACTTCCCTGAAACTTCCCTGAAACTTCCCTGAAACTTCCCTGAAACTTCCCTTCCCTTCCCTGAAACTTCCCTTCCCTGAAACTTCCCTTCCCTGAAACTTCCCTTCCCTTCCCGAAACTTCCCTTCCCTGAAACTTCCCTGAAACTTCCCTGAAACTTCCCTGAAACTTCCCTGAAACTTCCCTTCCCTTGCTTTGCCTTGCCTTGCTTTGCTTTGCCTTGCCTTGCTTTGCCTTGCCTTGCCTTGCTTTGCCTTGCTTTGCTTTGCCTTGCCTTGCTTTGCCTTGCTTTGCTTTGCCTTCCCTTGCCTTGCTTTGCCTTGCTTTGCTTTGCCTTGCTTTGCTTTGCCTTGCCTTGCTTTGCCTTGCTTTGCTTTGCCTTGCCTTCCCTTGCCTTGCCTTGCCTTACCTTGCCTTGCCTTGCTTTGCCTTCCCTTGCCTTCCCTTGCTTTGCCTTGCCTTGCCTTGCCTTGCCTTTTCCTTCTCTTCCTTCCTTTTATGTGTAGGTATGTACCAGAGCAGGTTCAAGCAGAACTGCTCTGTAAAAGGAAATGTGGAATTTTGTTCTTACTCAGTTAAGTATTTACCAAATAAGTCAGTGAGCATTGTCACTGCCTGGGCAGGATGATGAGATGGTTCTAATGGTTTCTGAAATTCCTGTTCAAGATGCCAATCTTAAAGACCTGCCACAATCTTTTATATTCGTAAAATTTTCTCTCTTTCCTCAAAGTCCTGGGTAAAATGCACAAGTTTTAATTTTAAAACCATTTTTCTAGATATTTTAGAAGGTTTTTTTTATTATATTCTTTTAAAATATGCTACTCTATTATTTTAATACTATTTTGTTCTCATTTCTGTATGGCTACTGCACAATGAAATCTTAATTCCTTTTACAGTTTAGTCTTTATTATTGTAAACACAGCTGACTTTTTAAATTTTATCCCAGTTTGCCCTTTAAATGTATTTAACACACATTTTAATGTCATACAGAAATGTGTTTAGATTGCCTGTGGTCTTGCTTGTCTATCAATGAAATGCTACTTAAATGTATTTAAATTAGTTTAAATGCATACACATGTTCCCTGGATGGGAAGTTTCAGAACTCTCTTGTTTAACAATACTGATATATTTTATAGCTACAAGTTCTTAATTTTCATTGCAAAAAAGTGTGCTTCTTAATTAAAATATGTGAAATACAGAAATCATATATTTATGATAAGTTCAGAAGAAAAAAATCTTTAATAGAATATCTCAGGGAACATAGTTTAAAAAGTTTAATATTTAGAGTCCATTCTCAATAACAGTTTAAAGCTAGACTGTGTAAAATGGGTCAGAATAGCACAGAAAAAATCCTTGAGTCTGATGTCTGCATTAGCCAAGATCACTGATTATATTGGAGTTTTAATCCCTGATGTTACAGTTTTGCTATAGGGAATCTATTCTGCCATATTCTTGATACAATAGTGTTGGAAGCTCCTCTACTAATGGATGTGAGAAGAAAGGGCAAAGAAAACAATAATAGTAATACTACTAACAATAACAGACACAATAATCATAATAATAATAGCAGATAAAGACTCTTCTTGAGGAAGTCCTGATGCAATTGGAGAAGATGAGTACAAGATATTCTTCCTGAATGTTTGCTGTCTTTACAGAGATAGCAAGGTTCAGAGCTCTTTTATTTCTCACTGATGATGCATTATTTTCTTGCATGCTGTGTTTTGCAACCTTTGAAGCCAGAAGACAAATCTCCAAAGCATGAATAATGTATACAGATTTTTATAATGTTTAAGAGCAACTTACCTCCACTGACAACTGGGCATGTTGCAGGTGGATGATAATTTGAAAGCCATAAAATTTGCATAATTACCAGCTATAGGGCTGTAGTAGTAAACATTTCAGTTTTTGCTTCTGCAATTAGAAGTGTAAAAAACCTGTTTTTAAAAAAAATCTGTGATTATCACAGTTAATTAATTTATGTGAAAGACAGAAAGAAAACCAAAGCTGATTTGTGTCTCAGAGAATTTGCAAATCTATTCTATATGCACTGCAAAATTACAGTGGCAATGATACACAAAAGCTTTGCAGATGCAACCACAATACAGTTCTTATTTTGAGATAGAGCAATACACCTCAGACTGAAGGAGTGACATCAATGAGAATATAACAAATATTTACTGTGAGCAGTATTTGAACATCACTTCTTTGTCAGAAAATGAAAAGGCTGTATTCATTTGGGTATATGGGTGCGTGCCTTAACTGTGCTTTTGCTCTTTTTAATATTTCCCCTTCATTATTTTGACTGTCCAAAGAGTAAAAATATCTATTAATAAGAACACATTCAGCAATTATTTATTTCTAAACCCAAACTCCATAACATGAACAGTATCTTGTCTCCTCAGAGAAAGGTTTGGAATTTTTCAAAGAAAGCACCTGTGTCCTAGAAAAGGTTCATTCATTAGTGCCAGGAGGGAAACAACCCTGCTTTCTCATACCCTGCAATCTTAGTAGGTATCTAGCTGCCAAAAAACAGCATGTAGAAGATATAATGAAATGTGGATGATCTAGGGCAAAAAAAGTTGTAATTAGGAGAAATTATGGTGTTTACAAATTGCAAAGCATAAGAAAGTTGTAGCTTCAGAAATCTAGATATTTCCCTCTGCCTGCTTTAGTATTTAAACAGTATCCAGCCAAAATCCATTTTTTGACATATACCATCTGCAGGTAGGACAGGATAGCTTGAGAAGAACCCTGTGGAAGGCTCCCTGTTGACTTTGATTTCTTTCTCTTCTCAGATCTTTCTCTCTGAGTAACTCCAATTGAAGCAGCAAGTCCTTCTTTCACTGCCCCTGCCACAGAGAGAACAGAGGAGCTATTTGAAGTCTAACTCTCCAGAGAGGAGAATCAACTGAAGTTTTACAATGTGTTTTATTTAATTTTTAAATCAATCAGTTGTCTATTAGAAAACCCTCTATATTCACAAACAAAATAGCAGTCTCTCAGGTTGGATTTCTGTTGTACCCAGGGCAGCTTACTGAGTTTCAGAATTTTCACCACACTTTTAGAAAACCTTTCATTTTCACGGTGGTTTTTAAAACCTCACGAACTTTACAAAAGATGTGCAACTTTTGCCACTAATCTCGAAGTTCTTTGGTGGTAAAGCCTGCAAGGTGAGTTCACCTGCTCCTCGAGGTGCTCAGTGCCTGGTCTGTCACAGCTGACTGATACTGGTGCAGTGCAGTTCACAGCCACCACAGTCCCATTACTCTCAGAAAGTCTGCTGCAGGCATCACTGCCCAGCACACCTACTTTGGGATTGCTGGAGAGTGAAAATTTTATATATAAGGAAGAAAGGATGATTTATAGTAAGTCTTGCTCTAAAAGGCAGTAAATATATGTGTAGCTGGGGAATACAATCTGGGGAAACACTAAATAGGAAGGAGTCAAAGGAAACTGATGATTAAAATAATATATACATCAAATATTTACCCCTTACAGAGGTAAAATATTACATTTTATTTCATTACATTTTCAGAGTCCAAGGCTTTTTGGATCTATAACTATTTCCAAATATCTAGAGGTTTTGAAATTTATCAAAATATTGTATTAAATATTAGTTAGGATAAGGCTTCAATAAGGTCCACTGTGGTTTACTAGGTAAAAATATTAACATCACTTATTTTTATTAATTACATTAATCTCTAAGATGTACTACTACTTTGTTCATTTCTAGTGTGAAGTTGATAAATCTGATTCAAGCTGATAAAGGAACAGGAGGATCAGAGATAATTAAAATGAAATATAGGATACATGAGCCTCTTTATATTGTATTAAATAATAATTATTTCAGCCACAGTAAATTGAATATGTCATTAACCCTGCATGTTTTTTGGTACATCAATTAAAAGTTAAATGACATGCTTCATGGAAAATAAAAGCAAAACAGATATCAAAGGAAGAAAGGTACACGTACAATGAAAGACTAAGTGTAAACTTCTTGCCAGAAGACTGAGAGGAAAAAAAATCTGTCCTCACTCCCATTAAGTGAAAATGGAACTTCTTTAGCATAAACTGTCTTGGAAATCTTCATAAACTGCTGATCTCAAATTTTGAGGATGCCTATGTATTGTTATGCTGGTTTGATGAGATTGATTGTTCTTATTCTTTGGTGAAAAGCTTATTTATGCAGTGATAAAAGTGTAATACTTTAATTTCTGTCAGTAGGGGTTAAAACATGGCTAAGCAAATAGATTGCAATCTGTGGGACACACTGTCCTGGTTTCAGCTACCATAGAGTTAATTTCTTCTCAGTAGCTGTTACAATGCTGTGCTTTGGATTGGGGGATTTTTTTGGTGGGGGTTAGGAGGAGAGAGGGGGATTGAGTGAGTGGCTACGTGGTGCTTAGTTTCCAATTGGGTTTAAACCATGACATATTCTTAATGAAGGACAGGAATAAAGTTAAATAGGGTATTGTCAAACTGCAAAACTAACTTTATTTATCTATCTATCTATCTATCTATCTATCTATCTATCTATCTATCTATCTATCTATCTAATCTATCTATCTATCTGTTTCCTCCTGCTTGAAACTACATTTTCTTTTCTCTCTACAGATTTCCTCATTTTTGACAAGCTTTGAACCATTGGGTAATACAGACCAGAAGTGACTGAAGGGGATGATATAATTTCGACCTCTACTCAAAGCAGGGGTAACTTCAAGGTAAGGTAAGATTGCTCAGGACCTTGCCTGGTCAAGTGCTGAGTTATTTCCAAGATTGGGTCTTCTACTGCTTCTCTGGGCACCCATCCCTGTGCTTGGCCACCCTCACAGTCACAGTTCTTTGTTTGCAGTTAGCTTCAGTTTCCCTTGTGACCACTGTAACCTCTCTTTCACTGCATACTTCTACTAAAAATTCACTTTCATTATCTCCATAGCCCCTTTTTCATAGCTGAAGACTAAAACTGGGTCCTCCATCAGTCTTTTCTCCAAGCTGAACAAACCCACCATCCTCAGCCTTTCCTGACATGACATGCATTTCCCCTTCCATCATTTTGGTGCCCCTGTGATGGGTTCTCTCCAGGTCTTTGCTTTCTGTTGTACAGAGAGGGAACAATATTCTAGTTGTGGAATTATGAATGTTGGGTACAGAGAAGTAATCACTTTCCTCAGTCTGCTGGCTATGATTTTGTTAATGCCGCCCAATATTCAGGAAGCTTTCATCACCAATAGACTATAATAATTTTGTGTTTAACTGGGTTCTCTGGGTAGCCAGAATTCAACCTTACAGTCATAGCAGGAGACTTGCTGGAACTGTTACTTAAATACCTTAATTTCTAAAATATTAAACAGTTAAAGAATTAGAGGAAAGTGTATTCACATGCTTCCTACTAAAAATGTTTCCCCATTATTAGACACATGTATTTGTTTTCTTATGGTTTGAACATCCATTGGAATTACTGAGCATAACCACCAGCTCTGAGTTTACACAAGATATACATTCATTCTTTTATGGAATCTGGTGACTGAAACAAGAACAGCCTCCACCCAAAACACAGATACTTATCAAGAGGTGAGATAATTCATAATCCAAAATTTTATCGGTAGTTTGTAAGTACTTGGAAAAGAAGCATCAGATATATGAGTAAAGCCACAAGAGGAGCAGCAAAGATGAAAACAAAGATCCAGTGGGTATATATGATAGAGAAAGGCCTGTACAGAGATGTTGCAGTTGCTTTGTTTTGAGAGAAATTATAACATAAACAAAGAGTGAGAATAAAACCTTTAGAATATACCAAAAGCATACTGCTAGAAAGGATGGCTTTTTTCCAACTGTTAGTCCTTGGTGATAAATATACTCCTATTTGATTTTCATTGCTATTAGGAAGATATGACTTTTATGGGAAAAAAAATAGTTCTTTTTATAGTGTAAAGCCTCTCAAGTGTCTCATTTGCTTGAAGAGCAAATAGGTTTACAACCTAACAGATGGTGAGATTCAAGGAGAATCTGCATACCAAAAATGTACCAACCTAAGTGTCCATATTGTACAAACACACCACTCCAAGGTGGTACATTTGGTTTTCATGGGTTGGTTTGATTACAGCAACAACTAGTTACTTCAACTACTTCAAGCAGTAATCTTAAATTGGTCTGAGTGGTTCATACAGGTATTTTTAATGAAGTTAAAAATTATTAAAGCTAAATTGGCATAAAGTCTGATCTGATTGCTAGCCTCAGTTTATGCCCTTTGACTGTAGAAGACAGTAGAGCAATGAACACAGACAAAGCTGTCTAGGCTGAGTCAGATGAATTAGATTCATGAATGAAGTCACTCAGTGACTTGTCTGGAAGGAATGCTGTTTCCTTCTACTGAAACTAACGCCTCTGCTTAGATACTGAGGAAGTGTTACATACATCCTTAAGGTGATAAGGTTTAGTGTCTAAGACACCCAGTGAGTGTGCTCTGCAAGGGAATAGAGCATCAGTCTGACCAATATGGCTTTGGAAAAGACATTGGATCCTTGTGGTGCTACATTACAGCCCTTGTATAGCTGAGTTAATTGATTAAAATTTTCTTTTTTTTGCATGTATATCTGTAGCACACCCACTTATAAACTGGCACAGGCAAGAGGAACCTTCTTAATATTTCCTCTCATTTCCTTTACACTGTGCTACAGCAATGAAGCTGAAGTGCTGAGGTTATTTAATGTTTTTGTAGAACTAAAATACTTCACCTCTCCTGCTTCTCTTCTTAGCCTGCCTGTTTCCATTCTCTGATGGGCCATGTTTATGGAATGTACTCATGAAAGTGTGCATATAACTGAAATACTTTTGTTCTAGGATTGCACCAAGTAAAGGATAAAGCTTTGTTTATCAATACTTTATGAGTCCACAGTATTAAATCTCAAATTATGAACTAAAGTTGAAAGTACAACGCAGGGCAATTTGGAAGAGAAGGAAGGGGAGAAGAGGGACTGTCTTTAAGGTCAGATCTAAACCAAACCATTCTGTGATTCCATGAAAGCAAACATGAAGACATGCAGAAGAGAAGCTTCTTTCCTTCCTTTCTGCATGGGTGGTGGCTCTGCACTGAATTATGTGTTGGTGCCACATCCTTATGCCAAGATGCATGATACAGGTATGCTCATGTCAATAAGAGAAGAGCAGAGATACACCCTGACACACCTATAATTCTGTTCCCTTTTCCAATTTTGGTACTTTTCAATGGTAGAGGAGCAAGTGAGAAGCTGGGGCACCATTTACCACTGAGGAGTGTGGGACTGGCAACTGTACAGGAGCTGTGCAGAGATGGAAAGTGGGGTGGTGATGGAAATCAGGCCCTGCTAGCCTCATCTTTTTTCCTCCCTGGTAACATTTGTGACAAAAGGACTGATTGGCATACTTAGCTGGTATGTGGGAATTCTGTCTTTACATTTAATATGAAAGTTAAAAAGCAAGTCCCCAAGCCATGCCCCTACTCAGTATTCTGAGTGCTGGTATTCTCAGCTCATTTGCTTTTTGTCCATGCTCTCCTACTCTGCATCAAGTACTGCATTTGCTAGCTATTCAAAACACACAGGGGAGATAACAAACATTCTTTGAATCCGTGCTCTGGATTTGACCTCTGTTTCAGGTGGATCTGAGTGCTGATCTCCCACCCTCTAGGTGGTTATTCTGCACTCTGTGGTATAGGACCAGCAGCAGTATAGCAAATCTATTTCCTTCATTCTTATCAAATATCTTGCCCAAACCAAGATACTTCTGCTGTGCTGAAGAACAATTGCAAAATTAAATTGTTGTTTTGAAAATCACTATTTTCCACCACTTCAGTATACAATTTCTAGTCCCTCAAAACCTTTCTTTTTTCTTCTTTTGCCTGACAAATAGATAATTTTGCAAAGAGAGTTTCACTCAGCTGTATAAATATGGGATCTAATACTAGTCAGTTTTTGGAGTCAAAATGAGTTAAGCTATTGCTTTGATAAATATAATAAGGATCTAATAAAGTTAGAATTTGTACAGCACATTTTTGATGAAATCAAGCACTCCGTGCTGCTTCTCCAATGTCTGAATAAAAAAATTCCAGCCACACAGATTATCACAAAGCACTGACCAAAGCCTGATCTCATTTATGAAACTTTGACACCAGGTAGTTTGTATTGGGACAAACAAGAACAATGTCTTAACCTGGACTGAACTTAGCTTATTCTTTTCTAGAAGAAGATAAAATATAAGCCTCCAGGATATCCTTCTGATAGAAATATTTTTGGAGACTGCTTTTCCTATTGCTAGGATCAGGAAATGTGTTTTTTGGTGGTTTTTTTTTGTTTTTGTTTTTTTTTGTTTGTTTGTTTGTTTGTTTGTTTGTTTTTGTGTTTTTTTTTTTGTTTTTTTTTGTTTTTTTGGTTTTTGTTTTTTGGTTTTTGTTTTTGTTTTATTTTGTTTTGTTTTGTTTTTATTTTTTAGTTTTTTCAAAGCTATTAGGTTCTAAAAAATATTTATTTTGGTAAAATAAAGCAAAGATTTAATAAAATTTTAAATTTATTTGGCCTTTGTATTTGAAATCTTAAGTATCAGCAAGGTTAGCAAACTGCTTTATGTGCCTTGCTGAGTTAATCTGAACCAAAATTGATTTGTGAAGAGACTGATGATTTTGAATTATATTAACATAAATCATCATGGAGCATATTTCAATTCAAAACCTAGGGAACATAACCACTGTTGCCTAATTTTCACTACTGCTTAAATCTAATACTCAAAATAAAACACAAAAATAGAAGTCAGAGAAAACTAAAAGGAAGGAGAAAAACGGTGCAGTTAAACATACAGACCAAAACAATATCTTTGATTAGTATATTTTACCAAATGATCAAGTTGATTTATTTTTAAGCAAACAAAGGTGTCTGTAAGTTATATGCTTAAAATAGAACAGGATACAGATTTCACAAACAATGTATTTTTTAGGTAAATTTGATCTTTAGAAGGATCAGTTAAGTGATTTACCAAGGCATAAATCACTAGTGGTAAGTTTCATTTACTACAGCAATGATAAAAGTTGTGACTATACTTCAAATCTTTCTAAATTTTTCCTCCAAGATTCTTTCTACTGTGACAAGAATCATTCAGCTGGTGTTCTTTGTTTCATTTGAAAAGGACTTGTCATACACCACAAATGAAAATTAAACTTTTGTGCCATCTGTCATTTATATAAAATCAGTGTCTAGGTGCTGTCAGTTGCTTTTCTCTGTTATTAGCTGAGAGTTAACCAGTTCCTCAAAGGTGAATAAAATACTGATATGTGGGAGGTTTGTCCTGGTACATGCAGTAGTGTAAATCTAAGTGTATTTAATATTAGGTAAAAAGCCTCCAAATTCAAGGCACTGAGGTCTTTTCTGTATTCTGTGCTAAAAGTGAAAAAAGAAAGGAATAGCTAAGGCCTAAAGTCAGAGAAGCAGGATACATTTCTTCCAGAAAGGCAAGATATTGTAATTCAGGTCCTCTTGGCAAAGCCATTCAATGGCATTTCCTTTCATTGTGAAAGCAAAACATCAAAAATTACTCAATTGAATTTAAAATTATATTCAATATAGCTATTTGTGCAGCCAAAGTAAACCAGTGGAATGATGTTCAAAATGGAAGGGTAACTGGAAATATTTAACTTCTTGAGACAATCTATATCACAAATTTCAAGCAATTCTCTGAACTCACTCTAGTTGCTGAAGAAGAGCACACTGCATGCTGAGTATTATTGCATTGATCAGTGCTTAAAATCCTGACCTTAGCAAGGTTTAGATTAGCTTAGTAGAAACAGAAGTCAATACAAATGTCTTTGTCTCCACTTGAAAGCCCATATATATTCAGAAGGAAAATAATAGTAGTGATTCTACTCGATATTAGATTAATTTTCTTGTCTAAATGAAAAGTATTAGGACTCTGCATCACTGAGATGAAAAAGAAGATGAATCAGAGATGAGCTGCATGATGGTGAGCTTCTGGAGAGTGAATTTCTAGGATCAGTAGAAGTGAAATGGATGTGACAGAAGTACACGTGCAAAAAGGATCTCCAATTTCAGGAACAAGCCTGCATGTTCAGGTACACAACAACGAGATGAAAACTGACTAAATATACTAATTAAATGCTTTGGAAGTGCAAATTTCCTTTGTCTAATATATGTAATAGCAATATACATATACATATATATATATACACACACTAGAAATATCAATACAGATGTAGAATAAAATGTAAGGAGGATAGATTTCACCATGTGTTTTTCAACTCTGAACATCAAAATGTGTTAAAACATGGGTTATGCATGCACATCACAGTAAAACAAAGCATCAGCAGCTATATGGACATATTATAAGCACACAACCAATTGGAAACTTTGTAATAAAAATTAACTCCATGTTTTTGAAGGGTTTGCTCAATTCCCGTATCGTTGTCCTGGTTTCAGCCAAGGATGGGGTTATTTTTTTGCAGTAACCACAAGGTTACAGGTTCTACCTGGAGCCATGTGAGCGTGTGTATTCTACACCATGTTATTCTACACCATGATAACTGCTTAAGAGTAGGAATTTCAAAAGTATTGTAGGGTGAAGCTTTTAAAAGTATCAGTCTTTCAAGGACCACAGCAGAGGTCACTGCAGACAAATGAATAAGTGCTCTTAGAATCTGGAGCTGAGGTTTGAATTTACAGGAGGTGAGTATTGTAATTATACACAGGATATGGCTGGTCTCACTTTGTGGAGTATCAGAATGGTTCAGCACAACTGTTTCTTAAACTGGCATCAGCATTCTTATCACAGCCTAACACCACTTCTCTGGTAATTAAAAATATTTTAATTATAAAAGAAAGCTAGACTGGTGAACTGATCTGGCAAAAGAAGGGAAAGGAATGATGTAAATGAAGGAAAGGAAATAAAAGGAAGAGAAGGAGACAGTGGGGAGGAAAGAAGGGTTAAAAAAAAAAAAAAAAAAAAGGAAAGAGAAAAGCAAGGGAAAGGAAGAAAGAGAAAGGGAAGATTGCTGAAAAGATTAATTTTCAGCAGGTTTCCAGGTTCAGTTCAGTACTCCTGCAGCTGTGCCAGCACACTTCAAGGAGCAGTTCAAGGGCAGAAATAACTAACTGGAGTGTGGGAAGAGGAGTGTGCTAACACCATACTGCTGCTGAGAGATGCAAATGAGATCCAGTGTCAGGCTCAGCAATTTCCAGCAAGGAGCAGTGCTGCCTTGCTTCAGCTGGGCTGGCACAAAGTGACCCCCAGCAAACAACTGGCACCTGGCAGCTTGGCTGATCATTTGGAAAACATTGCTGCACTTGAACAGAGGCACTTAAAGAAGGAGACGAGCCCTGAAGTACTTCTGAGGAGCCACGCCTCTGTGATTTTGGTGTGCACAAGCAGAGAAGTGACAACTTTCAGCAGCTGCACACAGAGCTGCAGAGCTGGGCTGCTCTGAGGAGACCAGTGCCACTGAGCACAGCAAGGCTCCTGACACCAGCTTTAGCTGGAAATATTTCAGCAGGCTGTTCATGGTTTGTTTACTGATAAATACCTCTGTATGCAATGCAATGTGCAATGGTGTAGGCAAATCTCGAATTTATAAATTCACACCATCCCCCCCAGTAAATCAGCTATCCCTGTAAAAATGCAGATTTGCTGAGGCAGAGATGTCTGTGTTGGGGCTTTTCTCAGCAAAGATTTTGGTCAAGAGTGGGCACATCTCTGCTTGCTTTGCATCTTAGCCAAAGCAGCAGCAGTCTAAGCACACAGCTTAGGCACAGTTATATTGTAGTGTAATTGATTTTTACTTGTACTGAAGGTCCTAATAATGCATTTCCCCAGCTGATTTTGGGCAGTGCTTAGCCTAGGGTTGTGAGAAAAATGTTTTATTTGGGATTTACATTGCCAGAAATGTTAACTGTTATCAAGTAAATTCACTGGAGAAGGAACAAGTCTGGGTTTCACCAGGGGAGAAGAGGGAAGAGGCACTCAAGAAAAGTTGCTGTTAGAGATGAAGAATATTTTATCAGTATACATTTTATCAGTATAACATCCTAACAGTGGGAAACAAGACATCAGATAATTTACCAGTATTGCAACAGCAGCAAACATTTTACATGCAAACTGGGTCTAAGCCATTTAAATACATGTGGTACACGGGACGTGATTTTTCTGCAGGAAGAGATCATTAAAGGTAATTATGACCTCTAAAGTACTTTTTTCTGATTGAGCCTGTGAAACTACGTCCATATGTATATGTGCTTGTGTGAAGAGGTGTGATATATTCCAGTAGGCACCCAAAGGAAACCAGGGGGGACTTTTTGCTGTGCTAGTGACCAGGGAGCCACAGCCACAGCATCCATGACAGGTCAGGATGAGGCTGCTCTTTCCCAGATGTATCTGCTGCAAACAAAACCAGACTACATCCCTCAAAAAATGTGGGCACTGAGGTGAGCATGTCTGCCACAGCATGAGTAGAGGCAGCTTCCCTGGAGTAAACTTTGCTTTTTTAAAAATTTTCTTTTTCTATCCTGACTCTAGGTTTGCCTCAAGGCATCTTTTGGCTCCCTGATGGAGAGACATTAAAAAAAGCCTTGGAATCTGCTGAGGTTTCTACTGTTTCTCCAGATGTGTCTCCTCAGGAGGCCTTTTGTCTGCACAGGTGCTGCATTGTTGAGCTTCTGAGCCTCTTTGCTCTTCCTCAACACCCAGCAAAACCTCCTTCCCATGCCAGAGACTTGCATAGCTTGTCAGCCAAAGCTATTTCATCAAATGGTTCCCCCTCCAAGCAGCTCTTGTTACTGTGTATAGAGCAGTGGGTCCAATGTTAGGACTTATAGTCTTTTTTTTTTGGTCAGTTTGGTATGGTAACACGAGCATTGCTCAAGTGTCTATTAAGGTATTGCAGTCTCCTGCAGCCATGTGGTGCCACATTTGTTTAGAAACACATTTTCTGGCTTCATTAAAACTCTTTGGAATGTTTGTCTGTTTTTTAAATGCCTTTAGAGAAATCAATCAATCAATCAATCAATCAATTAATTTTTTTATCCAATATATAAATTTAATGTGTTGGTCCTGACCTTCATAGCCCAATTTTGATTTTGATTTTTGATTTTAGGTCTATAAGAGAAAATTTAAAAAAAAAATACATAGATCTTAAACTTTGCATTTATCCATAAATTTCCAAAATTTTTTACATAGCACATGGCAGGAAGAAGCCACTTTTTTTTATTGCTCAGGACATAAAGGAGTGCAGGAGTTAAACAGGTATTCAGCTCAGAATCTGCAATATTCCTGTCATTCTCAAAAACACAGAAGTACCTTACAGACTTCCACAGCCTCTTTCAGTTCTTCAAATAGTTTCTACCCTGAGGTTTTTCTTAATATCTGATCTGTCACATAAACCTCTCTACTGTATTTTTTATCTGTGAATTCTGTTATTCTTTGCTGATTCTTTCATTCATTCTTCCAGTTCAGAACTGAGTAATGGATGTAATATTTCTTCCCAGCTCTCTACAGCCTTTCACTCAAAGAAAGACAAGCCTGTAGGCAACTGCAATCATAGTTATGTGATTAAAGAGTTTGCCCAAGGGGAAGAAAACAGGACTCAGCTTCTTGCACTATCACAGGTGCTGCAGTGCTGATGGTGAGCTGTGCAGGCCCACAGCCAAGGAGGGTTTAGGGTCTCATTAAAAGCTTCTTGTTCTCCTCAGCTACGAGCCTAACCTCTCTCCTGCATTCCCCCTTTCATGCTGGCAAGTCTGCTGAGAATGCCTTTGAAGTTGAGGTACATAGTGGAAATGAGCAGGGGAACCAAGCTTGCTGCTGATGATGAGACAGAAGCCAAGCTGTTGTCAGTCATGTCAACAGTGATTTTCTCCTAAGGCTTTGCAGACCTAAAATTCAGGTCTGAGGAAACACAGGAATGAGAAATGAGGTGGTGATAGAGTCTGGGCACCTCCAAAGATTAAGCAGGAGCTTTCAAGAACTCAGTTTTAGGTTCTTAAATTCCAAGTCTCACTTAGGAATATCATCACCTTTCTTGACCCAGGCCTGGTGATAGCTGTGTTTCTGTGGCTGCCTCTTTGGAAAGGGATTTGGGAATATCTACACTCCCAAGTATCTGTTAAGTGAGATAATAGCACTTGAATATTTCTTGTGGTCTGAAGCTGAATATTATCACAGAAGCTGAGGAAAGCTGGGATATTCCTTTTTTCCAAACTGCATGTTCAAATGAAAAAAATGCTTCAGACTTCACTCATAACTAGTTTTATTTCATTATTTGATTAAACTTTCTAACCTGTAGACTTACCATACAAGCAGACAAAACAAGGCTGAAGTACAGAATCCATAGCTCCGTGGATGTAAGGTTCTCAGATGGAAAAACAGGGTGTATATGGAGGTTGGACTTTGGGAACAGACATCATTTGAAGAGAATTGTTTCGAGATCCTATTTCTAGATGTAGTCTCTTTAATGCTGCCATGACTCATTCTGCAAACATTTGGCACATATTTTACATTACATATGCTGAAATATATGACTTTTAGAAATGAGGAGCTCAGGTTTTGCAAAAGCCCTGAGGAACATGAGTTTTTATGGAAAAAAAAAAAAAAAAAAGGTATTTTTTTATTGCTAATCTGTAAAACTGAGTTCAAATTTTTTTAACATGTCTTTATTAAATGTCTGGCCTTTCCATCCTGGAAATACTGCAATTTCCATCATGCTGACCTCTTCACAATCCTGTGTGTGGTCCTAACTAGAAACCTATCAGAAAAAAAGCCCCAAACAGCTGGGGAGAAAAGCAACTCATGCAGTTTCCATTCTCAGAAACTGGTTAGTCTAGGATACCTAGAAAAGGCAGTACTCAAATCTCATTAAATATTTTTACATGTTATACAAAAATAGTATTTTCTGAAATTCTCTAAAATATTTCTTGAAGGATGTACACACATCCTCTTAAATAAGATAAAAAAGGATTTTTTTACACCAAACTATTTGTGTTCCTAAAATGCTGTTTACAACTTTTATGAACCCTTCAAGTGACTTTATGGCTTTTAGACAGATTTTCTGTAGTTTGTTCTGAAACAAACAAAAGATTGAGGCTTGTAGGTAGAAATGTGTTAAAAATACTGTGACTTTCTGGGAAGGAACAAATAAGCAAACAAAAGTTAACAGTGGACTTCAATTAGTCAATCATTGTTTTATATCAAACCCTGTTGGTTTTATAATTTAGTTTTTGTTGCCTATTGATGGGATGATTTCTTTTCATGGAAATATTCAACTGGTTAAAATGCAAGCAAGGATAAGACTGGTTCAAGTCTCCAGCTCATTAGAAATTTTGGTTTAGTTCTTTTACTTCTAAAGGATCACTGAAAAAGAGCCAGTATGACCAAGCAGAAGAGGAAATAAAACTTTCAGAAATAATTTTTTAAAAATAGTCTTTTAAGGCAACTTAAATTTAAAATTATAATAGGTCAAAACAGAGAGTTTGTGAAGCAAATTACTGAGTGAAGAAGAGCTGTAATAAAAGCAATTTCAAATATATTAGAAATATATATTCAAATATATAGAGAAAACTGGCAAAGGTTCCTTAAATAATTAAAGGTGGGAAAGTCAATGCAGAATATCTAGAATTATTTCAATGGCTGTGCATTGTCAGAGGGGTGATTTCTAGTGAGAAATGAAGTAGTCCCACATCACATTTTGAGATATGTGACCCACTCTGACAACTTGTAGTTTCCAAAGCTGAAGAGTCTACTTGTTTCATCCTTCTGTTTCTTTACCTTACTTTTGTCTGAGCACTCCCACCATCCACCTTGTACCAGCTCCTTTTCCCATCAGTAATTTCATGGGCACATAACATGCCTTGGTGTCAGTGCCTGAAACAGAAAGAGAAGATGGAAATTTGACTCTTAAAAGGGATGTTGAGAATGAATGACTGTAAATTCCACGCAAACTATCTAAATAAAAAGGAAAAAAAAAAAAAGAAAAGAAAATTGAAGTTACAGAAAAATATGTAGGATATCACAGGGAAAAATTTCCACAATTTTTGTAAAAGAAAACTAGACCTTGTAAGTATCTCTTTTAAAATATACCAGGAAAATAAAAGAGAACATCTACTTTGTGGCTGTATTTTCACAAATGCTTATTTCTAGGTACATTATCATATTCTCTTTAAAACCTTGGAGTGCAAAGTCATTCAAAGGTCTCATAATTCTGATAAAATAGTAGATAATGCAGACACATTATAGTACACTATAATGCAAAAAGAAAAATTATTCCTATCAGCATAATAAAGAAGCACAAAGTTGAATTATTTAAGAACAAGATCTGAAAATCATGGTGGATCATAAGTCTTAGAAACACATCAGCTCAATTTTGATTCAGAAAAGCAAGCAAATTATTGAAAAACAGTGAGATAATATGGGAAATTACTGTATTGGTAAACATTTTGATCTGAAAGCTTCAAGCTGAGATTAGATGTGAGGAGCCAATATTTTTAGAAATGCGGTTTTTTTTGTTAAATAATAAATTCAATAATAAATCCAAGTTTTAGAACAAGGTAATATTTTCAAAACTACAGTTACACACATTGGAGTAAAAAATGAAAGCAAAAGGAAAACAAAACAATTGTAGGTTGGTAAAAGCTGTAAATGAGCCTGAGCCTGGTGCAGTGCAGAATGAGCAGTGCCATTGGGATGGACTAGGCTCTCCCTCCCCTGCTCTGGGCACCCCTGAGCACCTGCACAGCAGAGGGCAGGATTAAATAGCGTCTTCTTCAAGGGTGGTTCAACTCAGATTGTTTAAAATGGATCATGATCATGAGTTGCAACTTCCTAACACAGGTTCTTGCTCAGGCTTTGCTTTGATGGGAGGCTGAGAGGGCTAATGTACATCTCTGCACCTGTGGATTTAAAAACCTTCCCAAATGTACCACTTTGTAACTATCCCCATAAACTGCACTAGCCCAGACCTTTCCAAGTGAGATAAAATGCTTGCCTCTAAGCTACTTCTTGCACCTAAAAGAGCCAACTTAGGCATTTCTTCAGATACTTTCTGTACTTTGTTTTTGCTTTTAAATTGGTACCATTTTAAGAAGAAGCCTAATTTCTCTTATAGGACCTGCACTCTGTCTAGAAAATATTAAATTTCTTAATCTTACAGAGTGATTTTGCACACTACAAGATTAGCAAAGGGTAGGGGTAAGGCTCCTGTAGACAGTAATTCTGAGTAGGAACTGCTGTCACAAAAAATTGTCTAAAACACCTGGTGTCTCTAATAGCAAGTGAGAATTTTAATAACATTTACCATATGTGGCCCTGTCTGACAAGACAGTTTTTTGTAGGCTCTGCTCCCTGTCTGAGGTATTGCCTGGTGATTGTCTGCTGGAGAGTTTTCATCCACTAAAATCCTACTTGATCTCCCTAGAATCACACTTAATGGGAAAGACACTGAGCAACAAATCAAAAAGTGATTTCTACATCCAGAGAGGATGTACAGGTGAGTAGATTCATTATGGGTATAACAGTTCAAAGACAAGCTCATAAATTTGTCCAAAATGTCATTGTTCCAAAGGTAAGAGAAAAGGAAACAAATATCATCCTATTCTTATTTCCTTTTGCAGTGTACCCCTGAAAACAAAACAAAAAGAAAGTAAAGAACAAGAACTTAAATTTTATTTTGCCATTTCTTTGCTATATATCCTTAGTAAGAACCAGAGCAGCAAGGGCAAAACCATGAGATTCACCCAGACCTGGGCTCTCCACGTGTTATATTCTTATGCTACAGCAAATACAATAAAAGGAAAGGAAAGTAATTCCTTCTGTTCTTTGACCAAAGCATGACACAAGCCTTCCATTTATGAAGCACTGGGCAAGCCACCCTGTGTGTCATTCCTCTGAAAGGTCATAGGTAATATTCTCCTGCAGATAAATACTGGACAACCTCAAGAACATCCCTCATAGCTTCAAAGTCTGACTGGAAAAAGTTATGAGCTGGTCCATCTTCACAGGGATTGCATAGCTTCAGCAAAGTCCTCACTTGGATTGACTGTTAATCCTAAAAATTAGCAAAATAGGGGCTTTTTAGCCTTATACCATTTTCCTATTTCCACGTTATTTTTTGCTATCCAGTTACACCCTTTCTTTTTTCAGCAGAAAATCCAGGTAGCATTCTGTTGCTTAGTCCGGGCTGAAACACCCTTGCATGTTGCCAGGGCTTTGGAAAGAGCCACACAGTTAGATTTTGGAGTATTTAATAACCCAAAGAAATAAATCCCAAATCATCAATGAGGAGATCTTTTAGGGTTTCCTACTTTTCTACCTACTCACCCTACTAGCAACTTGTTGCAGCATGACTGCTGAAAACCTCTGGGAAGCAGGGATTTGTAAAATGACACTGAGAATATAGAGCTCCTAGCAGGTATGCAACCCTCTAAGGATAAGTCAAGAGCTCTTATAGGAGAAAGCCAAGCCACACAATAGGAAGGCAATGCCTTTTCTGTTTTAAGGCAGGGGAAAACACTCTTTAACCCAATGATAGAAGTAACAAGGAGTGTTTAGATTTTAAACAACTGATAATTCTGTTGAGCACTCTTTTTCTGGAGGAGGGTGTGGTAACTTGGTGAAAGCATAACTCAATTGCCATAAGTAATGGAAAATAACTTCTATAGATCTTTTTTTTTATTATTTGAGTAAAGCGATAGCTGTGACTAGGGTAAGGTTAAATTTTCATTTATTTCTCTTTTTTTCCTGTTGAATATTGTTTATCCAGTCACTGTCACAACTCCACAACTATTTGCTTCATGGTGAAAAATTTTACCATTTGAAAAAGGAAACTACTTAACATGATGGCAAAGTAAGGAAAAGAGAGGATATTTCCATGTAAATTACTGAGCTTAATTTTAGCTGATTAAAATCTTACAACTCTGACTGGCCCCACAGTAGATTTTTTTTTCCAAAACATGTTTTTGGAAACAGTGAAACACTGTATTTTGTTGGCAAATAGCTACGAGAATTCAAGCCTTTAATCAAGCTATGCTAAATGCTTCAGTTTATAAATTGTTTATGGGTTAACCAGGACTTTCCACACAAATCTGTTTCACTTCAATAATAGTCTGGAACTTTTCTACACAGTATCCTGTCCAGTACAGTCGTCTACTGTTCAGATCTGGCTAGTGTTACAGTCCAATCAAAATTAGTCTCCCTTACAGAAAAGCTTAAATAATGTTACTGAATAAGCCAGTGCTGCCAATAAATAATAATAATAAATAATAATAATAATAATAATAATAATAATAATAATAATAATAATAATAATAATAATAATAATAATAATAAATAATAAGTCTCTAATGACCTTCCTTCTTGCTCCTGTTACATACTGTAAGGAAGAAAGGCAGGCACTGATTCACATCTGCCTACCATCCTTGGTGAGTCTGATGGATGCCTTGGTCCAGCTGTTTCCCTCTGCCAGCCCAGAGTGAGAAGCTCTAGTTCTGCTCTGAGCCTCACACAGCTGCAGCTCAGCCATGCCCCTGAGCCCCTCCACCATCCGGGGGGATTAATCAGCTCTGCTAATGACAGGTCAATCTGTGGGGTCAAAGCACTTTGTCATGTTGTTAAGTGCGTGGGGTGCACGCTCAGATGCTGAATGCCAGCAGAGAGAAAGCACTTGGGGTCACCCTCCTGGCAGAGAAGTGGTGAAACAGCCAGTGGCAAACCTGTTTGATGAGCATTCCTGCCCTCTCGTGGTAAAACTCCGCTAAATTTACTCACTACCTGCCACCCTTGCTTGTCAAGCACCAAAAAAAAAAACCCAAAACAACCCCCCCACAAAAAAACTAGTAGAAGAAAATTATAAAGTATTTATTCCCTCATATTTATTCACATATCTTTTGGTGTCTGAATTTCGGGAGTTCTTTGTATTCCTTCAGCTTTTGCCTGCACTGGATGAGATTCTCAGAGATGCTTTAATCTCTAGTTTAAAAAGTCCTTATATCCAGTTTAGCTAGATATACTTCATGTGGACATAAAAGTGGAGAATATTCCAGTTTTATTGCTACTCAGAGCTCTTATGGTTTTGGGGTTTTTTTAATATATTTAAACAATATAGGAAGCCTATCACTAGTGAAAAGAAAGTAAAATCAGGGAAGAAATGTGTTAGGGTTGTAATTATACCACTTTCAAATTTCTTCCCTTGTTGCTTCAAGTAGCAACATAAACTTCATTAACAATGCACTGTTGTCCTTTATTTCCAAAATAATTTGGCGACTGTCTGAAAACCAAGGGTACAAGGAATTATTGTGCTTATTAATGTTTTGAAAAAGGCTATTTAGATAGAGAAAATATTGTCTTTTTGACAGCTCAAAAAATGGATTCTGAAAAAAACCAAAAAAAACACTCTTTTTTATTTGTGAGTCCAGAAAGTGCCACATCTGCTCCTCAGATCTACAGCTTACATTGTGTTAGCTCACCTGCAGTCTTGACAAGGGCTGAATCATACTCGTGCTCCATCCCTACTGGTTGGTGTTGTGTGATGCTGTAAAATAAAATTCAGATTTAGGGCATAGGAAAACCAAAAATATCAGCTAGATGAATTTACTTGCTATGAAGGTTCTTCTTTCATCTTGTCATAGTAAAGGGTTATTTGGAAAAACTTTGCACCTGTGCACATTCAAGGGGATATGCAGAAATACAAGAATTAACAAATCAAATGGTAGCACCAGATATAAAGAAAGATATTACAAAAGTGGATAACAAGAGCCAACTAGCAATACGTCTATCTTCATTTCACAAAAATCTTTTATTACCCTTTCTCTTTTCTTTTTATGAAAAAGGTAGCAGCCTATATAAAACAGAATAATGAGAGCTTTCCTGTTGCAGCCAAGAAAGAGAGGTCTTCAGTTGCCTCGATGAAAGGGATTGTAAACTTTTCCAAGAAAAAAAAAAAGGTTACAAAAATATTCTGTTTAGCAGAGAATATATGAAAAGAAACACATCAAAGAAAATGAATGCAGAGACAGATGTCATACACATTGCAATGAAGAAGGTAATTTCTTCCAGATTTGTTGCTGTGACTAGTCATACATCTGTAACATGCAAATCTGGCTTCTTTTTTGGAGTGGAATATATTTATACATTTATATCCAAATGCTGATTCATTAATGAAAAATCCTGGGCCAAGGTTTTCAAAGTGGGCTAATGATTTTGAAATCCCAAGCACTTCAAATGAATTTTGTGTTCATTCACTTAAAATTTCTGGGTGGGGACACTGGAAACGAATGCATGCAAAAGGTATGAGACACTGGACCTATGCACTGGGTTTATGGAAGACAACTCATATCAGCATTACTAACCCTTGTAGTATAAAAATTACTTTGTGAAACATCTATCCCTATGAGACTAATTATTAATGGAAATAATACTTTCTAAATAATACTTTACTGAAATAATATTTTCTTTAACAAGAGCTTAAATTTCAAGAAGCTTATTTTGATTTGCTATTTCCTGTAACTGGCTTTCATTTAGGATTTTCAGAGTTTGCTTACTGCTTAGTATACTAGTGTGAGTAATTGTTTAAAAGAAAGACAAAGATTTAAACAACCTGGTACAGGCATAATTTTCTTAAGAGTCATTAAGATAGTGTGGTCTTCTTAATTTTTTTTCATGGTATTTCAAAGTATTATCTGCATAAAAAAATTAAACCTATTAAAAATTAATATTATTACAGTAATGTTATTAATTAATTTAAGTAGTAAGTATGTCTTAAAATGATAGATAGAAACCATTAAAATGCTTCTCAGTGCTGGAAATAGCATCTGCCATATATTGGTGTAACCTACATTCCTTATTCTTGGGCTGCATCACAATGCAGGCTACTGACCACTGCAGGAGAGAATGAACAAGACCTTTATGCTAATGCCTTATGAAAGTATCTCCCAAAGCCAATTGATTCTGGAAAACAAAGTTGAAACGAACTTTTTTCCCCTCCTCCCTGTAATGCAAATAGGAGAATCAAGATATTAGTAGATTTCAGATATATTGTACATGTCTCTTGTTTACCTGTAAAGAGTATAACAAAAATTTAAGGCAAAGTCTTTTTAAGTGTGGAATGTATTCTGAGAGGCTGTGGGTTATTTTCTGAGTTAGTTATGGAGTGCCACACAGTCCCCATAGAAGTGCAGAACATTATTCAGCCCACCTGACTTAAGATGCTAAGTTAAGATGTGCATCAGAAGCCTGCTCACACAAAGTTCCCTTAATCTTTGATGGAAAGTAACAGATGCCTCCAGATAGTGATTCAGATGGTGGGCTGAGTTGCCTTTTTTATCTACCCTCCCTGATTGACTGTGAAACCTTTTCTTGCTCCTCACCCACCAGTTTTTGTGCTTATTATCATGGTTCCTCTAATACAGATGTGAACTGAGTTTCATTTTATTTAAGCTTTCAGACAATAAACTTATTTTTCTTAGTTGCCAGACCTTTCAAGAGTTAACCATGGACATGGGGGTTCCTTGGATCACAAGTTGAAAATCATTTCCATATAGGCAGTAGTTGCCACAGCAACAAGGCTTCAACAATGCTAAGCAATTAGCTGTATATGGGGTGAATCTTGGCTTTTATAAGATTCTGTACCCTATTGACTGAAAATATATTTCCAGGCATTGAAGGCTTCTATTGAAGAAGATGATGTAAAATGAAAATTTGTTCTCTTCCACAGATTAAGGGAAGATTAACTTGCATTACTTAAAATAAATGTATTTATCTTAAAGCGGGAGCCATTAAAATGAATCAAGACTGTCTAATATTTCAGGAATTACAGTCTAACTGCCAGGTCTCAAGAACCAGCAGTGTGCCAAAAATAGTCTCTATACAGAGACAACAAGGCAAAGAAGACATCACAATGAAGTGGTAAATGTTTGAGCCTTAGGGTCTAAATACTCATTAGAGCAAACAGGCTTATTAGCTTGCAGATGTGGGAAATGCACAGGTTTTTGTTCCAGGGAGGGTCAGCAGCCCTGTGGGCTAGCATTGCACAACTCTAGCCCTGCACCTCCCAGCTGCTGCAATCAGAAATTGGTGGTTGCACTTGCACACATGAGAAGAAGGCATGTGTGGGTTTTGATTTTAGCCAGCACAGGAGCATGGCAGTCTTCTACAAACACCTAGAAGTGATGCTTTAATTTTATTACCTTTGCCTACATAACTTCCAGCCAAAAAAACAGGCTTTTAATAGCTAAGTCTTTTTCTTCAGTTCCTCAGTTAAAACCATACTGACGTCATGGAGACTTATTCTTTGTGGGGAGCTATAGAATGCTACATACTTGTGAGTGTTTTATTGCACTTCATGTAACAAATGTAGCTCAGCTGAGTCACAATGATGTTTGCTCTGCTGCACAGATTGCTTTCATGTCCATCTTTTGACCAGAGAACATTGGCCAATATGAAGAGAAGATCATAAACTGCAGATGCACTTTATCATGCAGACTGCAATTTTCAATTTAATTCTAACTTATGCAGTGTCCTCTGTGATCTGCATTTTGATGGGTAGATCAACAAAAAATGAACAATCAAACTAATACATGTTTCTTGTGTCTGTATTTTGCCTGTATCTCTTAGTCTTCTTCACAGGGTGCACTTTATCAATAAAATGGAATGGGCACCTCTCAGAGCTGCTTGCACAATGGAACTTAACTTTATTGGCCTCAGAATGGCTGAGACTTTACTGGTCATTGTGATTTCTAGAGCAAGCATATGGGTTTAAGTATAGGTTTAATTGCCTGTTCTCTAGATATAGATTTTTTCAGAATAGTTTATAAATTGTTTAGCTTTTTTACTTTTAATAACTCATCTTCATTTCCTTTTTGGTTAAAACAATTTTAGTTTAAAACAATAGGTACTGTTCATGGTCCATGTGACTAAACCTGGGATGAAGGAACATACTGTCATTAATCTGAATCTGCATTTAGTCAATATCTTCCTACAAAGTGCCACAGTCTCCCCTCCTGAAGACTTTTGGCTGTAACAACTATACTAATGTTTTGACTGGGAGTCCAGCCCCTAGCAGAGAAAACAAAGAATCCCAGTTGGGCTTTTATGTGCCTTTACAGGAACACAGCCAAATCAAAATATTTGGTTTTCAGGCCTCTGGTCTTTAAGGAAAATGAAATAAAACAAAAGCAGTTTTCTATGGAATGTACATAGTTTTTACTAAGAAGAGAAAATTGGTTTGTTCAAAATCCCAATTTTACATTGAAATACTTCCAATATGAAATTTTTAGCAGCCATAAAATATTGTTATAAATATGAGTTAACAGAATTTAATCTTTCAGGTTATCTCCTTATGCTTGCACACACACACACACACACACAAACACACACATAGTATGGAAGGACAGCTCCATAGCAGGACTGCAGTATTCATTTTACTTGTTATTTAAAGAAGCAGGAATGAAACAGTGAAGCTATGTTTTCTAAGATATAAGCCTCAAACAAATTAAGAAGAATTATTCTCCTGCAAGGTGTATTGAGAGCAACATCATTAACATGATAATCCACTGAGAAACTACTTCCTAGGCTTTACTGCAGACACCTGTAAAAGATAACAGAGCTTAGATAAATTTTTAGAGTATTAATTCACCAAATAAATGGGGGTTTTCCAATTGTATAATTTTAAAAGGAAAGACAAGTGTGAGATTGTTATAATGTTCCCTATACTGCTTAATGAGACAGAGAATTAGCTTGACTTTGGATGTGTCATATCTGGTAGGTGAATGGATTATTAACTTTAATGCAGTAAATGCAATGTTAGTCTCACATTTAATCATGTAAAATCCAAGATAATGGTTGGAAAACTCATGAAATATAAATCTGTACTTTACAAGTCCATAATAGAAATAGCAGCCTGTATGTAAGTGGATAATGTGGATGGTGAAAAACAGAAGAAGCAACAGGTGAGAGGAGAATGAAGAACTAAAGATGAAATTAAGCAGCCATTTATAATGATATAATCCAGAAAGCAGCTTAAGCAAAGCCATAGGCCATGTGGTTTCTACTCTTGTCACTGGCTAAGGTTTAAAAACTAAGTGTTTATGTTATGCTGAGTGCAGGGACCATGGCACCAGCCACCACATGTATGCTTGCCTCTACCTGATCCATCAGGCTTGCACAGAAGAGAGATCAGTTAGGCCTTTGATTAAAGTAATAGACATAAGGGTTTTGTTTTCCAGGCTGAAATAATGTCTCAAGGACAGCATAGATAGACAGATAAACTCCACTCCCATCATGCCATCCTAAAACTCACAGGAGATTCATATGCTGACATAGGCTTTGGTCTGGACTGTCAGCTGTGGGGCTTTTTGGGTGAGAGATCCCTGAGCTTCATCTACACACCTCAGGATCAGATCTCATGCATTTGTCTGTGGAGTCCTTTCAGAATACATGCAGTTTTTGGGGATGGAAAAAGATGATACTATGGCAGCTTTGCAGGAAAACAATGAAAATGTGGGTCAGTGTGGTAAAAATAAGACTGGATTATAACAGTACTTTGTAGTGATCCTCAACAAGCTGAAGAAAAAAAACCCTGCTCTTCTGGGAAGACAATAAGGGAGATTATAAGTATGCAGATCATGTGTTTATTTTCAAGTATCCTAGAATGGTAGTGCTGAAAGTCTTCAGGAACCAAAGGTATTGACTTTTACTCATTTTCATGTGGAGACATCTTTAGCATCACAAAAAACAGCAGGAGCTGTATGCTCAGTGAGGGATGGGACTCCTTTCCAGGCAGCTGTTTGCTGTTCTCTGCTTTATTAATAAACAAAACCTTTCAGAAATTAGTGAAGTAATGGAAAGTCTCAAGATAATGAAATAACAGCCTACAGATGCATGTATCTGTGATAGACAGCAAACAGGGAGTGAAATAAATCCAGGTTAGCTCATTACATTTTATGCACTTGGGATCAACAGATGATTCAGTGATTCCTTAGATTGTTTTGTGCTAAGCTTAGGATGGTTTGTTTTGTAAATACTTGCTTAATATGAGATATTTCGTTCTGTGGAAAGGACTACAATGCAATCATTTTTCTTTGTAAAAGGGTGTTTGAAAATTTTATAGAAACATAGGTTTTGAGTAGAGTGGTTTGATTAAAATTTCTTTTTATCAGTCTGAAAATGTCAATGCAAATGGTCAGCTTTAATTTAGTTTGACATATTTAAGTTTCTAATTAGTTTTTAGGAACTTCTGCAGTTACATGCTGAAGTGAGTGGTTTAGCCCAGTTTATTTTCATCTAGGTATTTCAAATATCACTCTGTTCTTTTGGTGACTTTTTTTCCCGAGGCATAATTACAGCTGCATGCTGCACATTTCCAAATATGCTAGAGAAGGTTGAATCAAACTAAAGGTTGAATAAATTTTAAGGAGAAGAGTCTAGGGTGAGGTTTTAGCTGAAAAGGGAGAGACTGATTCAGGAAGAAAAAGACTGACCCCAAATCTTTACTGGAAGGCCATATTAATTATAAAGCAAAATATTTTCAAGTTTTTTATGGGTTGGTTGTTTGGGTTTTTTTCCCCCCTTTTTCAATTAAATAAGAGGGTGGGGGTTTTGGTTGGTTTGGTTTTTGCAATTCTTACTGTAAAAAACATTCTCAAGAATTTCCCAAGTGGCCAAAATTCATGGGCACATTGTAAGCTACCATAATAGTTCCCTTTCTGCAAGGGAACATTCCAAGCAACAACAGAAATGCAGAAATTTGATGGATCAAATAAATGACATCAGAAAAATCTTAAGAATCTCATTAAAAATATTTTGAAGTATCATTTGAAATAAGAATCAGAGTATCATGACTGTAGGGATCGCTCCAAAACAAGGTCATCTATAACTGACTTCTATACTTCTTTTCTGTAGATGCCTCAGATGAGAAAGTCACAGCATTTTATTACCTCTCTCCAAGGTTACAAAGTTCTCATTTGTAGCAATTTTTCTTGTTGACATCTGCCCCTGTTCTACCATGTCAGAAGAAAAACTATTGTGATTACAGAATATTAGAACAAAAGACCATAAAGCATAGCTCTGCTTTGAACCCTTCCTCCTTCCAAATAACACTGGTTTTTTTATTCAGCAAATCTCCTTTCTCCATGCATTCTGTAATAGTTGTCTGTGCCAGTAATATAAATAAGCTTTCTCTCCTGCAGAGCCAGCACAGCTAGGAAATACCAAGCTGCAAATTTTGTTTCATCTTGTATGTCATCAACAGACCTTTTTAATAGCTTTCATCTGCACACACCTCTGCAATTCTGTTGGGGGAAATAGGCTGATGGTGCCATCCACAGACAGCTTGCTTTGGAAATAAGTGCTGCACTGATGTAGCTAGGACTTCCTTTGCTTTGCACAACATTGGTAACAAGCACTGATAAGTGACCTGAAAACCACCCTAAAAAATCTTGCTGGCTTCTAGGGAATCCAGAGAAAACAGTCTGGGAAAGAAACAAACAAACAGAATAAAACCAAAAATAAACCAAACAAACAGAACAAAACTAAAATAAACCAAACATAGACACCCATTTTATTTCTGAACTAAGCACATCTGATACAGAAATTCTTAAGAGGTAATGATGTTGTACCCACAATACCAGTAACCCAGCTATTTTTCAGGACAGGACCATTCGTATTAAAAAATTAAAAGCTACAAACTAAAATATTGATTAGTGTATACTTGCCTTTTTTTTTTTTTTTTTTTTTTACCACTTGGGAAACACTTTTTATACAAAATTGGCAAATCTAAATTCATATTTATGGAAGATTTATCTAATATATTAAACATGACAAAAAATTATAATCACCTTAATATTATAATAAAAACAGTTTTTTTCACAGGCCTTAAAACATTTCATAGGACATCTAAGTGAGAGCCTTGTTTTAGGGTGATTTTTGCTTGAAAATGAGCTATGTCATGATTTGTGTGGTCATGGGGGTAACCAGTCCAGAGCCATACAGTAGAGGAAACCAGTTCATCTGAAGTCCCTATGAAAATGTGTCAATTAAATGTCTCAGACAGTGTGGTCTGGTGCTGTTCTACATCTGTGCTAGTCATAAAATGTGGCCAGAGGATTTGATTTGTCTGAACCTACCTTTATATGTAGCCTGATCACAAGCTGTGTGGAGTCTGCCCTGCTGCTAATCAATAATTCAGATCTACAAAGACAAATATTTGTGTTAGAATTCTTCATTATTACAATTATAGGCATTTATATATTAAATGTTAGTAATTTTATTCAGGAAGCAAGGCAATTTTTCTGACAATGAGCACATACGGGTCTGTTAGTAGATTTTAAAGTTAAATTGAAAATATTTTTGTTCATATCTAATGAAAGAAAATCTTGACTTTTATAATTGTAGATTTTAATATAATTCAATATATCAATATGTTCTCAATGTTGCTCAATATTTCAATCTATAGGGCAGTTCCTCTGTGACTTTTTCATGTATGATACCAGTTCTGCAAGTCTGTCTGAATTCATCACATTATGTGTAAACTGTGATCAGATTTGCAGATGTCAGAATTCCCAAAGCATTTCACATGATATGTGACATTCTGCTGCTTTGGTGGAAGCAATATTAAAGTCTTCAATGGACAAAAAATATCTCACTTCCAAATAATTATTATTTTCATTAATTATGTATATCCAGCTATATTCTAGCTCTTGATAGAAAAGTATGATGTAAATAGGCTGAAGTTAAAAATTTAATTGAAATACAGCACTTTTCAATGTTCTTTTACTTATCTCTTTTCCCCTGCCTTCTCTGAAAGAAAGATCTCTTCTGATCTTTCCTTGCCTGCTTTGATTTGTATTACTATGATCTTTTTATATACTCTGACCTTTTTATTAAGACTTCCTTCAGACTGGATAGCCAGCATGATGTATTATCACTTGTTTCATGTGATATAAGCATTTGTCTCATACCCAGCAAAAGCTGACTTGATGTTTGCACAGGCAGAATTTATGACATCTGCTTTTAAATTCAAAAGTGTTAATTTGGCCTCTCACCAGGTGAGGTAGAACAGTTAAAGTAACTGAACTGGTACAGCAGAGGTATCAGTGTCCCTGTCTCTCTCTCTGATATCCAAGCCTGGGGAAAGCTTCCCTAAAGTCCCAGCTTCTTAAATTCTTTACAGAATTTTCAGAGATTGTAGAGACTTCCCCTGATCCTAGAATCAAGAAAAATACATGAAAACTATTGGTTTTAATTCCACAGTTTTAAAGATTTGGTGATCTGCCTCATGACTTTGGGACATGGGTTGGCAGTGATTAATAGAATCCTTCTAGACAACAGTTGCAACAGAGATAGAAGTCCAGCAGTACACTCAGTTTTAGAATGATTTTATATTGAAATAGACATGAAGAAAAACTGGGGCATGAGCAGACAGAAGCAATAACTCTTCCAGACAAAACCAAATGAGTATAAATGAGGAATGTTGTTTAATGTTAGGTATGCCTTCAGCTCCTCGATGTATTTCCAGTGTTGAAACCTGTAACTGCCATTGCTGAGCTGCTACCCAAATTCTAGCAGTTCTTAGACACAAATATATCCCACCTTACTGGGAATTATAATCCATACTACTCAGTTAAGAAAGTGAGTTCATGATATTCCTATGTTTGCAAGGGTAAAGTCATCTGCAGAAAGAACACATAAAAAGGTTGTTGAAGTCAGAGCAGGCCAGTTGGTGCATCCATTCTGCAGAGCCCTGCATAGCACAGAGTCCTGAGCCCAGTGGGTGCCCAAAGTGAAGTCAAAGCTGAAGGTCAAAATCCCCTATTTACTATAGGAAGGTAAGGAGAGAGAATATCCTAGGATTTAAAACAATCCTGATACTCAGGGATGATCCCATGAAGCAGAATGTTCTCCAGATGGTGAGGAAGAGACCTAAACAGCTGAATTGTCATCTCTCATTGATTACAGAAGTCATTAACTTGCTACATTGTGTGTCAGTATAAACAACATGGGATAAACCCAGAATCTCATAGCTGGGTATAGATCATACTCTCACAATGTGACTTTTATGTAAACAATCTACACTTGTAAATATATTTCTAGATATCAATTTTATATATCAAAACATTTAAAAGTTTCACAGTTGAACATCTCAGTTATGAAATGCAAGTATATAGTAAATATGTGTGTTCAGAATGTGTCTACTTAGAAAAAAAACTGAAGACAGATGTATCCTATCTCGCTTAAGATCTCACAGTTCAAATATCCAATGGGAAAAGACTGTTCTCCAAGAATTATTTATTTATATGCATTCTTGCAATATCTCAATCTTCAGTCTGAATCTAGCAAAGGTATTTTTCTCCATTCAAAGACATGTTAAAAATCAGGTTTCCTAGATAAATTATTATTATAATGTAGTAAAAATGGTGATTTAAAATTATTAAATCAATGTCTTCTCAAAGGGACTTGAATGTGGAATAGCATATCACAGGCAACCAAAAAGAACCTCACAGCTGAAATCATTTCTCAAGCCACAAAGTGGAAACAAGTGGGGAGCTGCTTTTGTTGTCTCTGAATAAAATTAAAGGTAAAGTAAAAGAGTTTGGCAGAGATATTATATATGATAATGTGAACATGTGTGAGAAACTTCAAGTTCTGAGTTACAAATAATTAGTTTTTATTAAATTGCTTAAACTTCCCTACAGTGAAGTTGATTCAAACTTTCTGCATCAAACCTATTGCTGAGTACAGTCACAATAAAATAGTCATTGAATATTCTACTGTGAGCTTTTACCTAGCCCTCCTCTTCTCCTAAAAGGAAGCCTGTCTGGAAAAAACTGTCAGTGAAATGGTAGGCTATAAAGAGTAACATTAGTAAATTCCATGTAAAGAAAATATTTTAACAGTGAGTGACTGCCAAGAAATTCAGAAAGCAATTCTAAGCAGATGTATTTTTAATTCCTGATTTTGCAAATATGTCCTGATGTGATTAATATAAGTCTATTTATATGAAAAATCAATCAGGTAAACTTTTTTTTTTGTGAGATAAAGAAATTTTTTTGTAAATACTTATATATGCTTGGAAGAACCCAATCCTGCACACAGCCTGCTTGTGAAAAACAGAACCTTTTAAAACAGCAGTCTAAAATTTATGCTGTGGTAGCAGTGAGCCTGTGTGAAGTAAAATGTTCCTTACCCAGGAATGCATTGAAGCAGAACCTGAACCTTACCTTTATTATATCTATATTAAATACACACCAGAATGCTCACTAGGAGACCATAGCACCCAGCTGGTTCCTGAGAGAGCTTCTGTTTCTTTCTTCTCCATCTACAGACATTATTCTTGCAGTCCTGAACCACACTTGTCTTTACTGCACACATGGTTTCTACTTTTATAAAATCAAGCTTGGGAGCAGCCAGCTCAGAGAAGAAAATCTCTCAAACCTGTCTAAGGTGTATCTTTTCTGCTCCTACTAAAATGCTGCTAAACTACAGTAATTTGCAGTAGTTTGAGATATATTTCAAAGCCATAACTTGTGGCCAACATTGTCTCACAATTCAATATTTAATAGACAAGCCAGAATTTAGTAGAATGGATTTTTATTACAAATCTTACTCCTGTGATTTTTTTGGGTTTTTTCCATTTTGGGACTAAATCTGTTTTATTCTGTTTGTTATTTTCACAGCACGATGGACTGAAGTACCTAGTGAAAATAAAACAATATTGTGTGCTCATGCAGCCAGAGAAGTTTTGGTTCATACAGACCTGCTACTCTGATGGCCACCTCAATCTAAGTGTAGGCATTTTTCTAAATACTTTAAGAAATAATACTACAAAAAACTGAAGTGAGGAAATATTGTAGCTAAGGTATTCCATTGCTCTTTCCATGTTGTGTTTTTATGCCAAGAAATTTCCCAAACTTTTAACTGCCTTGGGTATTTCATGCTGTCCCTGACAGAAGATCCTATGCACCCAAGATTCCAGAGGCTTTTTGCACCTCTATTTTAAAGGCTGTAGCGTTGTTGAGGTTTTGTTGCAGTCTGATTTTGGTGTGAAACACAAATGGCTGGGAAGTTTTGAGGAAAGTTTGTGTAGAGAAGGACTGAAATGATTCTGCTACATGGGAACAACATCTGTGTTACATGCTGTGTCCATGTAAATCTGTGATTCAAACAAGGAGTTTGGTTTCCAGCAGCTGTTGCACCTGCTGTCCCACACTGACACCTAGCTGAGTGAGATGCCTGGCTGGGGAGTTTTCCTCCTTTTCTGGCAGACAGGTATTGGAAAGTTACACCTGACCAAAAAAGAAATAACAGAAATAAGTACATCCTATTATAACTAGTTTCATTAATAAAAAAAAAATCAGATTAATGTTTTTTCACATTGGTATCTTATTCTGCCTTAAAAATAGCAAATGCTAGAATCTCTGGGAAGTAGCCTCCATCAGAGCAGCCACTCCAACAAAAGACAGAAGAGGGAAGCTGGTAATTACCGTTACCCATCACTGCAAGAGATGGCTTATGATTCCCACTGCTCTGATAGTCAGAAATATTGTCCTAATTTTTATCCTAATTTTACTCCTGACAATTTTGCATGTTCATTCTTCATTCAAGAATGGCCTTTATATTGTAAAGACAATTACATTGCTTATTCACAGAGCAAGTAGTCTATCATAGTTTTCAGTCACCACTCCCCAGAATTCAAGCCTTCCAAACATGTCAGGTTTTCCTTTTATTTCTTTCAGGAAATAAAGCTTGCGTTGCCACCAGAGATGTGCACAGAGCAGACTCCTCCCTGACTGCTGGCCCACATGGCTGCATTCAGTAGCACATTACACTGGCTGGGAGCAGAGTGAGCAGCTGAGAGCTTTGCTCAGAAGTTACAGCAGGCTGTGCTGCTTCTGGATGCAAGATGTCTTGTGTGAAACTTGCTTGGATACCAGTCTACCAAATTTTCTTGTGCTTCAAGCTTCAGAACTACCTTATGTGCACAGAACTTTATCTATTAAGCCAAGTGAGAAAAAATGCAACTGTCCAGTTACAGGATAATTAAATTTTTCTTTTCTCTCAGGGAGAGAGTGTCCCCCATACTGTGAAAGCACTGTATTTTTCTGCTTTGTGAGTGCATTAGTCCTTCTTGCTTGATGTCAATACCTAAAACAGTATAAGCAGTGCTCCTATTGCCTTTTATTTTGGTTAAAATATTGGTTAAAAAAGAGATTACTAAATGTCTCTAGATCCTGTAATATTATATATACAGTCTTGTGGATATTGCAGTCCTCCAAGAAATAGCCAACATAGCAAGCTCATGGCATCATTCCACAAACAAAGGGAGTTCTGTTTGGTTTTGTCTTAATGATGCATTTATCTTTAGGGGCTTTCTTTGCCTTTTCACTCTCTGATATTCCAAAGGCAGTATAAACTGTATCTTAACAAGAAAATACATGGATTTATATAACAAAAAAAAGATTGAAATAATGAATTATATAGATTTCCTATATTCCTGAGATATATGAGGGGAATTAAACTATACATACAATTCAAAATGCTCCATCTATTTTCAGAATGAAGTTAAACATAATGACTTGCAATTCTATAATGGGTTTCAGTTAACTGCAGTTGTGCCAGCAGAATAAGTGGCACTCTGTGCTGTTGATGCACATGAAAAAAACAAAGATGTAATCAAAGCATCCTTTTAAAGATGAACACTGCTCTTCATTGATGCCCAATGTTAGGCTGCAAATGATTATTAGATTCACTGATGCTTTCAGAGGTTAAGTAATTGAGGGAGTATTAAACCTGGGTCATAAATAAATTAGCTTTTGGTTAGTGGCTTGCTTTGTGTTGAGGTCTTCTGACTGTAAGCCTAGACATGGATTAATTGGGACCACAGGTCCTTGGCCAAAGAAGAGAAGCTTCTCCTTCCTTCTCCTTCCCCCATAAGGCAAAAGAGTGATTAGTTGGAAGCTTTAAGTATATTCACAACTGCTTATGGGCACTTGAGGACTTCACCCCCTTTGCTGCACAGCACAACTAGCTAAAGTCCTCATATTTTTTGTCAATTTATGGTCACAGATCTTCTGCTTCAGCTGTCTCTGTCTCAGTTTGATCACTCACCTCCATGCTTTGTCTCTGCTATCCAAAAGGAAGAACAGTGTAGGGCTGCAATACTTTTTAGTCAGTTTTTTCAAATCTCTCAACTAGGGTCATGATTTTAAAATCAACAACACATTTTTAAATAGGCAAAAAAAAGAGTAATGTTCTAATCTATTTTTATTAATTTAAGGCTAATGTATATCCCATCAGTCTGAGTAGTATCTGTGTTTCCATGAATAAATGTGTCATATCTTCAGTTGAATAAATGTTTCCATCTGCTACCAGTCCTTAACCAATAATTATTTTTTCAACATATACTCATGTGCTTTATTTTTAACATTTTCTTGATAAGGTACTACATTCTCTCACAGCTCCATCTATAAAACTTATTTTTTAAACATTTAATCCTATTCCAAAATGTTGAGTTTTCAAGATTGTTTAAATTATTATCTGCTCCACTCAATTTACTTCACAGATACAGAGAAAATGAACTCACACTAAAATGTCGAAATAACATGGTTTTGATTTTTTCATTATCATTCTGGATTGGCAGCTAACCATTATAAAGTAGAAATTAATCTTATGTTCTCTTTTGTTATACAAAACTCTTGCTCTTAGTCCAACTAAATTGAAAAGAGCTCTATAAGAAGTCAGAAAACTGCAACTCGATGTGAAACAATACAGAAAACAATTTTCACTTTTTTCCCCATTGGTGAGAGCACTCAGGTGGTAGTGAGAGACCTGGCATACACAGTTCTCTCAGTAAACAGTTGCTGCCTGGGGTTAGATCACAACAACAATAACACCAAACAACAACTTGGCCACTCTCCTCCCTAACCCCTCCCTGAGGAGGAGAATCAAAAAAATACAGTAAATCTTGTGGGTTAAGAACAGTTCAATAACTGAAACAAAATAAAATACAAAAACAATAATAATGATAATAATAAAAATAATTCTTAGAATGAAAATGAGGAAGAGAATAAAACACAAAAGATACAACTGCTCACCACTGGCCATGCCCAGCCTGTCTTTCAGCAGTGATCACCCCTCCCCACCAATTCCTCTCATTTTATATCCTGATCTTGATGTTCTGTGGTATGGAATATCCATTCTGCCAATTCTGTCTTGTTCATGCTCCCTTGTGGCTTCTTGTGCACAGTCTCACTGGCAGAGCATGGGAAATGAAAAAATCCTTACTTAGGGCAAACGTTACTTAGAAACAACTAAACATCAATGTGTTATCAACATTATTCTTGTAACAGATCCTAAACACAGAATTGTATCAGTTGCTAAAATAAAAATTAATTCTGTGCTGGGTGATACAGGAACAAATGCCCTGGAGGTTTTTGCCAAGTCTTTCCCATGCCCAGTTTTGCAAGACACCATTGAGTTTTGTGCATTCCTGGGCAAGTTAATATGCAGGGTATGTGCTGCACATGCAGGTGTGCAGCTCCAGAGAAAGGACCAAGAATTCATCCCACTGTTGGTTAGATCATGGTGTCAGAGGAAGGAGGTCCTTTGGGCTGAGATTATACCCAGGCAGACAAATGCTTCAAATTCATCTCTAATCTAAACTCAGGATAATTGGATAAAAGTGAAGAGGGAGATGAAAAAATTTGGTTTTGTTCTGTAACCTCCTTCCTGACACCTTAACAGCATGTCTGTGGAAATGACCTCCAGGGGTACCTCCTGTAAGAGCCAGAGGACAAAATTCTGTAGAGCATTTCCATGGTCTGAGTTTTCTCTCATTAAGGATTCAGGACTGTATAAAGAAAAAACCTGATATGTTGATATCAGCACACTCATGATTTACTGTCTTTCCTGAGAGCAGATCCTAAGGCCAGAGCAGCATCTCTGATTTGTCCAATTTGACTAAACTTTGTGAATTACCTAAAATGCTTAATGTGATCATCTGGAAGGGACATTACTGCAGGCATGGACATTGGAGCCTGCAATTAATGGCACCATTGGTGAACAATCGCTTTTCCCCATTTTCCCCATTTAACTCTGAGTCTCAGATAAAATTAAAAACAAGGTTAAGCTATGGTACTAAAAAACCCAGAGGCCAAATGACAGTACATGGCTAACTTCATCCCACCATGACAATTTTTTATGGAGAGACTGTGGCTGCAGTCATAATGCCCTTTTGGGAACAGTTCTTATCATAAAATCCTGTTGAATTGTGCCTGGCACTGTTTTAAATATGCTGTAACAATACTAAACAGCTAAACTGTGACAGCAGGTGTGCTGGTAATTAAGCAATATATCATGTCATTTCTTAGGGCTGTGCCTTGTTTTTTTTATTAATTTAGTCTGTGAAAACATTGATTCCATTTTCAGTGTGTGGTTATGTTGTAGTTAGCTGTATGCATCTTTTTGAGATTTTATATATACACATATATGTATGTAGTCAATTTTATCAAAATAACCTCTGTGTCATAAGGGTTTTATTTATTCCATTTGAGTTACTGCATTAGATCATCTAATCTGACCTCACATGTATCAGAAAGTTCCATTTTACCTGTATTGAACTCCATTAACTACCCCTTAACCAAAGTAACTCTTTTCAAAAGGCATTTAGTCTTGATCTGAAGATGTGTAAAAATTGTACTTGTCTTCATATTTTGGTTCAGTAGAAAAATTGTTCTCTGTTAAGAAATATTGCTTTGTTTCTCATTTAAATGTCTTGACTCAGTTTCAACACAGCACTTGTTCTTATACATCATCCACTATATTAGAAGTTATTTTAGCAATGCACAGTTTCTTTTGATTTATTAATTATGCATGACAGCTAAAAGATTTATTTATTTAATAATTATATATATATATATATGAATAGGCGCCTCTGTTTCTAAATATTCCTTTAATAAATATAAATACAATAGCTCTTATGGAATGCATTGAGTGTTTTAATGTTGGTCTAAGCACTATTGTGTTGAAGAGATATTGTTCTTCCCTATATAGACATATATCATACAGAATCATTTTAGCACATTTTGCTGACTAAAAGAAAGTCCTAACCTAGAGCCCAAGGAATCATAGAGTCATAGAATGGCTTGAAAGAGACTTTAAAGATCATCTAATTCCAACCTCCCTGCCATGGGCAGGGATGTAATTTGCTACACCAGGTTATTCAGAGCCCCATCCAGCCTAGCCTTGAATATTTCTGGGATAGAGCATCCCCAACTTCTCCAGGGAATCTGCTCCTAACCTTACCATTAGGACTTTTGTCCTAATATCCAATCTAAATCTACTCTTGTTTAGTTTAAAGCCATTCCTCTATTACTACATGCCATTGGAAACCATTTCTCTTGCTGGTTCTCTTTATCTACTGGAAGATGTTCTAAGGTGTCCCTGGACCCTTCACTTCTCCAGGCTCAACATACCCAACTCCCTGAGCCTGTCTTCATAGGGGAGGTGCTCCAACCCTCTCATCATCTTTGTGGACTTTCACTCCAATAGGTTTAAAAGCCAGGAAGGCTTATGTTATTTTTTTTCATATTCATTGATATTTTTAAAGTGTATTTTGCACAAATGACTTATCAACCATAAAGAAAGTAACTGGATCATATATAATATGGTTGTAATTTTCTTTTTCTCATTTATTCCCTAAGCCTTCCTCCTTACCTGTGTTCTTTATTGTCTGTCATTTCATGTTTGAGTTAATTTCATTAATAAAGATGTTGAATTCAATTTGTAGGACAAAGTCAGTGCCAGAAGTACCTACAAGGAAAGCCTTCATGTAAAGCTGATGTACCACTGACAATTTGTCTCTGCCAGTTGTTCATTCATTTATGCCTTACTGTGATTGTATAGTGTACTCTTTTACACAGTGTCCCACTAGAGGCATACAAAATCTTCTGCCGCTTCTCAACTATGTTTATTAACCAATGTTTATTTTTTTCAGTTTATTGAAAAAAATTGCATCTCATCAAAGAATGAAAGCAATTGTCTTTGATAATATCTCTCCTCTTTAAAATTCTATTTATAAGCATTATTAAAATCTTTGTTGAGCAGTCATATATGAAATAGAAACTTCTGTCAAATTTCCTATCATCTCTCCGTGGATTCATGAAAAAGCAGATATAGCCTGTGGTAAATCTGAAATCACCCCACTGGCAACTCTGTTGTAATTTTAGTAGATTTACAATCTTTGGAATTGCCAAGTACTTTTAGGTAATTAAAAATTACCAGTGAATTAAATATTTCTTCAGACAACTCTCTGGGCTTCAAGTACAAGTTATCTGAACTTGAGATATTGAGAGTACACACCACCTTATTTTCCTGATGATGACTTAAAACTAAGAAAGTCCATCATTATGTGGTAGGAATATATCATCTTTCTTTTCCAGGTTTAGAAATATGTATGCATGCATAAAATGGATTTTAAAAAAACCCTCTATTAATGGCTAGACTTACATTTTTTTTCTCCAGAGCCATTATTTCCTTAATAGACTCGTTCTGTTTAATTTCTAAAGTATAGCACTGGATTTTGTTTGTGTTTTGTGCTTTTGGTGACCAGAAGAATGTCTAGTGAAAATCATCCTCTATAATTATCAATGATAGTAGAAGAAACCAATTGTTCAATAGATGCCTCTCAAACTACTCCAGCTTTATTTCTTCTCACACAAGCGATTTTCTCATTCGAAATTGCAAACAACCTTCAAAATGATTTTTTTTTTCAGTTTTAGCAGTTAACTTTGTTGTATAAACAGAAGACAAGTGGTGAATAAAAAGAGCAGAGGTGGAGGAACAGCCAAGCCAGTCTGTCTCTGGAGAGGCATAAAGGGATGGAGGAGCAGCCTCAGTGCCTTGGTCACTGAGCCTGATGGGACCCTGCCACCTTGATGTGCTGCTGGCATCTGAGTCTTTAAGGAGATTGCCTTGAATTTTCTTTCTCACACAGTGAAACTCTTCTAGAATCTTACTCCATGTAAATACATTCACTTGATAGTAAAACATCTTGGCTCTTGCAAATACATCTCGCATATACAAACCAAATGTGAGGGTGTAAATCACTCTGTGTTCCTTAGTGGTTAGATTAGTTCCTACAGCAATACTGAAATAGTTTCACCTGAGATTTTGTATCTCTTCTGCAAGTTCATTTTATTTCTATCTATTATGAACTGTAATTTTAACTTTAGTTTATATGGTTCCTCAACCAAATGATTGGATTTTACAGTACACCAGAAATCTGACAACTGGAATGCAAGCTGAAATTTCAACAAAATTCTGTGCTTTAAAAAGGGAATATTACTTCTAATTTTTCACCTGAAATGATTCCTTTATCAAAAAATATTTTCAAACACAGAAGAAAAAAACAACTTTAAAATGAAATTAGAATACTACATGCCTCATTTCTGAGTAGTGTGATAGGAAAATGGAAAAATGAGATTTATTTTCTTTGTCTTTAATGAGACGAGTAATAGTAGGACAAATGGCAAAATAAGAGTAATATTTTCCCAGACCCCACTTCCTTCTGATGAATTATGCTCTATTTTCCTTTAGCAGGCACTGAGTAACTTTCATGTGGAAAATTCAAAGAACTGACAGTAAGGTCTAAGTTACAGCTCAACAAATCATGGTGTTTTAAGAAAACTGGCCTTTAAGCACCATTTATTCTGGTGCTAAAGAGTTGAGTTAATAATTTAAAAATCAAAATGTGACATTTAAAAACATAAATAAAAACATTGAAAATATTTTTTCTTGTACATTCATTCTCATCAACATCATTATTATCAGCTTCTAGGGAAAAATAGAACTATGGAAAAAATGGGTCAGTGAATTTAACATGACCTCTTGGTTTATAGGCTAACAGGTTAAAAATATGTTAATGAAATTACCACAGCTATTTTATGCAATAGCTAAAAATTTAATTTTTGGGTATTTTTACAGAAATAGTTACATTCTTCAAAAGGTCTCAATTGCTTTTCCATATTGAATTGCCTGTCATTAACACTTATATTAACCCAACCTCAGTATAATTTCTATATGGTAACTATTTTTTTTTCCTTCCACAGATAATGTGGATTCCAAAACTGATTTTCCCCTGATCCTGTGAATAGTTAGCAATACAATATGGAATTACATCAGCAGAGGAAAATGAATGATAGTATTTCCATCTGGACACAAACCTTCTGTATTTCAGCACTTTGCTGCATTAAGACATGTAATGTTCTGAATTTGGGTGTTCTTTACCATGTGTGAGACAAGAGCCTCAGACTTTGCTGGTGGGCCTGGGACCTACTTTTGTGTAAAACTTGCAGAAATTACCATCAGGGTTTTCAGACACAAAGTTGCTCTCTGGAAAATTTCTAACCAGTTCTAACAGTTGAATGGGCTTCAGCTGCTTCTCACACAATCCAGTGGTTCTAACTTTCATTTGAAGTGTCCAAGACATAAGCTCAACAAAATAAAATGTTCCTTTCCTTGACAATGCCATGCTTTGACAGTGAGGCCCAGAGAATAGGAATAAAGAAGTTTATGTAAGATCAACACTGGTAATCTCTTTTATTCTCCTTTTTTTTTTTTTCTTTAACTCCCAGATCTCAAGAGAAGAAGTTCACAAATGGCAAAAAAAGAGAAAATTCCCATTAGATCAATGGTTCAGTGAGTTTCATGGTGTTCATGTCATGCTATGGTACAGACCACAGACAGCAAGAGCAGAAATTCAGCTTCCCCTGTAGTCTGTCTAAATCTGCTTGAATCCTAGAATTGTGTACAGAAAATATTAATTTTTATGAAATAGAAGTAAGTATCCTTTTGCTATTTTTCCCCATAATAAGCTTTAGAAAATTTAAGGACTAAAAGAGAGAATTCTTCAAGCAAGCTACAATGAACACATTGGGAATGGGAAACCAGAAGTAAATCATGTAAGGCTCTCAGTGATGTTGATGCACCTTGTACCACCTACAGCCACCACCAGCAAGCAAAGATGCCTATTTACACCTCAAATGTGGAAAATAAGCAGACAACTCTCAGGCAACAGACAGTCACTTAGATTGAGATCATCTTTTAGGCAAACCCTTCCTCCTGCATTGTTGTTGTTTCTTTGTTTTTGGTTTTTTTGGGTTTTTTTTGTTTTGTTTTGTTTTGTTTTATTTTTTGTTTTAAATGAATTAATCACTGGATTAAATTATTTTCAGTTTAATTTTTTTTTTTTTTTTCAAAGTCAAAGAGCTCTAAAAGAATTAAGTCATGGGCTTCAAAGGATCACTGCTCAATTTTCATTCAGAACAGAGACCCTAAAAATAAGTAATTCATTTTTTAGGCCAAGAGAAAATTTCTTTCCATTGCTTTTTGGTAGCCTTTAGTAACTAGAAAAGGAAAGCTCACAGAGTAGCCTTAAAATCCTATCACCAAGTAAGAATCACCAAGAAAAATACACTGAGGAAAATATCTGCTCTCTTTTCCTTCCTCTCCTGTGTGACTGATTACAGTTTTAATCTTGCTGCCTGGCTGCCACATAGGTTTCAAGTAGCTCTTACAGGGCTGTTGCTGCAATCCAGATTCCTATTTGTGCTGTTGCTATGCTTATCCAATATAAGCACCCACTTTTTTACACTCCTCCTGCTGTTTCTATTTTCCCTGTGATAGGTTAAATGCATCTGAACTCAGATGGACCAGACCTACACTGACTTGGAAATTGTGTAAAGCTGCAGGAGATATCTATATGTTGCAATTTGTAGTATTTCACTTACTTGCAAGGACTTCTTTGGTTAATAGCATGGGATGTCACCTGCAAAATCTGACCAAGAAAATCAATTTTATGGTAGGCTATGAATGATTCCCAGTTCAGACTATGAGCAGCGATTTTCTGAATTGGACTATGTTCCCAAGGGTAATCTAAATTTTCTTTTCTAATTTTCTTTTTTGGTTGTTTTTTTTGTTTGCTTTGTTATGTTGGCTCCAAAGTTAAATGCTGCATCTACATACTCATTTCTACAAAATGGCAGGCTTTGGTATAACTTCCCTTCAGGGATCAATTCACCTGGGGAATGTACTTTCTGGAAAAGGGAAAACTCACCCATTTCAGAGTGCACACAAGAAATAAATTAGAAGAGCATGGATCAATAATGACACAGGACTTTTGCCTGCCTATAGATGTGTGCTAAAGTAATCGAGCTTCACTTCACAAGTCTTATGTTTATTTGGATCAATTTTATTTCATAGCTTTCATTCCTTACCTTTTTGGTACAGAATATAACTTTTTTGTGTTTTCCTCTTGTAATTGGACAGAATTTGTGGCATTTCTTCAGAAGCACCACTGGAATGGCAAGTAATGTATAAGTGTACACAGAAGAGGCTCAGTCAGCCAGGGTACACAACTGTTTGACTACAATCTGAATTTTTTGTTGTACTGGAATCCATTTTTCAAATTGTTTCATTAGGAGAAGAGAGTCTTTGACATAAACAATTCTGATTTTTAGCTAAGTCTCTATAAAACTAGGTTTATTGACAAAGTAATATCCATCTGAAACTTTCTAGCTGCTAAAAATGATTTATCAGTCAGATCCCCATGTCTTCTTGTTTTCCATTATGTGCTCTCACAAATTGTGTTGATTTTGTTGAGAGAAGTTTAAGTTCCTATAGGCCTTGCAATATGTTCTATTACCCCGTTGTAACTTCCATTATCTATTAAGAACCACTGTTGTAAAAAGGCAAGCATGTAGAAATTATTAGCAAATAGGAATCTCAAGGCATATGCTGCCAATTTAATAATGGCTATACAATATATTAGAGCTCGTTTGGGAACTGTCAGAAACAGCTTCACCAGCCCCAAAATAATTCCTAGCAACCTCTACATTTTTCTTACAGAGATATTATTTTGTGACTCAACAAGCATTCAATGTATCAATTATTTTGTGACTCAACAAGGATTCAATATATTAAGATATATTGCCTTAATTAGGGAGGCTATTAAAAAGTAATGGCAGGATAATTTCATACAAGGATAATTTTACCTGGGGGACTGATCATTACTTGATTACATTATGCTGTTGTCTATTCCTTGTGTAACTTATTTACAGCTGATAGTGAAAACAAATAGCCAATGAATAATTGTCTCCCATGAATAGGGGGCAGCACAGGGACAATGTCACCCAGCATTATTAACAGCTGTGATGGACAGACAGACGTACTTGACTTTCCCAGCGCACACAACACTTCTCCCATACTGGCTAGCTCCTCTCCACCCTTTCATCTGCCATACTGGATGAGTGATGAACCAACATCCAGCCGTTCAAAACTTCATCTAGGATGAAATTTACACATAGGCAGCACAGTCACAATCCCAGTGGCAGCCAGCATTCTTTCATTGCAGTGTTGGAAGGAAGTGAAGAAACTGGGAATGTGGGACAGAATGGTAGCCACCCCTGGATGCAGTTAGTCTGCAGCAGCCACTGGGAGCTGTAAGGAAGAGGAACATCTCTTTTTGGAATATTCATGCTAATGAAAATGGCATTGTCCAGCTTTGCTATTTGAACACATTGTCTTCATTTTCCTGGGATCTGATCTTCAAATCAAGGATTTTTATCCATATTTCTAGAGATGATAAATCATACTGAGCCACTTCCAGAAGCAATTAGACAGTTACTTCATAGCAACCCTTCAAAAGCTGATTTTAATACATAACCTAATGAGAGGTAAAAGATAAAGTAGAATTTTACATGGTGGATGGCCATCTTTCCTAATTTCTTCAATTAGGTTTATTCATTTAGATGTTTGAGAAAATGAAACTGTATGAAGAGTTTAAAACTATGCTAATTAAATTATTAAACTGATGCAATCATATAGGTGCACATTTAATAGCTCAAAAGTGTTTATTTATTAAAACCTCTGCTATGAAGATTGCTCTAATCTGTAGAGGGTAGGTTGTCCCTGTTTAATTTTATGGATTGCACTGGGTAAGGCTTGATTTACTTGCTGAACTCAATATGGTAAAAAACTTTCACTGCATGTTTGATAACATGGAGTGTCATTTCACTGGCTTGTGTTGATTGCTGTCTAGATTTAAGGAAAATCTTTCAGCATGGATATGGTTTCCTTATGGGAGATGCACAAAAACCAGAAGATCCTATTGAATGTAGTTAAGTGGAACTCTAATAATTGCCTTCAGAACTGCTGCCAGTTAATAACAATGGACTCTGCTGCCTTGGTTTTCTTTTTACTTTTGAAATTAACTGTGAAACTGCAGTACTAAACTCCTCCATATCCCAGGAGCTGCAATGGGAGAGGCATCTACTGTCTAAATTTGCCTTTTGTTTTCTATTTCCCTTCTGCTGCCCTTGTATGTACAGAGATGTTCTAGGGTTGGTTTAGCTATTCCTTGTGAAAATAAACTTGGAGATGTTAAAAAACTATTACATGGCATGGAGTGAAATAGGTACTTTTAGAGCATAAATTCTCTGACTCTTTAGGCAAACATCATGGATTGAGATTAATTGCCCTATAATTACCCTCTCTAGAGTTTTACTTCTCTTCATGGGATGGAATGGGAGATCATAATGACTAAATTAAATTTAAAGATATAATCTTGGCTCCAATCCAACGTATTTTTATAATACATTTTAACTTCTAAACACACACACCAGACTCTTTCTTCTAACTATATGCACACTGTATCTTTTTTTCATCCTCACTGGAATGCTCACATCTCTTGGGATAATCTTCTATTTGTGTTTCTGTATGCTCAAATTCAGATAGTATTTCACCTTAAGTGAAAACCCAACACTGTTTCAAGCTCTGATTAGGACTTTGAGTTGATGGCTCTGGAAAAAAGACAAAGCTGAAAATGTAGTATTTTAATATTATGTCCTCATTTTATTTTTGTGCCTTGAAATAAATCCAGGACATTGGACATTCTGTCTTACAGAAAAACTATAAGCTATTTCAAATTACCCTTTAGTGAAAAACTTATCACTGAATACTATCTGACTAAGAAGCACTGTCAAGAAACCTGTGGAAAGGAAAATTTCATGATATTATAATCTGGGTGAAAGAGTAATACCTTTTTTGCAGATGACGTGCAAAATTTTTCTCTGACAGATGGTATGCACATCCAGTCTATAGTTACATGGTCACTTAGATGCAACACAAGTTTCTGATCCCACCTGTTCCCTCTTTATTCCTTTTGCCTGTCAGTGTAATTTCCCTTGTACTAGATTTTGTGCTGGCTAAGGAAGGAACTGTATCTAGATGAAAATTAACTCTAAAAATACATTTTCTTTTCAGATGGATCAATACACCAGCTTATTGTTCAGAGGTCTGAGCTGGCTAAAAGAGGACAGAACAGAGTGTTGAGAGCAAGGCCAGAGTGACATTTCCAAACTGTTTTCCAGCTGTACTATGCCTGGAGTTATTTCTCCCATATTCAGGACTTGATTGTGTCTCTTGCTGAACTTCATAAAATTCCTGACTACCCAATTCTCCAACTTGTCCAGGTCCCTCTGGATGACAGCACACCCATCTGGTGCAGCAATCTCTCTTTCCAGTTTTGTATCATCTGCAAACTGTCCCACCATCCTCATAGTTAATGAACAGGTTACAATATTGGCCTCTGTAGCAGCCTCTAGGATACCCCACTAGTGCCTTGTCTGCATCTGGATTATGTTACTGATCAGTTCTCTTTGGGACCAGCTGCTCAGGTGTGTCCAATCCACCCCACTGTCCACTCATCTAACTCATATCAGCATCTACAAGAGAAGTTCAAGCCTTCCATCTACATATAGTATAACTGGATACCCTGCAGTTCCCTTCAGCCTACAAAGAGGTTATTAATATTATTAATACATTTAACTATATAAAAATTTAAAAAAATATTTTTATTTTTTTTAAATTTACCTGCGAGACCATGCCTAGCTGGTAACATAGATTCAAGAAGCAGCAGATTTTTAATGGTCCTTTTTGTTTTTCTTTCACTGCAGTGCACATGGCATCTGATTCATTTCCTGTTGGTGGCATTGAAGAGATCTCTGCTGACTGAGAGGGAGCAAGGCTGCTCTTTGGTGCTGCACTGCCTGCAAATACTCAGCTACATCCACAGGCTCCACTGTTTCTGGAGACCAAGTACAATATTAAAGCAAAGAAATACAAACAATCCTTGTCTTGTATTATCCCTTGCCAATCTATCTTAGGGCAGAAAAAGTATTTTTAGAAGAACATATCAAACAAAATAATTTGTGAACTCTTTTTTTTTTTTTTTCTTTTTACCCTTTAGAAAATGCAGACTGCATTACAAACAGCAAGGGATTTTATAAGCTTCAGCTTTGCTCATGGTAGAAGAATACAAAATGTTGACAGTTAGAAAGTGGCTCTTTTTATCAAAGCTGTTCCTGCTTACTGGATTTATAAATGACTGAATCCAGATGGATTTTTATCTTGGCTTTCACCCTGATTCTATTTCACTTGGATATCACAAAAGTAACAGCAAGCTAAAGAGACTTACATGTTTACCAGAGGAGAAAGTTGTATTTTACTGTATTGGCTAAAAATATAAATTATTGTCAGAACTGTATACATCAGTGAGTCTTATCCCTACATTTCAGAAAAAACGTAACTGTCAGTAATAGTAACAAGACTTGTCCTTGGCTGCAATGTGATTTTTTTTTCCTTTTTCCAAATAGCTCTCCTCAAAGTAGTGTAGACAACTTATTTTCTAATTTTCATTAAATAAAGTTTTCTATATAATATTATAGAATAGCACCAGTCTGTATTTAATATTAGAGAAAATGTAATTATCACTGTCCTGAATTTTCAGTCTAAAGTTCTGGGAAAAATGTTGACCTGGAGAATCTTCAGCAGAACTCCACTTAGCAAGAGATCTCACCAACTAACCAACAATAATCACTTTTAGAAGTGAAAACATTTGGACAGTTCATCAGGGCAGGCTAAACAAAAAAGTATGCTAAGAGCAAATCTTCTAACTTGGATAAGATACAGACAAATGGGCCCTTTGTTTCACAGGAATCTCTGAATCAGTATTTGCAGAAGAACAATGAGCCCTTATTTTCCTGTAGTTGTTGGCATTAATAAAATTTTCTCTAGAAGGAGGAGATAGACAAGCGACAGTAAATGTTGTTCACATATATTTATTATGTGTTAGTTGAGCTATGTGTGGGCTAAGTTATTCATGCTTGCATAACCATAAAGTGATCATTAGGAACATAATCCCATTATCTCCACTACATATTATGTTTTGTTTCATTTGAATCTGGTTTGCATGTTTAGAACTCCAGTGTAAGCACTTTAATTTCAATTCCATTATCCTTATTTTAAGATGAAGGATGTGTGATGACTTCACTTGAAATATTATGGTCTCAGCTCTATCTTTTTTCAGTCACAGATCCTAGGGAAAAAACACAGAATCCTTTATGTTGGAAAAGGCCTCTTTAGTTATCGACTTCTACCTTTGACTGATCACACCTTGCCAATTAAACCATAGCACCAAGAGTCACATCCAGCTGTTTCTGGAGTACCTTGAGGAACTGTGGCTTCCTCACCTCTCTAAGCAGTCCATTCCAATGGTTTTCTTGCAGTAGCACAGACACATTTTGGCATTTAACAGGGAATGTCACATTTGGATTAAACTGTACAATTTTAAGTTTGGCACCATCAGAACCAGGCATGCCAAAAACCAAGTCAGATGACCAGAGGCACTTGGCATTCCAACTTCCTGATAAACAACAGTTTAAATCAGGAAAGATAAATTCTCTAGAAACAAAAGAAATTAAACTATCTTCTTAGTGAGTTTTCATTTGTAAAAATATCTTAATTTATCCTTGTATGCTTTTAGATTTCATTATTCTTGTGCAGATTACACTGATGTTTACAAATACCCTTCAGATGAATAACTATTAGCACAAAAAGAATAGTCGTGGGATGTTGGTGTTATTTATAATGAAATAAAATAGAAATTAAATTGGTTATTTGTTAATTCACATTTTCTCCCCTGGTGCACATCATACCAAACAGTACCTGTTTCTCACACAGTTTTTCTACTTGGGAAATATCGATGGAGGAAAAAAACCTAGTATTTTCTAAAAAAGGCCTGTCACAAACTGTCTACCAAGCACAGCTGACACTTCTATAGTTTGATAAACCTTTAATCATATTTATGCAGTATTTTTATGTCATCAGTGATACCCTCATTGTGTCATCTCAGCAATTAAATATTTATGTATTTTAAAATTACACAAAAATAACTTGGCAAGTGAAAAATTAAAATATTCCAAAATCCTTAGATTTGAGGCAATGAAATATATAGTACTAACTGTTCTGGCATTAAAAATGGCACAAGGACATGAGACATCCGAGATCAGCATGCAGAGATCTTTTATAAAGTACCTGGTCATTTATAAAGTACTTTCTTTTGTGTGCAATCATAGGCCTTTCAATCACCACTCTCTTCTCCTTCTGAAAATGACTTGAAGCTTAGAAGCACATTCACTCCCCTGAACTAATCAGAGATATTTACAATGCTGGAGGTGCTTTTCACTCCAAGAAATCTCCCTGTACAGGAATTCCTGGTAACACAGCCAGGCTTTCCAGCTTCTCTGTTTCCTAGAGAGAATGGATTTTTGGTGTGTGGGTATGAACATTGATTTACATGGATGCTGATTCATATGGCATTTATTTTTATAGGCATCCAACACACACATTCATGGCAGCCTACAGTCAAGACAGTATGCAGTCCCAGGAACAAATCTAAAAATTGTCAAAAATAATTTTTCTGCCTATCATGTCAAAATATAATAAGTAATTGTACAATTCATATTCATTATGAATTACTACTTTTGTTCCTTCAGGAATTCAGTAACTTACATGAAAGCTGGATATCCCACCATAAACTAAAATATGCACTGAAAGAACTTTAAAAACCATTGATGTTCTGCTGTTGTGCTTAGGGAAACCCAACTGGAAGAAAGGTGAAGTTGACAGCACGGTAACTATTGGAGTAAACTGGTGAACTACTGAACTAAAGCATGTCTATAGAATCTACTGGGCAGTCTCACCTAGAGCTCAGAAATAATTTTCTATAGAAAAATTCATAATACAAAAATTTTCTTTGGAAGATTTACATCTAAGAAACATTCGACCTTTTTACCAACAACAAGTTCACTGGGCTGTACTGGAAATAGATATGGGAAGAATTTATGTCTGTGTACAAAAATTTCCCCACCCCCATCTTGTGAAACAAAATAAACTCTCCAGCAAAAACAAACAAAAAAACCACCTTTTTCTGGGTGCCAAGTTGCATCACTTGCTTCTCTGGACATAGGGAATTATTTAAACAACCACACAGGTCTTCCAGAATTTTTTCCTCTTCTTCATTGGCTAATATACCTTGGGGACTGATTTCTTCCCAGGACAGAATCTGTTGAAGTTACATGATGAATTTTGGCAATGCTGCAAAGTGTTTTTCCTGTGATGCTCTCCATACAAGCACATTCCAGCCACAAGGATTTTTGTATAAAGATTGCTGTTGGCACTGTTGCTCAAAGCAGGGAAGGGGGGAGACTGCCATTCTCCATAAATTACACCATGAAAAAAAGACTTTCAGCCCAGCTATAAACAGGCAATTACTGGGTTATGCATTGCCATCCTCAGGCAGCCAGTGGTACTAGGAGAATGAGTCTGTAATGAGTAACACATACTGAAAAGTGTTTTGGGTCTTATAAAAGATATTAACCATAAATTGTCTTCTGATTAAAAATATAAAAGTGCACAGAATTTAATGTTGAGCAAGTATGTGCATGACACTTGTTATTATCAAGTGTTCTTATCAGCAGAAAAGAGTTGCAAGATATCATTGTTCCTATTTAGCAAAATATTCAGCATAAAAAAAATATATGGGATCTTGTCTTTCCCAGAAGGTAGGGATAAACTCTTTTAGTTTAGAGTTCTCAACACATTGTGAGTCTTCTCCTTCACTTTGCTCCTCAGTGTTTATTCTCACATAGGAACGCTGCCACAAATATGTAAATCATAAACTCCCCCTTACACACAGTCTTGCATTCATTATTCTTGGAAAAATGTATACTATAATTCTTCTCTCTTCCCCCCCCCAAATTCTTCATTAAAAGGACATTTCTGAGGGATGTTCACTGGAGCAGGAGTTTGAAGCTCATTCTTCAATTTTTTCTTTTGAGGTATATAAGCATATATATCTATCTATAAACATAGACAATCTTACTTCTTAAACTCTCTTAAAGAGGGTACTTGCATGTCCCACCATCAAGGATAAATAAGCCACTCACTATCCAGAGACCCCAGAGATCAAAATGAATCTAAAAATGGATGGGATGTAACTAGGTGTTAAATGAACACAGAACCTGCTAGCCCTGGGTATACTACACAGGAAGATTGTTAAACCTTCATTTTCCTTACTTCTATTACTAACATAAGAAGTTACTTCTGAAGCCAAAGACAGGAATGGGTGGCTGATCCTTTCCTTGTTCTTATAATCATAGACTCATAGAATCACTGAATGGCTTGGGTTGGAGGAAACCTTAAAGATCACAGAATTCCAATCCTGCTGTGGACAGAGATGTCATTCCCTAGGTCAGGTTGCTCCAGGCCCCATCTAACATGGGGCTGCCAGAGGCATCCACAGCTTCCCTAGGCAGCCTGTTCCAGTGCTTCCTCACCCTCTGAGTAAAAATTTCCTTTCTAAGCATCTAATCTGAACCTATCTTCTTTCAGTTTAAAACCATTTGCCCTTTGTCCTGTCACTATCTGCCCACATGAAAAGTACATTTCACTTCTTAAAAAGAGAGGGAGAGAGAGATGAGGTGATTTGCATAGTTCTGTGCTTTAATTACAGAGCAACCTTTGCCTGATGATGCTACTATCCTAATTAAGTGCCATTATGCTACCCTGGGGACCTTTCTGATTAAGCCCCAATTATGTGGAGTATTTATGACAATGGTAAAAACCATTCCATTTTCTAACTGTTGCAGCACATGGTAATGATGTAAACATCTCTCCTGGGACCAAAGGATGCAAACAGTTAGATGGTGCTTTTAGAGACCCAGCAATAATTTCCAAAGCTGAAGATTTCTGAAACATCGAGAAACATTCTAAAATGCATTTAGGGTAATCTAAGGCTTTTTAAAAATGCTGGAAGAGAGGATATGCATTCAACAATGGATTTTGGAAATGTAAACCCCATTTTTTCATTCATCTTTCTTATACTTCAGTGGCAGATATCAGTGCTTTTGAAACACCTGTCTTCAATGCTGGAGTTTAGTTATGCACAAGATATTTCTCTTATATTTGTCAGATTTTTGCCTAGTCTTTTGACTCTGTCTTATATGACTGATCTGTTGCCTCAGAGTTCTTGCTCTGAATATAACAATTCTTACAGAAAGGCACATGAAGGCATAAATGTTGCATAATGCTGACTGGATCAGGGATGCTGAAAGAAGAAGCAATTAGCCAACAGACACATACTGATTCTTGAAAATTTCATTTGAGTATAAGCAGCCAATAGTTTGAAACAATAAAAAGACCTTTGAAAGTTTCTTTCTTCAGAAAGTAGAACAATGTGACAGTAACAGAAATTTTAGACAGATGTGAGTTCTCCTTTTTTGTGTTTTTGTCTATTTAAAAGGCCCAAGGTAGAACACTTGCCATGGTGATCTTCTCTACTCCCTTGGACTTTGACAAATCTAAAAATAAGCTTGTCAAGATAATATTAAAACCCATTGCCCATGGGTATAAACATGCAATAAATTTTAAAGCTGAAGAAAAATTAGAGTGTAATATTGTCAAAGGAGCAGCTAGATAATTTCCCCTTTGTTCAGTTCCCAAATGTAAAATTGAGTTGTTTTCTAAAGCAAAGGACTAATATAAATTAAAATGTGATGAAGGCCAGAAAGGCTAAAAGACCATAATTGCAAAAGAACCATTTGCATGGAAAAAAGAAGTGGGATCAATCCTTAATCTTTAAAATAGTGAAGGCAGGCATTAACATATTCTGAAAATCTAGCCAAACTGTGAAATAGGTTCTTTAAACTGTCCTGAAATAGCTTGCTTTATACTTTATTAATTAAGTTGTTCAGTAGCCCAACACTTATAAAGAAACCAAAAGGCATTCCACATACTTGCCTAAATTATTCCTTTGATAGTGAGGCGTTTTTTTTCTCCAAATCACACCTGTTCATAATAAATAAATGTGCTTCATTGTCAGAATATGGGTTGTTCAGCAAGTTGTGTGGACCTGTGAGATGAATGCCTTACTCTACTGCTTATGGTATCCCTCTTTGCTTTACACAGATATGTGTATCTGAAGTGATACATGTGTGTATATTTACATGATATTGAAAATGTCACCTCCTGATTTCCTCTATCTGCTGGAAGACCAGTGTAGTACTATGATAATGCAGAAGAGGACAAAGTTAAAGTGAAGATTTTTTAAAAATATAAACAAATGCCTTACCTTAGGAGGTAATGGTTTTATTTCTGACTTGTATCAGCAGCTTCTCTGTTTCAGTCACACAGAGCGATTTCATTATGCAGGCCTTCAAAATAGAACTAATACCTCTAAGCATGGGGACAAAAAATGTCAAATACTGGATACAAGCTGGAAAGCAGTTATTTAGTCATTGAGAAATGCATCTTCAAGTCAAACAAGGAATTAATACCTATTTTTTTGGCTGAAACAAAAATGGCAAACTATGAAAAAAAATTTTCATGAGGTGTAAAGAAACTTCAAACTCAGCACTGTCAGGAAAGTCTTTAGCAGGGTGAAAACCTTACTCAGTCTTCCAAGGACTTGACAGAGGAACCAGAAAATCACAAACTGGGGCTCAGCTCCAAAGCATCATGAGAGATGCACAGGCATGGTCCCCACTGCCCACAGGGAGACTGAGCAACATGGCCAGACTCACAACTGGTTTTGAAGCTATTACATGGGGTTACCAACCACTGAAATATATCTTATGTATCTTATGTGTACGTCAAGTATAAAACATTCCATTTTTTCCACTGTTTTTCAGTCCTTTTTCAGCCCTGCACAAAGAGAGCTGGGGATGCTGGCTGGCTTCAGGCTGAATGTGAGCCAGCACTGGCAGCCCCCCTCCCATCCCTTCCCCTCTAATCCTAGGAACAGCTTGCAAATTAGACTGAGAACTATACTAGCAGGTATGTGCATTTATTTCTGTGTCTACCTTTTCTGGGTCCTGAGATGCAATCAGCAAAACTAAAGCAAGTGTTTGGAAAGGCTTAGAAATGCCAGTCTGCCCTACAAGTTGATTTGTTGCATCTTTTCCACCACAGAATGTGAAAATTTGTCTTTTTTAAAAAAAGGAAAGTAATTATTTTTATCATCAGTTTGGTACTGGCATCTGCCACCCCAACAGCTGTCACTCTTATCTAATTGGCCATCTTGGAACAGGAGAGGAAGTTCTATTAAAGAAAACTTGCAGAGAGATATTATGAAGTGAGTCCAATATTCCATTTAATTAGTCCAAAGTGATGGTTTTAAAAACATTTTGCATCTGTCTATTAGTGGCAAAAAAATTAGTTTCTTAAGCAACCAGTTTCTGGATGAGTAATTCTGGCATAAAAACTGAAGTTCTACTGATGACTCAAAGAAATCATTCTCTTTGAAAACAATTCTATTCATAATGAAAATAAGTTTATTTGGATTTTTCCTTCTTCTTATCTATGGGTATAATCAGGAAAATAATATATTAATTGTATGAGTAATTAAATATTGTATGATTTGTTGCTTAGTCCTGTTAGGTCTAAAAGTTGAAGCTGCTTGGCATGTCGGCCAAGAGAAATGCAGATCTTGCTAGCAAGTGTGCTACAGTTGTTTTTAAAAGCTGGAGTCAGTGATTTTAATTTCCTGCCTCCTTGCTCTTTGTGCCTGTGAACTATTTCCTAATATATGTTATGTAGCACAGTGGCACAGTGTTAAACTCTCTGTGGCTGTGGGTTCAGGCAGTTAGGACAGAAGCAGTGAAACAAAATCAGGAAGTTTGAATGGACACAGGATGAATATGAATTTAGGTGAAAGGAACAGGTTTGAATGTGTCCTATTAAGCAGAGGCAATATCTCAGGTTAGCACAAGCTTGTGCTGTGACTAAGAGATAATTAATCACATAATTTAGGGCTTTTACTTTTGCATATACAAATCTACACCTGCTAATAACTGCATACAAGTACCTTTACACTTGCACATAAGTACTTTTATTTGATGATAGCATGATAGATCAGGGCAAACATTTATTCAGATAAGTACACCCCAAAATCAAACAACTGGAAGCTTTGTCACTTGAAATTTTTATTGAACTGGGTAATATTGCAATGCAGACACAAAAATGGTGCCTCATACTTAGGATCAGATTGAAGAAAAAATTACAGAAAAAATGTTGGCATGTAGGAACTCCAATATTTTAACCCAGCATGGCAGGCTTCAGGTGGCTGTATAAGTGTGAAAAAATTCTTTTTTTCCAGCAGCAGCTTAGGGGAGGAAAATTACCCTCAATATGAAGCCCTGCATATGACAGCCAAGCATAGTGAAGAGCATTCAGGGACTTTACCAGCCACCAGAATCTGACAGTCTATTCAACTAACTGTGAGATTAGTCCCTGACTTGCCTCAAGCCAACCAACATCCTCCCAGGCAAAACTGGGCATGATTCAGCACTGGTGAGGTCTCAGGTAACATTCTCAAAAGGAGATTTTGCCACCCCCACTTTGGAAACTCTGGCTTGCATTACATAGCTTTTATTATTTCAGCTGCTCTTTGAGCCCAGGATATTCCTAGACATGTTTCATATATTAAGATAAAAGCAGGGAGTGAAAATTCAGAACATTTGAAAATTGATTTGCAGAAATAAGGGAAACAAAAAGAAGAAATAGCAGAAGCTGTTTCCCTGTCTGGGGGGATCTGTAGGTTTTTTCCAGGCTAGCTGACTGTATAGTCTGGTTGGTTTTGTCCAGAGCTTAGGTTGAAACCTCTTATTCTTGATTCCAGAATTTTCACTTCTGATGTTTCATCAGGTTGTGTACCTCAAAACCATTAAAAAATTACATCTACCCAAGTGGTGCTTTCTCCCAAAATTTGTACTTTGTAACCCTGTTATTTCATCCACAAAGTTTAGCAGTCAATTTCAAGGGTAAATTTATAGTTTTGGCTTTGATATTTCCCAAAACATTTTGAATACTGCTTTTTTAGAGCTAATTTATCTGCCAATGACAGGTCACAGGAGAGACCTAATTGCCAGAGAAGGCCTGGATTAAATGAAGGGCACTGAACAAAGGTAAAATTTTTGGTCTGAACTCACCTTTCCTCTTAGTTTTTCAACATTTGATGTTGGTTACATGCAAAAAATATTTTGTTTTTCCAGGGTTTTGCTTTTAAATGATGTTGATTGGTTGATTGATTGATGTCTATTTTAGGAGAAAGAGATTGCTTCAGACTGGTGAGACAGTAGCAGATTGTTATATATGCATACTGTATGTACTTTAGTACTACCAATAATGTTACACCTTCCCAAAGGATTAATCTATGTTTATTTACAACAATGTAAAAGAGTCCTATTTGTGTTGTTGGATTTTGCTGGGGTTTAGGTTTAGGATTAGTATTGTTACTATTGTTATTTTAGTGGTTGTTTTCCTTTTTATTTCTAAATTAAATACTCTTTGGAGGAAAAGTGTGTGAGTTTTTTGTTCTTTATTGGCATTAGTTGAAGTCCTGAATATCATTTCTTTGAAGTTTGAAGGAAAAGGCAGGCCACCTTTCTAACTATCTATAGTTTAGGTCAGAAGAGCTGTATTTGAAAATTTTTTAAAAATCACTTTTTTTTTGGTGTTAACACAGGGATATGATCACTAAACATGAAGTAGAACTCAATTTGCATATTTATTAATATGCACTATGTTGCATGAGCCTGAGTGACATTCCTTCAGCACAAACTGTCTCCTACTGTAGTGATGAAAATACACAAATCTATTTCTGTACTTTCATAAACTACATAATCATATGAAGAATTACTTGGGGGAAAAAAAGGGATAGGAAGAAGATGTATTTCTACATGGAGTACAAAATTTATGCAATTATCTTGGTAACAAACACAAAGAAAATAATTCAGATATGAAGAGAAAAAAGAGAAGTAGTAATGTAGCTCTATGTTTACTGCCTCCTGTGCTGACTGTGGAAGTTCATGTCACAGAGTTTGTTCTGCAGATCTTCAACCTTTAGACAAGCACAGAGTTCCACACCCAAGGTGCTGTAGCCTTTTGTGCCACAAAAATATTACCCTTTTCAAAAATGCAGAAGGGAAAGTGAGTACAAATTATATTATTTTTATTTTTCTGCCTTTAGGTAAGATGCTTTTAAAGATCATTAGTGCCTCAAATATTTATCAAGGGAAATATCAATGTACTTTTCCACTAAGCCAGAATAAACAGGTTTATAAACTTACATTATTTACCAGGCTGGAATTCTCCTCTGTCTCAAGGATGCTGTAACTTGCACACTTAGACATCATTTCACTGGCAAATTCTTTTTTAATATCAAGTAAATTTGGAGTCACCACTCAAAATTCTGCCTGGGGGAAATTAATTAAAATTATCTGAATCAGTTTGTGCAATTCCAATATTCAACAACAAAGGGGGAATTAAATGTTTTCTTTGGGACTAAAATGATAATCTGTTTCCTTCTGCTTATAGTTTCTCTAACAGTCAAGAGAAGGACTTCAAATAACTTTATGAGCTACCATCCACATTCTGGAATGCTTTTTCATTTCACATAGCTCATGAAAACAGAAGCTTTTAAGTGACATTACTTTGAGGTTCAAGTCCCAGAGTTTCCCCTTTCTTCCATTCTCTGTCTTGCTGTCTTTCGAAAAGTTAAGGCTAGAAAATGTTGAAAAACTATTTCACTTGATTCAACCATATTAACTTCTTCTTTAAAGGAACCTTGGACTGGGTGGAGAGCCTGCCTGTATGATTTCAATTTTTTATCCTTGAATAAATTGAAAGATAAATTTTGTGATAACATAATCTAAGTAAACCATGCAGGTAGATGTGAACTCTGCCTAAATGACCACAGACACAGAACAATGGGAAAGTGCATGAGAAACACAAACCTTGTGTCTTTCCACTGTCTGGGTTATCTGTACCACATATGACTCATGCCAGAATCAGATCAAAGCATGATAGTTTCATGTAAAAATTTTGTGAAAGAATCTTAATCTGTGTGAAGGCAGAAGCTGTAAAGCAGGAATAAAGAGGCTAAGTCTATTTAATTCACCACGTTAAGAAAATATTCCTGCACTCCAACCCATGATATTAAAATCTTACCAAAGTTCAAAACACCTTACAAAAGTTAATAACATAGCTAATAATTATAGTCAGTGATTTCCCCCAAAACACAATTATTCTCCTCTTTCAATGTCTCAGTAGGACCAGGACTGTGTCACTGACCTAATGAAAATTTTCTCATCTGAAGGCTTTAAAACTTGCTCAGACAGAAAAAAAAAAAAAGAAAAAAAAAAAGAAAAAAGGCTTAAGCAGGAAAGTTTTGCAACAGAAAGAGTTTTGTAACAATCCCTAATGTTTTACAAGGTCAAGTTCTATCACACTGTGAATGAAAACACTCTTACAGAGTATGTGTTCCCAAAAACCAACTGAAAACCAGTCTAGTCTGTGGAATAGGGGTCTGGTGCATATTATAATTGAAGCAACCATCTGCATCTTTGCTCAGCTGTGTTTTCCTCTTTGATTTCATGTATTGGTTAGTAAAAATCATCTATCAATAAACTAAAGCTGATATTCAAAAGATTCAGCACTACAGTTCACAGTGTAAAGGAGGAATTCTTGCCCTCTATGTCCTGATTAATTCAGTTCAGCCTATGCAACAGAAATACTGGCATAACTTGTACCTAACCTAAATACCCATTAATACAGTCCTCAACCATGTACACAGGTTTTCCAGGAGAAAAAGGACAAATAATTCCTACTCAGCCATAAGAAAAAGGGTATTACCTCTGTCTTGTCTAGAGTGAGTTTTACAGAACTCATTCAAATGCAATATAACTCCTCTAGCACTTTTGCTTTCTCTTGATGCACCTTCTCAGTTTCATTTAAGTTAGAGGTGGTAGTGAATCAAATTGGAACAAATCAGGACTGACAAACAAGTATTTTTTTTTCCAACAGTAACTGAAATAAAACTCAGTAAGAGTAACAAAGTCTCCCAGTACCAAATTAAAAATTTAGCTAGATCTCTGGAAAAAAGAGAATCTCACAGACCTACACTTAGGAATGGCTTGTGTTCTTACATTACTACTAACTATCCAATGTGTTTCTGGATCACACTTAAAAATAGAAAAATTCAGAATCAAAACTGAGCTATTTTCTTCTGATGATGGTTAAAAGTAGGCTTAAATATCTCCAGCAGTTTCCCAACCTGTAAAAATATTAAGAAATAACTTGATCAGATTTGAATAAATTCTGAGAAGTCTAGAAGAATTGCCTTGATGCACATATCTACTGTCCCTCTAAAAAGAAGAGATGAATGAAAAATAAAAAAGCTGTCCATATACCACCAACATGAAAAGTCAGGTTTTTTGCTCTGAGAAATTTCTCTGTTCATGACACCATTATCCAGGCTGTCTGAATAAATTCAGCAAAACCATTATTTCTGCTGTTATTCAGCAAGGAGGTGCAGAGCTGCTTTTTATTCATCATCTGATTGTTTTAGAAAAACCCTTTTAGAAATCTGTTGCCGGTTACCATCTGAAGGTCAAGCACAACAAAAGTTTGGTACCATAAAGGACAGTAGAGCTCTCTGTGGCTGGGCTTTTGCTAAAATGTCTGTGTTTATCTGTGAGTACAGAACACAAAAAAAAAGTCAGTTTAGTGATTTTTTATTGTTTGAAAAAAAGCTAGAGAAGAAATATAAATAAAAACAGAGTAACCAGCTTTTCACTAATTACATGATTTGAGAAATCTTCAAGTCCATTAGTTCATTGTCTCTTCTGTCATATAACACCTGTGGAAGATAATTACAGGCAGGACCACAAAGAAGGACTTCCAAACAAAGGAATACTTTATTTTCAATGGTTTACTGAAGGAAGATCATGTCAGAACAAGCATTTGTCTGATGGATCTACAATGCTATACTGAACATGGGAAATGTGTGCTTTTAGCCCACATATTTCAGCTGTCTGCTTTGGGATGAAAAGAAGTTGATGCAATCCCAGTTTGCTCCATTGCCTGTGAAGAAAACCCAGGGTGCCTAAGTCAGCCTTGCAGCTAAACTACAAAAAGTACACCAAGATCAAGGACCAATTGATTAAACAAGCAATATACAAAATATGATTTTAAGGAGCACATACTTAAAATCTGAAAATGTTCCTTTTCAGTCTCTTTCTGCAGTACTCTAAGGTACTGTTCTTCTAATTAGAGGTGCAAACCACCTAAAGATGATGGAGATCTGTTCTGCTTGTTCACTTGAAAACTGATATTTTAAACTTCAAATTTAGCAGTTTTTCACACTTCCATTTCTTCTGTATTGAATATCCATTGAGTCTTTTTTTCAAAATGAAAAGATTTGGGGGTTATGGTTCAGCACTGAAGAGTCTATGTTTTTCTATCATATTTTATCATCTACTTCATCAAAATTCCATTGTTGTATTCCACCTTACTGTCAAAATTAGGCATTGTAAGGTTGCTCCTTATCTGAAATTTAGTCATGATCATTTAGCCTGGAAACAAAAAACATTGGAAGATACTTTCAGTGACTGAAAAATTCAAAACTGGAAAAAGTGTAATAACAGACTTATATAAAATAGTTTGATGCATCGTGGTGAAATGTACATGCTACAAGCAGTTGTGCATCCACAAAATAAAAATATGACAGTTTTGAATTTTATTCAAGGGATTTTGTGTTTAATATTCAAAATGGGTTGTTTTTTACAAAATAAAATATTTCACTTTGCATGTTAATTAGGTTTCTCTAAAAATTAACATTTTAGCATTTTAAATATTGGAAATTATGCACGTTTTCTTATGTCTCATATCTCAGAATTAAATTCTGTATAGCAAACTTTACATTTGTATGCTGTTGAAATGCCAAAAAATGAGGGAAATTATGAATACTTTCTTTGCTATTTGTTGAAAATAAAATATTAATTAATTTTAATGCCATTTTAATCATGATTGTCTGGCAAAGGTGTATTTCTCAGTGACAACGGGAATTAGTCAAGTGATTAATACTTTGTGCTTCTGCCCCTGTTGCTCTTTTTTAAAAATGTTGTTCCCATTCCCAGGTGGTTATTACATGTTAGTGCATGAAATACTCTTTTATTCCATAAACTTTCAACACACAGTTTGAGACCTGAAGGAACCTGTGATTAATCACTTACTAATTGGATCATTCCATTACTGACAGTAAGTTATAAACTGCATAAAAGGCATTCAGCTCCATTGTTTGTGAGACCCAGATTCCTCTAGGGAAACAGCACATTTTACAATAAGACAACCATCACATACAGCAAAAATGCTGCTCCCTATTCAAATGCAAAATGCACTCAATTGCATCATACTTCCTTACATAACATTTCTGCTTGCTAGCAAGAAGAAAGATAAAGGAAATAAAAGATATAGAAACCTTTCTGATCAAGTTTATTCATTAAAACTCTAATTCTTCTTTTGGACTAACGTACACAGCTTCCACTGACTCTATTGAAAGTGAAATATCCTAGTTAGAGGATTGTTGGGATTTAGCCCAAACATAATGAGAATAATGAGAATGACATCCATAGAAATGCTTTGACAATATACAAAGATGAGGTCAGATCTTGCATTTTTGATCTTTGAATCTGAGCATGAATATTTCCACCAAGCTAGGTAGAAATGTTTGGTTATGATACTTCATGTAACTATAAATGTGTGTGCTGATTAAAGGTGAGCCAATTCTGAAACAGCACCAAAGACTGTAACAGAATAGTTTAGATAAGAATTTTCTTTATTTCTGTAAAAAAGTATTTATCTGTATTCACTTCAATATCTTAATAACCTTTTCTGCTGTAGAAGCAGGTTTGTGCACTCTGCATGTAGCCTCCCAATAACTCAGTTCAATGTTCAATTACTTTAAGGTTTAAATTTTTTCCTAATTAGAGGTAACTGTCTTGAATTAAACCTTGGTGGCAACTTACTGAACAGTTGCAGAAGAAGAGTGAATTTAATTTGTATTTGCATTGGGCCACAGCTTGAATTATTTGATATGATTAGAAGTGTAGAAGTACTAAATTAATGTGGAAGAATAAAAGTAATAGTTTTTTAAAGCACTTACAACCAGTACATACTCCAGTGGAGAAATGTACAGCATAGTTTCTTACTTTTTATTTCACTTGAATTTTCATGCAAATATTACTTTTGATTGTTACATAGATAATAGTTCAAAATTAAATAACTGGGTGGAAAAATTCACTTAGGGTGCTTAGCTGTTTCAGGTCACACCAGAGATGCATGCATGCACACACACTCACACAAACTCACACACATACACATGTTGATACCAAATGTATGACTAGAAGACAACTAGAAAGGACTGTACATTGTTTTTAAGGCCTCTGAATTCACTCCCTCATGAGCTCATCAGTCCAGGAAACAGCACACCCCTACTGACAACAAGGGGAAAAAAAAATCAAAAGCTGGCTAATTCACCAATCTTTTGGGATTTCTGTGTTATTACACATCCCTAGAAATACAGCTGAAAATTTAATTTGGAGCAGAGGGACATGGCAGGGTATTTCTGACTAAAATTTCTGCTTAAGCTACCAGCCCAGTCTCACTGTGCTGAGGTCACTGAGCTATTGCCATCCTGCAGTATTGCTTTGCTGGAGGTTTTGAAGCATTGGCAAAAGGAGTGAACAGAGGCAGGCAGGAGATTGGTGCTGGCTCAATTAATTGAAACATCCAGAATTGATGAGTGCTGTCAAGAGCTCACTGTGAGGATGGCTACCAGAGGAGCCTAAAGAAGTAACTGGAAGAGATCAAGGTTATTACAGGAGCTGAGGGAAATGGCTGAAAGCAACAAAAAGCAAAGGGACAGCACAGTGTAAGAAAGTGGAAAAATACTTGCAAATCAAATCATGCATTCAGGAGTCGGTAAGATGCTGGTGGAATTGAAACACTGCACAGTAAATATCAGTTTCTACTTATCAATGAACAAGGCATCACATGAGAAGATAATATTAACTTATTTAGTACTGTGATATCTTGATCCTTACCTTTCACATAGACTTAATGACAGATATAACAGCTGTGTTGTTGCTATTTTCTTTCTGGCTGAATTTCAAAAACAGAAAAAAACCCCCAAAACCAAAATAGAACAAAACAGAACAAAACAAACAAACAAACAAAAACAAAAAACACCAAAAAAACCTTATGACATTTTGATTTTCTTTTTTTTTCCAATGATACCATTCTGAATGTATCTTTTAAGTGTTGTAAGTAGCTGTAATCTCACTGCAGAATGTGCTTGGCCGAATGAAAATGTAGTAATGGATATTTTACAAAAATAATTAAAAAGAAAATGTAGGCAACATGTAGCAATACACCAGAGAGAGGGAAAAGGGCTAAAGCACACAGAATGAAAGGCAGAGAGAGAGACAGTGAAGATGTTTTACCAAGCAGTCTAGTCCTTTGGATAACTACAGAAATAAAAACCTGTTAGCAGGTTCCATGGGAGTCTGAAGATTGATTATGTGTCCTGGTTCCTCTGTGCTTCCTGTGCTGAGAATGTCTTTTTAAACTGCTGATTTCACAATCTACCAAACAGCTGACGCAAGAGGTATTGGCTGTAATCTAGATATAAGATTGAAAGGTTCAGAAACCACCTTGAGAACATGATAAATATTTCTGTTTCTCCCAGCACTTCAAAGAAGAGTAGTCACTGAAGATGTGAACTCCTTGATTGATAACAGGTAGTTCACATTGCATAAGCCTTCACTTTACAGCTGAAACAAAGAGATATAAAACTAGAAATCGTGGAATAAGAATGATCAAGTCAACCAAGCCAATGAATTTTCTCAAAATACATGTATTTGCTCTGCTAAGTAGACATCCTCACTCAGTGGAACTTAGTGTAGTACCCATATGAAAAATCCTTCTCAAATTTTTGTGAAGGAAACACAACCATAACATCTACTAGATGAGGACATAAAATTTTTTCTTGAGTTACTTGACTCAAGTTTTTAATGAAATAGCTTCCTTCCATTATTCTTTCCAGATAATGCTTAAACTCAGAGTAACATTTAGACTTGTATGCTGCTTCTGTTTGTTTGCTTGGTTGGTTTGGGGTATTTTCTTATCTTGTTTTGCATTTCCTGGATTGAGATTGTCACTTTGCCAAAATATTTGCTGGATCGATCTCCTTCTTTTATTAGACCCTGTGGTCATTGTTTAGATAATAATGTAGTTAACTTTTATGATCAACTCTTTGATCTCTCTGGCTAGATTGTGTAACCATATATGTGTCAAGGAAGAGGAGGAGAAAACAAAATGTTCAGTATTGGCCAAAGAATTGTAAAGAAACTAGAGCCTTTCAAAAGTACAATAATATAATATAACAGTCTGTAACACAGTGCCAAAACACAATTCTGTGCTATCCAATATACTACTGTTATACTGCTAAATTCTTATCTAACTTAAAAAAAATTGTCAAGTATCCTGAAATTCATTGTGGTTGGACATCTACATTTTACATATTTTAAAATCTTCCTTGGAAAACTCTTAATATCAGGAAATAAGGATTTTCTTCCTCCAAAATGTGGTCATATTTAACTTTCAAATTGAAAAATTTAACAGGACTGCTGATTTTTTTAACCCTAAGGAAAAGTGACATAAGATATGCATTGTAAGCATCATGTCCACAAAAAATTTGCACATTCAGTATGCAATGAAAAATATTTGATTGCTTCATTGGAAATGTATAGCTGGAAAGAATATTATGAATTGCAACTTTTCTGCTAGAAACAGGTATGCAGCCATTCCTGAAAAATTAAGCATGATTTCTTACAGGAAACATTGATAGCACTTCCATTGTTTGATTCTGTTCACGTAAGAATTGAGGCCATCCTCATTCTGTCATGGCCATTCTTAAACAATTTCAATGATAATGCCACAGCTTTTTAACTTTGGTCTGAAGATTCACTGTGATCAGTTACAAGTTTTCTACTGACTTCCCTGGGAAAACAGCAGGGAAAAATATTACAAATTCAATAGATATCAATAATATTCATAGCACTGTTCAAATAGTTTCAAAGAATTATGTGGACTTGTAATCACATAAAAAATATTGATCCCACAAGACTGTGATCCTTAATCTGAGAATTCTGAAATACTTGAGGCAAAAGGAATTTAAAACGCCATGAATAACATTTAAACTCCACTGTTGTATGTGATACACACTGAGCAGCTTTAGATGTTGTAAGGATGTATGAGGGTATGGAGGAAAAGAGCAAACTCATAAACAGTGCATTACAGCAGACCTTCTGTGACTTTATAATGACAGATTACTAGTAAATACCAGTTTTGCAAACTGAGCACTTCAAGAGAACTGAAACTGAAAAAGAGATGGAGGTGTCTATAGCTTAAGCAAGAAATTAACAGTTTCTATGCAGTGAGCTGAGTAGTGTGTGAAATCACTTCCCTCTGAGTTATGAGGAAGGTGAATTAGGAATGCAAAATATGTAGGAGAATAATATTTAAAAAAAAACAAAAACAAAAACAAAACAAACCCAAGAGTTTTATAATGGTGCAGTGTTAGCCAGTAAATGATTAATTGCAAAGGAAAATGTTCTGACTTTATTTCTATATGCTGCTTATAAGCACATTTCTACATGCCCTATGTAAGGAGCCAGAGCAGCAGCACTCAGGGGAGTTTATAACTCAGCTTTTGTCACTCTGGGTGATTTCCTAGCTGTAGTACCACGAGAACAGGAACTGAACCAATACACTGGAAGGGTTTTGCCATTGACTGGAGCAGCTAAGACCAGCTACTTGGTCAAGGTCTAGTTTCTGTTCACTGCTTCTGTGGGGAAAAAAGGAAGCAGAAGAGTGTGTGAACTGGAAGAAAGAGATGGTATAGGAGTAGATGAAAGGTGGAAGTAGGTGTGTGCTGCAGGCAGGAGGAGGAGCAGGGAGCTGTGGCTTCCAGCTGAGGCAGCACAAGGTCTCTGAAGGGTAACCAGAGGGTGTGGGTGAGTCTGGCAAGCAGCAGCAGTCACAGAGGCAGAATGCTTTGCAATGCTTTACCAGACCAGAGATTTCACTAGAAACACTCAGCTTTGTTCAGTGTTGGCAACTCGTCTGCCCTCATGTTTTATGCAGCCAGAATGAGAATGGTAGCATTGGCTGTTGTAAGCAACTTAGGGGATCAGACTAGTGACATGGAAGCACAGAATTCCTAGAATTGTCCCAGGTCTATGGCCACAATTAATTCTTAATGGTGAGAGCCTTGAAAAGATAGCAAATACGGGTTGCTTGAGAAGGTCGCAATTTGCAGGGAAGTGACTGTAAGTTGATGCCAAGTGCCCACAAACAACATCTATCAACATTACATTTAAAACAGTTCTGTGATATGCAGGTTTGTTATTTGGACAGGCAACCTGACAGCAGAGATTGATGCACCTATCAGAGAAGAATAAGAATATAAATCTCTGTCTTATCGAAAGGAGAATGCAGGGAGCAGATAGGGCTGATGTGGTAGACGTAATCTATTTAGGTTTCCAAGAGACATTTGACATTGCATGGGAGAATAGAATAATATATCTTCAGGTTAGCATGTAAGGCACAGAAGACTTTTCCTTCCAGGCTTCTCAAGCTGCAAAGTAGTGCATTGATTCCCAAGTGCAGAACGTAGTTTTTTCACTCATTTTCCTCTCAGCCTTTTTTGTTTTTCTACTCCTTGTATTATCTAGAAAGCTCTTCTAGAAAACATCTTTCTATACATCTTCCACTTTTTTCCTCTTTGTACTATGCTTATCTTTTCTGTTTCCTTTTATTTATCCTGACTCTTTTTTACATAAAATAAGAGTGCACCTTGACTCAGCCAGACTCATTGATGTTGTCTTAGCATCCTGAGAGTACCAAGTAAAGAATGGGGATGAGCCACCATCCCTTGAGGCCTTGGGAACTACAAAATTCCCACAGAATATTCCCAAATGAAAGATGACATCTCTAGGGATTTTCTTGAGACTTATCAATGATCAGCAATAGAGATTTTATACAAGTACTGAATAAGCTACTTAAGAGAAAATTGGAGCCTAGAACTCTTACAAATAACAGTTCATAAGATATGCAGACACAATAAGAACATGAAAACATTAGTATCACTAGCAAAGGTTCAGTCCTCTAAACTGTCCCTAAGTAGGGCCCTTTTCTGGACTTAGTCCAGTTCTCAAAGTCATCTTTGCACAAGTGATTCCAAAATGGGATGCAGAATAGATGTGATATCACAAATGCTGAACAGAGGTGAACATTAATTTTGATTGACATTCTGGCAGGCTGTGACAAGTGCACTTCAATGTACAGTGGCTTTCTTCTGCATAACAAACTGAATTAGTAAGAGTATTTTAAGATTTTATGCTTACAGTATTAGGAATATCAATATATAAAATTTGCAATATTTATTGCCTTTAATACCCAGAGTTACTACTTAGAAAAAATTTTCACTAGAAATTGCATATACCAACATTCTTTTGAAGAAAATGTAATTTTAAAAAAAAATTTACCCAGATGTAATTGTATATGAATTTTTCTATCAGATAACACTTTTAAGCAATGAACACAAATATAAAATATATCTTAAGAATTTTCTCAGTGCATCAAACCTGCCCTTTAAAAAAATGTTAATAGTTGTGTGAGATAAAATTCATATGTTTGGCCTTTCTTCTGATCTCTGCCAAATTTAGTCAGGAATTCTAGATAACAAACTGATCTTTGAGGTCTTCTGACACAATGGCACAATAAATAACCATCAACATCAACAGGTGTTTTGCTAATTATAGCCACAGTGACCTATTCACACCTACACAGTAGGGCTGTTCAGCCTGCCTTTGCATCCTGATTTATGGAACTGCAAATTTACATGTGGATGGCATGAGAAATCAATGATCAAATAAAAGATATGTTTACACAGGTGAGAAGAAAGGAAGAAATTCCATTTGAGGCAGAAAAATGTGATCTAATTGTGCTGTCCTTCAGAATTAATGCAATTTTATAATCTAAAGACAAGGTTCAACTTTTGTCAGTACTGTTGTGTAGAAATTTTCTATTACATGGAAATGAAAACAGAAAGATTGCTATAAGTGAATAATGTAAACAAAAGCAGCACACAAATTATATTGGGCCAGAACTACGGGTGTTGACTTCACTGATCATAGCACTTGACAAAGGTGAATTTAGAATTTGAACTAAGTCTACCCTGTTAAACAAAACAAGACAAGACACAGATGGGTTTAGTGACAGGAAACAATCTATGGTATTAATTGTAAGGAAGCTCACAGGCATTGTTTTACCCTTGCTTCCTCGTAGTTTTCCAGACAATACTCCATACATTTGGGTAAAATGTGCCAGTGGCTGTTCTTAATATTGTTCCTAATAATACTTTCTCCTCCCAATACTGCAATTAAATTAAATGAAAGTGATCTGATTGCAAATACACCTCTGTGTTTTGACTTTATTATTAATTTCTTAATAATAATAAATTATTAATTATTAATTTCTTATCAATAAGAAATAAGTAAACTCTGCAAACAGAGTTTACTGCCCATCAGCCTTAGATGGGACTCATGGACTTAATGCCACTCTCCTGGTTTTGGTCTGGTTTTTGGCCTCAGAGTCACAGAATTGAAGGAAAGTACACCTTTTTCCATTTTTTCCCTGTAATCTCTCTACCACTAGAATTCAGTACATTTTATTTGATCCCCATGAGAAGGACAGGAAAAATCTACTTTCTTGTCTGTATGGCTCAGCTAGGCTGAGAACAATAAATGGTCCTAAATTTCTGGATGCAACAGAATGCAACATTTGCAACACTCACCTCAGTAAACTTAAGAGGTCTCAGTCTGGATTGTCACACCTGAAATGGTCAGTTCTAATGTAGGAACATTGTAAATTATTACCTGCATGACTGTCTTTGACCACTGTTCATGCAGTTATGCATGTTTGTTGACAGTAAAGTCCTTAGTTCTATTACACAGAGGGAAGTATAAAATGAATAAAATAAAATCTCACTCTATTTTATGGATTGTATATTAAAAAATAAGATTATATTTCCTGATTGAAGCAAGCCATTTTGTATTGGTAAGGAGAGTTTTTATCTTTGGAAAATCTGATCTCCCATCCTAAACCTCAGGAACTCCTTCTTTGGACAAAGTACTGGAGTTTGTCACCTAATCTTTAGTACATGAAAAAATCATCCCTAAAGCAATAGCAAAACAGCTTTGGCTGCTGCCCAATTGGACAATAATTTAAAAAATTTGAAACAATTTGTGCATATTTAAAAAAAATAAAATAAAAACCCCAGCTTACTTCTCCTCACTGATGAATTATATCCTCACTCCTGAGAAAAACAGAAAAAAAATGGTCTTTTATTCACAAAGTGCAAAAGCATTCAACAGAGCAGTGAAAAGAAAAGATTTGAACCTTACATCCACTGCTATCATGAACTATGCAGCCTTGACTAAGTCAGTTATTGTCCTCACATCTTCAGTTACACAGCTGACAAATGAGCAAATCCTAATGCACTGAGTGCTGCAAAAAATAGTTATTACCTTTTGAAAAGCACTCTCTAAGGGTCTGGTGTAGTATAAATGACAGATAGTTATTTTAGACAAGAAAGCAACAGATATGACCATTTTGTTTCAAGGATTTTCTAAAGGAAAACAGAATTGTTGTCAATGTAAGCTATTTTCTAAAATAGCAGCAATCCAGAGGTGGAAGCCTTTCTATTGTAGGTGAATACAGTAGCTGTAAGGCAGCTGCTTTTAACTTGACACATTAAGAAGCTGAAGTGGTTCTATGAGATAGCTGAGGGAGTGTGCTGACATTCATGCTGCACCTCAGGTTTATGCTATCATTATTCTACATGCCATGGAACATACACACAGACACCCTACTGTGTGACAGCACATATAAATTCTTACCAAAAGCTTTGTGGAAAAAAATGATAAAAGTTTATTCTTAACATTAATATGAAATTCCCTGTGCTGTGATGAAAGTGTATTCCCAGTGAATACATCTCAGCACAGATCACATGGACTGAAAAAGGATTTTGGAATTCTCTGTAATGCTTTCACTGTGAAAGGATCAATTTCTTCCAAGACTGGCATAATAGACCTTAGATGTATTAGAAACTGCTAATTAAAACAGTCTGCACTTCTGAATTCCACTTAGAAAAATAAAAAGGAATGAAAAATGAGATCCATTTCTGGTGTGTATGTTTTGAATAAAAAGGTATGAGTAGAATGAATGATAGAGTTATGTATTTTCTTTTCCCCCAGAAAAATATTATCCTATTACATTAAAAAATTTTATTCCATGTGTGATGAAACTGTAATTTCCAACAGGATATCATTGTAACTTCTTGTTACAATCATAACCTTTCCCATGAGAATTCATCAATGAAATATCAGCTGGTGTTGTTGTTCATGTGAAGTACATAAATCTTTCCTTATTTTCTGGGTTTGGATAAACTGAGAAGTGTCCTGAGTTCTTAGCAACAATTTCAAAGGCTTAGAACCTTACTAACACAGAACAGCAGCTTAACAGCAAAGTAAACATTTTTTTCTCAAAATAGCTCCTGTATTAAAGGCAAGTGGACATTTCTATCTCTAGTTGGTCAATTGGTCAATTCTGAATGAATCTGGAATCACTGAAAAGGTAATTGTGCTTGACTCATACAGTGATTTTTGAAATATGAGCATCTAGTGTCATAAAGATGTAAATTATCAAACAAAACAATTATTCTTCTTCTTTTTAAAGATCATTTAATTAGCACTTGAATTTTTTTTTTTTTATGTCTTTTATCCATGTGAACTATATTTATACTCACCTGTATTTGTCTTGTCTGGAAGTACCACCAGTAACAGCTGTTGTAGAAGCTGATCACAAGAATAATGAGAGATCTTCATCAATATAATTCTGATAATTTTAAATATCTTTTCTGATTTAAAAAATTTGAAAGTTAATAACCTGTTTTTCTCCTTTAATTATTTTTCTTTCTTTACTTTTTCCTGCTTCATTTTTATTCTATTTCTCTATTGAAGTCTTTTATTTCTATTTCTCTATTGAAGTCTTTTATTTTCAGTAGTTTGTAGCTGTGAAGAATTCACATTTTAAAGTACCACTGCCTGGAATTAATTCATCTAACATCAGCCTGCAATTGGAGTATCTAAATTTCCCAGACAAATCTTTCAGGTTTTGCATGTTAGTCTCTGCTAGGGAAAGACAGGTATTTCTGTCTTTCAGAGATTTCTGAGCCAACCCTTACTTGCAGTAAATCATCTTATGCTTACTTGTGCTGCATTGGTTCCACAATGAACCAAAGACAAGTGTGCTCTTATTTCAGGCACCCCAGCTAGTTCCCTGAAGTTAAATGAGGTAAATCTAGATTCAAGTCACTGCAAGAAATACCTGTGAAAATTTAGTTCTTCATTCTTAAGAGAAAGTATCATCTTTGGAAGTCAAAACTGATGGCAGATACACTGGGAAGACCCATATGTTTCATCATATAGTAGAGAAAAGCAGATGGCATTTATTAACATGCTATAATAAGTTTGAGAAGCCCCAGGCAAATTGACAAAGCAAAAAACACGACGTGAAGTTACAAGCAATAAACCAGTTCAGCTCAGAAGGAGAAAGGTGCTGCAGGGGATATACACTGTTAAAAAATGAGAGGGTTAAACTTTGTCTGTGATGGGGAGCAAACAAAAAAATCCAGTAGATTTAGGAAAAAGAGAGACAAGTACATTTTTAACATCTTAGGACAGTGGTGCAACCAAAGTCAGTGAATCTGCTGGTCAGGCATAGGAGGGAAATAAAAGTGGGAGCTATACAATGAATAAAATAATGATATTAACAGAAGGGTTTACTACCCTACCATTTAATTTCTCTGATGGAAATGTGAAGAAATAATATATTTCTTCAATAATATGCCTGCTCATACACCCTGATGGACACCAAACTTGTTCCTGGTTTTTAAGGAGGAGATTTTGGAATCATTGTGGATCGTTTATCTTCTCATTGTTCAACAGAGTTTACCAACACACATCTGGTGCTGAAAAGAGGGTTAGAGATATAGAAAATTAGACAAAATTTATAATCCATTTTTAAGAAAATCCACATCTTGAATGCTTTATGGATTATTTTGACCACATCTGTGTCAACGAAATGTATCAGAACCAAGAACAACAAAGAGAAGGAAGAAAAGGATGACCAAAGGTATGAAACTGCTTCTGCACAATAACTGAATAGATTAGGACTTAAGGGCTGGAGAACTGATAAAACAGGAGTGTTTTGAAAGATATATAAAAGACCATTAATGCCTTTCCAAGAGAGGAGGAAGTGAGAAATCCTCAATATTAAATTAAACTCAAAGGATATAGTGATGTCCAATTGTAAAAGGCTCTTTAAAAGTGAAATGCGTTAACAATTATTAGACTGCAAGTACTTAGAGTAGACCTGAAGATGACTGTAGCCCTTATCACTATCTAACACTCAAATTATCACTGAATGTGCAGGGAGAAGTGCACTTTTCTTACTCTTGCTCTGTTTTCAAGCACCCACTGCTGGATGCTCTCATATCCAAGAGTGGTGAGAGCTGCAATCTGACTAAAGAGGAGTGTGGAGAGAGAGAAAGAAGCTCTGCAGTCAGATAGACACACATAGTATGTGGTGTCATAATTCCAAGCTTTAAGCAGCACAATAGCTACATAAACTTAACTTTTTAATTTCTGTGAGTACATGCAAACTGAAGAAACAAAATTCAACCTTGTCCTTATTCCTGAGAAATGCTTTCTAAAAATCACTCAACAAATCTTTGTGATGAAACTGGTGGCTCCTCCAATGCATCCTGAAATCCACACATTTGAGCAAAGTACTTCAAGGCAGTATTTAAAAAAATTGAGACCAATATAAACTTGAACATAGATGCCAGTGAGCATATAGGAACAACCAACAGTAACCAAAGAGAAAAGCTAGAAAACCTAATGAGATTTTTATCTAATCATAGCACTGCATTGGTCTATGTCTAGTTGGGAGCAAGGTAGTTGGCTGTAAATAAGTGGTCATGGTCCTATCACTGTTTCCCCTGAGAAATTTTATTTGTATTAGAAAGACATAAAGGAGGTTGTAGTGAGGTAGAGATCAGTCTCTCCTGTGGTGTGAAGTGAAAGGAGAAGAGGAAATGGCCTTAAATTACACCAGGGGAGGTTCAGATTAGATAGCAGAAAACTTTTTTTTCATTGAGAGTTTAGACATTGGAATAAGTCACTCAGGGAGGTGGTGGAGTCACTATCTCTGGCAATGCTCAGGAGGCATCTGGAGGTGAATATGGTTTAGGGGTGATTGTGGTGGTGCTGGGTGGATGACTGGGCTAAGAAGATCTCTTCCAATCTTGATGATTCTGTGATATTGTGATCCTGTGAGTAAAAAAGACCAAGAAAGGCAGGCAAATACTATGAAGAGAAGATACATGAAATCTCTTGTCATAATACATAAAAAGTGAGATCCAGTCTTACAGCAGGTCACACACAGACTGACCATCCCATTGCAGCCAAACTGCCTTCACCTATTTGCAAAATCAGCCCTTAACATTTCATCATCTCCATCACACAACACACCCAGCTGCAGAAAGGCTTGTTTGCCCTAAAGACAACAATGAAATATGAGTATTGTGTTCTCAGTTTAACTGATGTTCTCTTTAATGATAAAACCACTAAATATGGCACCTCATTTTTACAATAATAATAATAATAATAATAATAATAATAATAATAATAATAGTAGTAGTAGAAATCTATTGAGAATTAAAGCACTGTGATAAACACTGATTTATTTTGGACCTATGGTTTGGGGTTTCTTTCCAGCAAAACAATACCAAGCAAGCCAGGGCACAATTTCTTGAAATTGTTTAAAGAATATATTTCCTATATACTGCATGCATGCTTCTCTATGCATGCAGTACATTCTTATCTTGTGAACTATCTAAATGAAGAAAAAATCAAAATGAGGGCAGCAGTCCTTTAAAAATGTTAGCAACAAACCCATTTAATAACAGAATACAGTTCTTCCTTTAGGTAGTGTCCTTTGGGCAGAGCCTCAGACAAAGTTTTCAAAGGCATTGTTTTCTGAAGCTAATTGAGTTAGTTGTGAAACATGATCCAATTCAAACTTTTGACCAAAGGAAAACAACTAATAGATTACTTTTTTTAAAACTCTATATTTCATGTAGAACATTATTTGAAGTAGGTAGATGGGGTCAAATCACTACAATAAAGGATGGACAGAATTATGAGGCATTTTAGCACCCTCCTACATCTGAGCAGTTTTTATTACTTTTCTCTTAAAACTTATGTTAAATTATATTAATAATCTGCTAGGTAAAATTCACACAGGAAAAATGAATACAAATTAAAAAATACAAGTAATGAATACAAATTCTAACAGCTCTGAATTATTAGGATTGTTCTGTCAAATCTAAAATTCTAATCATCTTTTCAGTAAAAGAATCAAAACAATTTCAGCTATTTAGGAGATGAATCATACTAATAAAGATAAATTTTATAAAATGCTGCCATTCCAGTTAGCAAATCAAAGTATTCTGGATTTAGTCAAAGACCTCTTTTTGTACTTTTAAAGTACCCACTTTTGCAATTCATATCACTGCAGAGTCAACATCATTGCTGAAGAGCAAATTTTTAAAATTCCTATGGGATCAGTAAATTGTTTGTTAACATAGCAATATTTCCATAAAATAAAAGCAGATGCAGAGGTTTAGTTGTCCATATAGCACCAGAAAGGGATCTGAATTTATATCCACTCACAGAATCAAAGTTGCAGAGTGAACTAGATCTGGGACAATAATTTATTTCAACTTGTATGGGCTGCAGTGGGTGGGGGGAGCTTTGCCTGCATATAAGTGAGGTTGTTAAGTCAAAGGTCTCCACGTTTTGCACCTTTGTGGATTCCCATTCCCCTCTTTCAGGATACCCCAGGGAAACTGATGTTAAGTAGAATACTAATTTTGCATGGTTCCTGCAGAAGACAAATTGTGGCAGGACTGAAATGCCTGCAGCTCTCATGTTTGAAGGAAGGAGATAAGGGACACCTGGGTACAAGTGCTTTGTTTCTGTCTTGCTTTTGGATTCAAATCACCCATGGAGGAATAATCCTTGCTCCTCTAACAATGACTTCTCTGTAATCATATCAGTTTCAAAGCTCCAGAAATTGTCTGTCCTGCAGACCATTTGAAAATGCAGCTCTAAATTCTGCCTGTATCTTCTTCTCTATGAAATCTGTACAATCAGAAAAAAACCCTTATTTTTGAATCACAAATTAACTATGAAGGCAGGGAGTTCTGAAGAAACCTGCACTGTATTACCATATGTTCTATATCCCCTGAAGGGCAATTAAAAAAAAAAAAATCATTGCTGATACCCTTATAGGTGCTTTTTAAAATTAAAAGTATGTTTTATAAAGGGATTTTTAAAATTATTTAAAATTTAGATATTTAGAATTATTTTTAGAATTATGAGTTTTTGTTATTTTGAAAACACTCTCTACTGCTGGTTGGCTGAATTCAAATGAAGATATGGTTGCACATAATTTAGTGTTATTTGAAATAATTTGTAAATACCAAATAAGGTTACCAAAATATTAATCAGGCATGATTCCACTTCATGTAGAGACCTTGAAATAATCTATTTGATAGAAAAAAATCCAAAAGTAGTGACATAAATTATTCACCCCAAGTAATTCAGCCAGTAATTCAAAGAATACAGTAAAGAGAAGTTTGCATATTGCACAAAGGGATCATTTAAAATCCTTTATCACTTTGTTCACCTCTCCTGCCCTTCTTCATCTTCTTTGCAATTCCAATAAGGCTGCAACATCACTGCCACACAAAAAGCATTAGTGATTCTATTTAAAAGGTGCCAACCTTGTTGATTGTCTGCCTACCCCTTTGTCAGTATAGAAACATGCTTTGTTAATATTCTGGAAGGGATATGGGAATTATTTTGGTAATTTAGTTCTTTTTCCCAAGTCTGTACTTCTAAACAAGACCAAACTATTGCAGAGGTCATACGGTATCATAATAATTTTCATTTTTTGAATAAGCAGACTATTATTAATTTGGACTTCTATGAAGGTTTCCAATTTTGAGTCATCATCACAACTTACTATGGAGCAGTAAAAAAAATCAATCAATCAACCAAATTACCAAAGCAAAGTAACCCCTAAACTTGCTTGGTTTGAAGCATAATGTTTAATTCCCTGCTCTCAGGATGACACTGAGATACACACACCTTTAGGCAACCTCCATTGCATTTTTTTGGTTTCATTCATACACAGACAACACCTCTATGCCATGGGCCCTACATCTGGTACCAGTGCTTAGACCAGTTCTTCCCTGCTCACCTCCATTCTGTCAAGACAGGACCAGGTGTCTGCAAGGTTTCTGGGTAAAACTTAACTTCTAAGAGGGAGTACTTGGAATTGCAACTGAGTCCCCATTGCTAATCCTGGCCCAGCCTGTTCTGTTCACTTACAGTGCAATTTCCCACACCAAACACCTTAATATTTTATGTATTATCTTAAGGGAAAGAGCTTTAAGTTTTCAGAAATTATACTCAAATGCTTTCAGCTGATTGTGGAAATAAGAATGGGAAATAGGGTGATAGATTACATGTATGCTCTTGCTTCTGTTTTACCACCCTGAAAAACGTGGTTAGTCTCCATTTTGTCAACAGAAACACAATTTGTCAAGGATTATATAACCCAGATCTCATAATTTCCAGTGCTGGGTAAGATCTGTTTCTTACCTTTCCAGATGATTAATGTCTTCAGTTTGCTGTACTTGGTCTCTTTAGTACATGAGAAGAAGAAACATTACACAAGAGTGGTTATTTCTGTGCTTTTTCACAGCCCAATAAATCCTGGAAGGTATTAAAAATCAGGCAGAATTACACAGAATGATATCTGAAGAGTTTTTGAGATGTTCAAGTGGTCGAACCATATCATCAGGTTACAGAATGGTCTCACAAAGTGTATGGTAGGTCACCATCTCATGAAGAACTTGGTATTACCTTTATTTATAAGAAAGTGAAAGGAGAGAACACCAAAAGATTTACAGTGTGGACTGAATCTGAGAAAATTTATTGGAATCTCTGTATCTATGGTCATAATTCAACAAAGATCTTCTTGGGTCTATCTTCCAGTTATAGAGCATACTACTACATATGAAGATTTTAAAAATGAAACAAAAATTTCCCCCAGTGACACATTCTTGCTCCTTTAGGAAACTCAGTTGTCATGTGAAAATGTAAAGGCTCCTCTGTCACAGAGCAGGGCTGCTTGTGCCTGATGATTCACCACTCCTCTGCTGCAGAACACAGCAATCCAGTCTGTCCTTGGGCTTCATTGCACCTCTAACATTAAATGTGCACGTTTGCACATTTTTTCATGGTACCTCCTTGTGTTGACAGCAACCCCTTGCAGGCACTCTATTTTCTTTGCTTGACACTTGCAGTTGACTCTTGTGAGAGGGAAGGAACTGAAAGCTTGGCATTTGGTGTGTGCAGCAAGGCAATAGCTGATGAAGTACAATTACTCATAATGTGAGAAAATCCCAGTTATGTTGTGTGGGAGGGTGGTTTGCAAGGATGGTGTAGAAGGCAATTTTCCTCAATGAATTACAGCTGATTGCAGGGGAGTGGAGACAGCCTTGCCTGTCCAGTGAGCATGGGTGTTATAACAGAGTGGGTTAGCTGGTCCTTGGTGAGTTGGAGTCTTCTGTGGTTTGAGATGGAGTTTGCTGGCTGTGAGGTGGAAGAAGGGGCATGTGAGGGACAGTCAGGGTTAGGTGGCCAGGTAAGGGACAGCCATGCAGAAGGAAGGAGGAAACTTGCAGAGAAAAGGAGTCAGTGCTGTGTGGAGCTGTCTGAGAGAAGGCATGGAAAGTTTTTAATAAAGGGCTGGTGATGGTGCCAGTTGTGTCTGTCTTGACTTAATTACTACAGCATTGGTGTGAGGAGCACTTTCAGGACTCTCATAGTACTGTCTTAGTGCTTTCTGAATGAAGCTGGATCCTGAGAAGATATCCATGGATAACCATGCTGTGAGTGTTACAGGACCTTACTGAAGAGTAAGCCTAATACAGTTACAGACTCACTGGCAAGTGATAGAGACAACTCTGGTAATTAAAATAAATGACATTGTGTCTAAGATTAGAAAGCACATATACTAGCTTTTGCTTTCAGTTGCTATATTAAATTCTTGACAGACTTAAGGAAATAGTTGCTATAGACTGCCATAACTAAAAATGTCAGTAATGTTAATAAATACAATTTAATTTTCATTAAATTATAATGAATTGTTATACATGCTATTATGAAAGAAAAAGTTTTCATAATTATTTCCAAGCCAACTTCATAAAAAGTCCACTTTATCTCATTTTTTATCTGCTAATTAAAAATATATTAGTACAGTTTTCCATGTTGGATTTCATACATTAGATGAAAGAGGATGAAGACAGCATTCAAGATGAGCTGGACATCTATGAGGTAAAACCCTGGCAAGGTGGAAAGCAAATCCATCTGTAAATTACATTCTCTTGGTCTTCTTATGTCGTAGTTTAACTTGGCATACAGCTCAACACCATGCAGCTGCTCACTCATTGGGCTGGGAGAAAGAGTCAGTAAAAAGATAAAACTTGCAGGTTGAGTTTAAACAGTCAGTCACAAAGCACTGAGATGCTCATCCCACATCCCTCCACTGCCACCAGCCAGCTCCACACAGGTTTATTTTTCAGCATGATGGTCTGTAGTATCCCTTTGGTCACTTGGGGGTCAGCTGTCCCAGCAGTGTCCCCTCCCAGCTTCTTGTGCTCTACTCGCTGGCAGGGCAGCATGAGATGCTGAAAACTGCCTCTTTTCAGTGTAAATACTGCTCAGTAACAACTAAAGCATGGGAGAGTTATCAGTATTGTTCTCCCCCTAAATCCAAAACATGGCACTATGCCAGCTGCTGGGAAGAAAATTGGCTATACCCCAGCTGAAACCAGGCCATCATGAGCACAAGAACATTTAATTTCTCTTTGCAAACCTATTGTGAACACACACAGATTAAATGTCCAGGGTCTGCAATGCCATAGCTTGTGAGTGAATCTGCAACATCACAGTAGCCCAGTAAGGCTTCCATCAAACTCAAGGTCCACAAGGCACCTTTTTTCCTGGGTGTCAGGCAGCTCTATGGCCATGTAATTCTGAGTTTACTTCTTAAATGTTTTTCTCTGGTTTTCTCTGGTGAACAAATGAGGATATTCATTCAGGGATGTAAAAAGGAGCTTTGTTGGCCTACAACAAAATTTTGCTGTACCAAATGTACCTTATAAAATCAGAATGCACAGAATATTTTGATATTTTTCTAATAAATAATATTTATTGAAATATTTTATTGAAAATAATAGGATTTTTTATTTTCTCTGTGGTCAAGCATACATTTAGATCTCTGTGCTCACATTAAATGACATGTAAATGGAAATAACTATGTGTGTGTCAATTCCCACCTTAACACCATTTTTCACTTCTGTGCTAAGTAATCTCTATTTCCTATAACTGCAGAGTATAGAACTCACAGCAAGACCTTGAGAGGTCAAACTAGTTCAACTGCTTGCCATTAGAAGGAGCAAATGTGTTCAAACCACTCTTGAATGGACCTTGCAAAACCTATTTTCAAGAAACAAGATGGGAAAACCCTCCACAGATATGCTCCCCTTGGATGTTTACTATGCTCCTCCCTGAGAACCCTATTCCAGTTTTTAATTATTGTCATAGCATAGGCTGTCCTTTCCTGATATCCAGCACAAATCTAACCCATAATGACTTCTGATTATTAATTTTCTTTTTTAAAGAACCTTTTGCATTTTGTAGACCTATTTCACCTCTTAGTGTTCTGTTTTTTGAACAAACATTGTGTATTTTGTTATTGTCTCAGGTTTGCAAGACATGAGGTCACACACACAAGAAGGCTGAACCTCACAGAACTTCCAGCATCTTGGTTTTTTGTTTTCTTTTTCTTGCAAGCATTTTGGAAATAGACTTATGTCTATTTTTCAGTAGTAAAGGCATGGTAAAAAAAATCATTCACAGTGCACTGTTGTTCAATGATTAAATGTTGCTTCCATGTATTTCTGTCTTTCAGCTACTTTACTGAAAGGAACAATATTATTGTGTCTCAGTATTCATCATCCATCTGGAAATTGAGACACTAAAAATTCACTAAATTAGGTTAGACAACTGATAGAGAATTTTTAATATTCTAAACTAGATTTTAGTGTTATTTTTCATTATTTTTTCCTATTTCATGTACATCAATGCAAAATATATCAGTCACTACAAAATCCTACTTCTTTGTGTATTTGAGTGAGCACCTGCTGAGAGGTGAATCATTACAATCAAAGAATAAATGCAAATAAATGCACAAGGAAGCACTAGGCCTTATAGTTGTCTCATGGGAAAAATATATCATGTTCTAAGAGTAACTCAGGAATCTTTTAAAATTAATTAATATTTTTAAATTTATTTATTTTTTCTCTGTGTGTAGTCTTTCATCCTGGTTGCTTTCCTGCTGCTAGTAGATATTCTCCAGCTGTGCATGAGGAATCTGGCTGCATTTAACCTCCCAAGCAATGCATAATCTTATTAATTATATCAAACTGGACATGTTTTCTAAGTGTGTAGAAAGATACTGGGTATAAACATTCAGCTGAAGGTGAGTAGCTGGGGTTGATTGACTGAAGGGTCTCAAGTATGGTGACTTTGCTTTGTTGCAAGGGAAGCATCCAGAATTTCTAAGCTAGGACCTGCAAATCTAAACTTGCTGCTTGACTGACCTTCCTCAGTTTTACAGCAGTTGAAAAAGAGTGAACAGAAATTTTTGCAGACTAAGTGAGAAAATTAACTTGCACTCACAAGCGAATTCAATTGCAGACCACTAAAAATTAATATGATAATGTTAAAATGTGCAGTTATGAGGCTTTTGGGAAGAAGCATCTCTTGTGAATTCTAACTGAGCATAGACAGGACTAGACAGTGAGCCACCAAGCACTGAGAAATACCAGACATGGCACAAGCATTGCTCAGAGAACAAGAAACTTTTACAGTCAAACAATGAGCACATTGGGTGGGATCTTTGACTTTAGCACAGGTTGTTCTTGTCGTTTTCTCTCCAATAAAGCACCTCACTCTGCCAGCTGCCATTCCAGAAGTCTTAAGGTGGATTATCCTTATTATACCTGTTTCCTTTGTGCACACATCTTGGATATCACAAGTTATATAAGATGACATAATAAATCTTTTCTGACTCATGCCTAGCAAATATAGCTCATCTTGCACTAGGGACAGCAGTTGATTTGGATGATAGTTTTGGCCATGGATGTTCACTGACAGACATGATATCCTATTAAAGTCTTACAAGGTGTAACTGTGTTTCAAGATGGCTTATTTCTATCATGGTACCAGCCTCAGTGATTCTGCTCCTGAAATGAACACACAAATTCTATAAAAATGGAGCATTCACAACAGCACAACTCCCAGGATTAATCACTTCCACCCTCTTCTAGGAGTTAGTTCTCCTTACAAAAACACCACCCGTGGAAGTGACTTTCCCTAATCTTTCTGAATATCCCAGTAAACCAACCTGATGCTTTCTCAACATTTAGCTAAATTTTTTGTCAGCTGGAACTGAACATTTTCCAATTCTTTCCATAACTAAATAAAATTTCCTTTGTACCTGCAGCAGTTTTTGCCTCAGGAAGAGCTCTGAAGTACCACAGGGATGGCAGCTGCCTCATATAACTAACTGGTTAGGTGCTAAGCAAGGGAATTATTATTCTGTTTTCAGAAGTTATGCCTGTTAATATGACTCTTGCTGACAATATTCTCTAAGTAAGGTACTTAATGTCTGCTGACAATCTGTATGGACCAGATTAAAAACTATTACTATTTTTAATAAACAAACTAGCAGCAGGAAACCTACAGAGACTATCTAAACAGTATCTGTTGACTGGCAGAGACAATCAGTCCTAATCTCACTTTTGTTTGTAAGCAATCACTCTGGCTTCTTTGGAAGTTTTCTCTGTAGCCTCAAGTGCAAACTGAATTTTGAAAGGAACAAAATGCTAGGTGAAGTTAGGAAGATTGCCCAGGACTCCTTTAGTTCTGTGAAACAATTTTCATGCAGCAGTCTGAAACTTGGCTTGTGTCTGACAACAGTTTTGAGTCATGTCAGGAGGGACGATGGAAATTTCCCCCTCCTCACCCCACAAGTCCAGGGTGATTTTGTGACTATTACTACAATTTTAATCTCCAGATCAGGTACTCCAAACATACAGAAGAACAGTAAAACATATATATATATATATATATACACACACACACACACACACACACATATATATATATATATATATGTATGTAAAGTAGAAAAAAATATATATGTAACCAAGAATAACAAATTAGGAAATTAAAACCTAGTCAGGTGGAGTTGAAGGAATTGAAAGGGAATCTTTGCTGTTGCACTCTTTCTTGGCAAATAATTGCATAAAATAATGATGAAAAATGCATGAGATGTGTCAAGGAGTTTCTCACCACCCACTGCACTAGTTCATTTAAAATGTTTCCCCTCACTTGGGAAGAGCTGAAATTGCAGCCATGGTTATTAATAGCTCCAAAGGGGATCTGAAGTAATTTGTCACTGGCAGGTGTTTGAAGTCCACAGCAACTTTTTTTTCCTCCTCCTATGCTTTGAGTAAATGAGATGAAATGCATGTGCCATCCTCCATTTCAAGAACTGAAGAGCTGCCACTCATCTACCTCTAAGGGCAGAAGACATAAAAGATAATTAAGCACAATAAAGCAGTATGGAATGCAAAGATCACAGTAAAATTCTTCCAAAAGCACAGCAGAAAAATGCATAGTGTCACTTTTGAAAGCATCTGCTCAGTGGATCACACAGTACCTGGGCTCTTGGTGTTGCAATATATTTTTGTTTTTATTTTTTTTTTTAATACAACTGCTCATATCATAACATTGTCATCAAATCTATATTAAGTAGCTTTGTGTCAAAAGAAGGCTAACTGGTAAATCAAGAGAACAGTAAAGACCAGATTTAGCAGTTGGGTGTAAATCAGAACATAGGAGAATAGGTGGATAAGAATTATTATGATGGTAATTGATATGAAGAGACAAGCTGAACAGCAGAACTAGGAAGTCTGCCATCCTCTGCTGGCTTTTATGACCAGATTCCATGTATTTCCTGCTGTGTTGTCCATAAGCAGTAACATTCATAACCATTATGTGCTATCAAAGCCACTCTTACTATTAGAGTGAATGATTCCCTTCTGTACCATTTTCCTATTAAAAATGAACTACAAACTACAACAAACCAAATGCAACAAATTTCCTGCAGAGCATATGCCACCTCCCAAGTCATGCAAAGATTTAGCTGTGTAATCTTGGTTGCTGTGGACTGAATAGAGTTAAGTTCCCCAGGAATTAGTTCATGAATGTATGAGAGATGATCCTGTATTTATTACTTTAATACATCCTTTGCCTTGTAATAAGAGGCTTTTCATTATTCAGAATCATATTAAGAAATAGTGATGCTTTTTTTCATTGAAACATTTTTATTGCTCATTCAGAGCTATCAAATAACTATCAACATATTAAGTATTAATTGGTACCCATGTAACAGCGTGTTTTGTATTTTAGGCCTGCAATTTTATAAGGTAACTTTCCAGATTCTCTGCAGTAAAATGAAAATAGTTCTGGCTCAAGAATTCAGAGTTTATGAAACCTCTACTTCAATCTACAAATTAATAATAAATTAATTCCATTAATTGCTCTTATTTTTAACCCTTCCCTCAATGAGACATTTAGGCTCCAAATTAAGCTAAAAATTCAGACATTAGAAACAATAGTACGTCAGTTCTAGGAAGAGTTAATCTAATCTAATCTAATCTAATCTAATCTAATCTAATCTAATCTAATCTAATTTAATTCAATCCAAATTCAAGGAAAATAATTCAATGAATATGGATTTTAAACAGTGAACCTTATAAACTCAGAAAGACCTCTTATTTTTTCTCTTCTTATCAAAATTTTCTAGCAATGCAGTTACTTTATAAAATGTTGTTGCTTAGCAGTTTTTTACTTTAAGACAGTATATATACTTTTTTTAAAGCTTAGATCAAATGAAAAGACTGGCAATGTGATCAGATTGTAATACAGGTGTTCTTGGAGTCCACTGAGATGTTTTAAAAGATGCAAAGGAGTACCAATGTGCCAGGATGAGATTTCAGAAGTTTGGATTAGTGCATTGATGCTTGCAACACTTTTTGGCACCTTCTTTGAATGAGGAAAAACTTGCACCATGTGGTGGGTCTATTAAAGAATACCTAAAGGAAATATTTCTGCTTCCCAGAGTGATTCTGCTGATCATGATGGGACATTGTTGCCCATTCAGACATAGCAAGGGAGAGAGAAAACAGCCTGTGGAGGAGGCTGGCAGAATACATTTGCCTACTAATCAAAATTTCAATAAAAATTAAATCTGATAGATAGATAAATAAATGCATGAAGGTTGATATTTTTTGTCTGTTTTCCCTCTATCTCTTTTAAAAACCGTATTGCTGCTATTCTGTTTAACACTGCCAATTTGCAGCTGCCCCCAGTATAGAAAATTAGATTTTAGTAGGCTGTTCCTGGATTGAAACATTTGCTGCTTCATCTGCTTACTCATCCTCTTCCATTTTAAATTTTCTCCCTCCACACACACACTCTCACAATCCCCTGTCTAAGTTATCATTAGCAGGGAGGGGAAAAAGATGGGGAAAATGGAGTAATTACCATCCTTTATTAAATTATGCAGCATTAATTAGTTGACTGGGTAGTTCAGGGGTTGTGTCTGCTCGTATCAGAATGGTGATTTTCAGTTCAAGGTAGCATCTGTTTCACAGCTTTAGAGCAAAAACAACAAAAATTAATATTGTATGGATTATGTCACAAAAAAAGAGGTGCTGCATTCATCTGTCTCCTGCCACTTGCATGTCAGAATTTAGAGCAGACATCACCTGCCACAATTTCTGCAAGACCACATAGGCTAAAATAAATTTTTCTATTGAGTTTGATAGCAAATGTAATATTTCTCATACATTTTAAGGGCAAGGGAAATTAATTTGTTTTCTAAAGACTGTTTGTTTCACTTTTTGTGATGTCCAAGCTTATTTTGCTGGTTCTGATAGAGAAAAAGATTGTTTTGACTGATCCTAGTATCAATTTGCAATCCATCAAAACACAGACCACTTTTATTTCTGCTGGAAATAAATTGAAGTATATTCCTTCCTGTCCTAAGAAGCATAGAATTCTTGTATAATAAAAAAACCACCATGGATTTCCTTTTGGTCTTGTAGTTTCTAGGCCTGAATCTACAATTGGACATAATTGCTTGAAATGTGGCAAAGACCTGGAAATGAATCCTTTTGCTTTGGTTTTACAATTTCAACAATTACCTGATACAACACTAGGTGTTTAAGTAGGTGAAAGATCTCCTGATGTATTAAAAACACAAGGGTTTCTTTTCTTCTAAAATACCAACATGGGAAAATGCCTTTAAATCCCAAAGGGATTCTTAAATCCAGATTTTATTTAAATAAAAAAGGAAAACTGAAGTACTTTCAGCAATATTGTATCACTTTTTCAGGTAAAGAAACAGAATGTCGTTGACCAGTACTACATAATTTGCTGTTCACAAAAACTCTAATGTATACAGTATAACTATGCATATATATGGCACATATATATATATATATATATATTTTTTTTTTATTTTTTTTAAAAGACAGGTTGAATAACAGAACATACTAATAGATGCTTATTGTAGAATAATATAATGGAAAATTATGAGAAAGAGAGTCAAGAAACCAGAAGCAGAATGTGCATCTTCCCCACAGTTGACCTAAAGAACATGGTACCACCCTCTCAAGTCACCAAACTTTTCGGAAGTGGCTCCTGCCCACCAGGCACAAGAGGTGAAAAGATTATCTGGTTACCTAAGGAAAACATGTTTTTTTCCTGGTTTATTCTGATGCCTTTAAAAAGATAGGCTATGAGCTTGCAGCTGCTCAACATCTGTTTCTAGGTAGATCTTTTTAAAAAATTGCAAATTGCTCTCACTTCAGATTTTGGTTTTCTAATGTCAGCAGAGGGATACACAGTGGACAAAAGATTGAATACAGTGTCCCCTCTAAACAGTTGAGCAAGGAAATGGATCTAGCAACTAAGAAAGTCAAACATGTTTTGCTGTGCTTTGAAAGGTTTATTCTTGTAAACAATTGAAAATTAACCCATAACTTCCTTTCTTTCTACGGATTTTGAATATTTTAGATCCACAAGCTGCTTTAATGTTTTCTCAGCTTCCTCCCTGCTCATCCCCTGCCTCTAAAGAGAAATTTGAAATATAGAATACACCTTATAGGTCGTGGTAGTCCAGCTTGAGCTTCTTTCTTTCAGAAACAAAACCTTTAAGAAAATCTCCCAGCACTTCAGCTTCCAGGCACACACAAATCCTCATTGTTGTTTGAGGCCCCATCACCCCTCACACAACCCCTATTAAGGAATTTGAATGCTGCCTCTGGCTTTTCCTTTTACATGCTAGTCAGCTTTCAGTTTAGCCAGGAAAAATAAAAGGAGTGAGAAATATGCAGAAATTCTGTAAGTTGTTTGCATTCCCCTGAAATATTTCTTTAGCTGAAGGGGATCAAATCAATGAAATATAATGAAACCATATGCTCATTATTTCAAAATAGAGCAGCTGCTTCAGGGAGTATTGAGAAGATTTATTAATTCTACCAGCACTGCTCATTAAATCTAGGTATCTACATACCTGTCTTCCTCAACAAAACTCCTCAGTAGAAAAATCACCCCTGTGGAGTTCAAACTGATGTTCATCTTGGCATTCTTCCCTGTATCCTTCCAGGGCAGAGAAGACAATATGCTGAGCTGATGCTGCTGGAGAAGTAGAAAAAATAACCTATGTGGGAAAAGCTATCCAGCATGGGTACAGTTTAGAGGTCCTGTAAGAGAGATGTGTGCTGGCAAAGACTGATTTTGCCTGCTATGGACCATATGTGCATTTAATTGAGTTTGCAAGTTTCCAGGCAGAATGCCAAATGGACATTCAACCATCTGATAAGAGTGATGAAGTCTTCCCCCTCTTGTTCTCTCACAAGCTTTGGGTTCATACAAACTTTGAAAAGTAAAAAAAAAAAAAAAAAAAAATCAGTCCTCTGAGACTGATACTGGGATATGTATAGTCATCAGAAAAAAATATATTACAGAAGTGCAAAATATCTGATTTATTTAGACGTTTTAACTTCAACTGTAATACTGAATCTTGAATAAAAAATATAATTTAACATGTGTGTCCCTCCAGCAGTACTATCTTGCCAGAGCCTGTCTGTGAGTTTCCCTTGTGCCAGTTCTCCCTCTGGTCAGTGCAGACCTGCTGAACCTCTTGACAACATCTGAAGAACTTATCAATCTCTTGAGGACTACTCAGAATTCTTCATGACTAAAACAATAAGTTCCCCATAAGGGAAGTGGCATAGTATCTTCTAAGAGACAAAACCATACAATTCTGCAACAAACTTGACTTGAGGGTTTAATTATTCATAATAAAGGTAATAAAAGTACTGATGTTCTTTGTGCAGTGAGAGTCACATTCTCAACATTTAGGTGGTTGTTATAAAAACTTTTCCAGGAGGTCCTTAGGGTAGGGTAACTCAAGAATTCTCAGATGAAGTGGGAGGTGATCACCATGCTAGGCATTTTCAATTTCCATCCAGTCTTCAAGGAGAGCTCTCTTTTATTCATAAGGTGCAAATTTGGCTATTTGGATGGCTATAAAGTCTGAAGTTTGCTGCAAATAATCTTTCTCATTGACAGACAGAATTTCTACCATAATCAAAATTTCCTGACAATGCTAGAAATGAAACAGTAGTAAGGTATATCAGGCCCAGACTATAAGGTAGTCTGAAGAAACTAGTGAACGGCAAGCCATGAACAATGACCAGAGCTTAGATTTTACAAAATACGTATTTCAAATCTCAGGGAACAGAGAAAATAAAAAGCCCAGCAATACACCATACCAAGCATCAAAGATAAACTCAAATCTGTATCATCCTGAAGCTGTTGCTATCCTGAAGTTGTGTGTCCCTGCAAACCCCTTCTAATATTCTAGTTTGAGTCTGTCACCAGCAAAAGAAATGTACAAGAGAATTTTGAAGTTGAGAATTTGCTCCTTGACTGCTTTCATATTTTCCCCTGTGCTTTCCCAAAGCATCTTTGCTGTCTCTGTTATAACAATAATAAGCACCATTGAAATAAATAGCCTTGCAGCTACAAATTTCAGGAACACAAAAATATCTAAAATAGTGTAAAAAATTTTACCTTGTCTTTTTATTAGGTCATCATTAGATTTTTTTTTTTCAACTGCATAACAAGGGAGTCATAACTTTAAAAAAAAAAGGAGAGACCTGTGTTTGTAGTGAACATGAGTAAATTTAATGGGGTTATAAAAAGAAAAATGCACTTCTGAGGAGAAACAGTGGTGGGGCTACATTTCATTAAGCTCTTCTCACCAGGCATTAATTAGCCTCTGGCAGCTATATGGGGGGCACAGATGCAGTTGTGCTTTCTTGATTTTTAAATTAAAAAAAGGTATATTCACAACAAATTTGTTATCTTTTTCACAGACTTTTCTACTAGGTTTGGCTTCTACAGCATTGTCTGGGATGGTTGAAAAGCTTATGAACCTTTATACAGCCATGATTAAATGTAATTTTCACTATAAGTCATGTTCAAATTGATTTCTGCTCTTAAAGAAGAAAAATGTATCTTGTTCTCCTCTAATTTTGTTACAGAAATAAACTGCAGTACAATTTCAGTTGAGGTCAGTCTTTGACACTGACTTGTGATAGTTTTTCTTATTAATTAGCACAGTAAGTGGGAAATTGTAATGAATAGCCCAACTGGTATTTAGAGGGCAAAGGAAAAAAAAAAAAAAAAAGAAAAACAAACCAACAACATATTTTTCACATCATCTGCTCAAAAAAACCCAAAACAAAACAACAGGAAATTCTGGTCTGAGTCAAGTTACTTACAATTTCAACAGAATACAGAAAAATGGTGCCTTTTGCTCCAAAAAGAGGACACATAATGCTTCACGTGGCTGGGTTGTTTACAGATGAGCCCAAAATCTTAGTCTGGCATGAACCTTCTTAGCAATTGTCATTGGGAAAGAGATAAGAAAAAAGCAAACAGAATGTAAAGTTCTCTTTGTTATCTCTCCTGTGGACTACACATTTGCAGGTATTTCTCTGAAGTTTTTGATTGATAGTAGTAGCTGTCAGCCAGAAGCTATGCATGAAGGAAAAGGGGTTTGAGGATACATCAGGAGATTTCAAGAACCACAGCTATTTTTCATACTGATTATTCAACACAGTGAATATTTAGGTGCTTTTTGGTGACCATCAATACATATTTGAAATGCCTTCAATGAAGGAAAAATGTGCATTACTGAGTGGACAAGCAGATTTTATGCAGTTTAGCTCAGAAAAGTAAAGGTATCACAGAAATATAAAGGTATCATTCTGCAATAAAAACTATATTGGATCTCATTTCAGCTTATGTTTAAAGAAATCATTGGCCATGTTGTCATTCCTTAGTTAATTTCAAACACACACTGTGAATACTTAAATTTCAAATGTTTCTAATTATTTTTTCTAAGTAAATAGTCTTCAAGTTTTTATTCTTGGAGAGAGTTCATTTTTAGCAGGCTTCATTTTCTTAGTTGCTCTTTTATTTCAATAGAACATTTTTCCTGTGTTTTGAAGAAAAATACAAGTTTGAATCCCTACAAAACTTATCATTCCTAGAAAAGACTCAGCCATTGAAAACAGGGAAAAATGACAATTATTAAGGATTGCAGTTTAAAAGAAAGTCCTACTGATAGAAGTCTAATAACAAAACTTTATCATTTTATGCTGAAATTTGCTTTATAAGGGAGACCTCTTTGGAGATTTTCTCCCAAAATTTGCCCTAAACCAGGACAAATTTATAAATTAGGGTCTTTTGAAACCACATTTGACATATAAGTGTTTAGAAGCACCACTGAAATCCAAGATTATTGAGAAAGAAGAGGATATAAACAAGAACAATTAGAACTGAGTGAGTGAGATTTGTAAATTGTTAAAAAGAAGGTATTGATATTTGTTCAAAATGTTTCCTTTTCTTCCTTCTACTTCATCATAACACAGAAGTGTTGTGATTAAGTAGAAGGAAGAAAAGGAAACATTTTGAGCAAATAACAATACCTGGGATCATCCAGTGTGAAAGTTAGGTTGCTGTAATTTTTCTTGGAAGTATTGAATGATTCTTGAAAACACCTACCCCACCCCTCCCTCCTTCCCAGGCTGTGCCTTCTCCTCCCAGAGAAGGGGATGGGGGCTGTCTCAGTCAATTAGCATAAAAGACCTTTCCAAGAGTATACATCATTACTACATGGGTTTTGTTGAGAAATACATACATTCAAAATAAATGGAGTCTCAGAAAATATAGATGATGTAAGCTAGAATGTGTCCTGAAAAATTCTTTCATTATATATCTATATATCTATATATCTATATATCTATATATCTATATATCTATATATACACACAAACACAACTACATTATCTTTCAAAGCTGTAAGTGCTTTGGACATTGAATTTATGAAATGAATGTGTCAGTGGCATAGAACATTGTGCCAAGGAATGAATCAATAAAGAAGAGAAATAAGAAAGCTTCAATTATTATCAAACTTCTAACTGCTTTTAGATTTCAGCTGTTGACTCCATTTGAAAACCTGATTGTGTTTTAGGCCATTTATTTTGTGAAATATTATATAATCATGGTACATAATGATGTGAAAATTGGGAAAATAAGTGATGCATAAGTGAAGGAAAGTAGATTTCTTTTTTCTTCATTTCTGCTATTTCACTGGTCTTTCTCTACTGCAATGAAAAAGTTAGCTTTATCAATGTTTTCATGGCCTATTCATAACTTAGAAACAACATTTGTTTGGGAGTCTATAGATATTTTTAAAGTGCATACTTCTAATTTTATACTAGAAGTTGAAGAGCAAGGGAACATATGGTCAGGAGTTTTACGAGTCTTTAGGATGCTAACTCTTAAAATTGCACACAGAATTAAATTGTGCACAGAAAAACATACTAAACAGTTAAAATGTGCAGGCAATGAGTATCTGTAATGTCCCTTGATATACAACAGAATGGCAAAAAAGAAACTATAAGCCAGCCTTTAAGTTATTTATAGATTTTTCAGAGGCAGATTTATTTGCAATCTTGATTCAAATGGAATTGAAAACTCAACTAGGTAGTAGTGGTCCTACCACCACTGCATAAGCTTTAACATTCTTTGGTATTGGTTTGCTGTTTTTTTTTTTTTTTTTTTATTGGAGTATGTTAATTCTGTAAGACACATTTCTTCATAAGCAGTTATTAAATACTTCAAGAATGTTACACAGAAAATAGTCATAGATTTTTGCTCATACAGGCTGCATTTGCTACAATGTTATCACCACTTTATTCTGATTATTATTTCTGTCAACTCAGTTTCTACTATGACCAGTTGTCAATTTTAAGAGAAAATCATCCCCTGTTAATTGGCTGCACAGTTTGGACTCCATACTTCTGTTTAAAAGGTGGTGTGACCTTTTATCTGTCTGCAGTAAATGCATTGTTTGTTTTTGTGCTGTGATTTGTTGCTGAAGAAGACAATTGTTAACAGCAACTATCATCTAAATAATGCTTAATTGAATGAAAACCAAATTAAATTTCATCCTAAGGGCTAAAGTAGTTATAGTCTGGTTTCCTTTTGAGTCTTTTTGTGGCAAGAATTAGAATGAAGAGGGCTGAATTTTGCTAATGAATATTTACACAGCTAGGAAAATGGTCTGTATTGAAGGGAACCAGAAGCTGTAAAACAACAATACTGTTGCTTTATATTACCAAATGCTATTAGAACTAATAAGTTAGAATAGCTGCAGTCATTTTGAAACAGTAAAACTACTGATAAACAGGGCATCTTGGCCTTCAAATCCGCATTTCATTTCAGCTCATAAGTGTTTCTTCTTAGACCAGTTATTTCCTTTTGTAAAACTGACACAAGCAGTGCCATAACCTAATTCCTTCCCTTGATTGTTCTGTTTTTTTCATGATCTGTTCTTCCTTCCCTGTCTTTGCATCATCATCACTCACATCAGTTAGCTGCTTCCCTGGCACAACTCCTGGAACACATCCTTTGGATGTCAGCATCTCTCAGCAGCTTTATGAAAAAATAAACTGGCTGGGGCTTTTTTCACCTTTTTTTTTCTAATTTCACTACAGTATGCAATAGAGCAAAAAGATAAACAGCCATTTATATACACTTTTCAGAAAGAATTTTAGAATTTTAACCATGATCTTTTGCATTGAGAAAAATCTTATTAAGGCAAAAAAAAAAATAATGTGCATTTTATTAGAAAAGTATTTCCAAACCAAGGTTCAAGGCAGACCACAGCAGAAGATTTACTAGGGGTTGATTACTTTTTACTGTTGTTTAAATGAATGTTACAGTTTACATAAAACAACTGTGACACAACTCACAATCATTATCATCTTATAGAAGGGAATCATGTGAGATATGAAGCCATACTAAAAAAATATTAAAAAGTGCAATAATATATTTGCCTAATATATTCATTTTTAAAGTACCACTGAATATAGCTGACTAAAACCTATTGCACTTAATTCATTGAATTGACAAACTTCAATGTAAACTTCATGCAAACTTCTTGCATGGATTGAGACACAGTGAATCAAACACTGCATGAATTGAACAGTCAGGCAATGTACCACAGAATAATCACAGAATAAAAGATCAAACAAATCCTTGCTTTAAAAAATAATAACTTGAGAGAAAAATTCAAGAATGTTTCTATTTCCATCTTCTTCAAATTCAAGAATGATCTAGTCCAGGTGCAACAAACCAATCAGCCAATTTATTATTATTATTATTATTATTATTATCATCATTATCATTATCATTATTATTATTATTATACTACTGATGAAGGCACAGATGTCATCACCATTTCCATGTCTATTTTCACATGGGTTCTGCACCACAGGAAAGAAATCACAATGTGTGTACAGTACAGAGAACAGACAAGAGCAAAGGCTGTATTGAGTGTACCTGATCACTGCACAGGCAGCAGTGTCTCACAGTGTGTTGGTTTCCCTGTCCTGGTCTTCTGATTCCTTCAGTCAGGGAACGTTTTGGCAGGCACAGAAACTCTCTTCCAGCCCATCTATCTAGAATTCCTTCCCAAGCAGACAGTGAGGATGAAGGGCAAGAGTGGGGAGCAGTTGTGAAGGTCATGTTCAGTCCTGGACCAGAGCCACAGTTTAAGTATGTTCCTGTATCTGACTGTGAGATCTAAAATTAAGGTAGAAGATGCTAAGGTGTTTTATGGAAAGGAAAAATAAAAACATTCTGAGAAAGGAAAATCAAACTACTTAGTTTCACTTTCTGTCACGAATCATTTGCATTAATTAATGCAGAAAATGTACTTCTGATTTTATAAACACAGCACCATTTCCTGTGATTCCGTTAGCTTTGTATCACGATAAGGAAAAGGGACTAACTGTGCTGCATTTTACCTGTTTCTCTATCTGTTATGCATAAAGAAAAAACTACATTTACAGTAGAGCTATCTGCAATTGCAAAAGTCTCCTGAGAGCTGCAGCTGTTGAGGGAGAGCCAAAGGATGGTACAGTGAAAAACCAAAAGAATTGAAGAGGAGAATGGTCCGTTCTTCTTTCTTTTTCAGGAAGAAAATTGTCAGCATAAATCACACTTTTGTTGTTCTTGCCTATTTTCTTGAGTTGTTTACATAATTCAAATATATTATGCAAGAAAAAAAGGAAAGATAGTAAATTAAAACATGAGAATATGTTGTAGCTTAATTTTATCCAGAAAAAGTCTAGGTTTTTTTAAACAAAAAACAACTTGGAAATTAAAACAACATAGGGTAAACTCATCATCATCATAAATACAGAATTCAGAGATTAATTTAAAAGGTGTACTGGTATTCTGAAACAAAATTTTACTGGAGATCCAACACTGGACTCTTGCCATGACCTTTCCAAAAGCAAGTGCTACATACTCTATGTTGTGCTAACAATTAAAGCTTAGTCATAAATAAATAAATAAATAAATGTAAAATTTTTCAGGGTAAGACAATAAGATGAGCTTTAAATTTATTAGGGACATTTAATTTCATAATTCTGAAGATTGGAAAAGGCCTAGAAAAAGGAAACCAGGATTTTTTTTTTAATCCTCTGACCATGACTAATAAATGAGATGGATCCTTGTGGCCTCTTAGAAATCCTTAAAAAAAAAAAAAAAAAAAGTTAAAATATTTTTTAAAAATTTCCTGTGCAATAAATTATGAACCCTGATATAAGTTTTCCATATTAAGCAGAATTCATTAAAGAAGGGTTTACACTGACTGGTAGTGTGGCTTACCCTAAAACTTCTAAAGGTCTTCTGTGAACTTTAGCCCTGAACCCATGGAATAGATTCATTCACAAAACTGGATATACAGACTGTTTTTCATCTATTTTGTGACTGATAAGGAGGTGAAACACACTTGGTATTTTCTGGGCTGGCCACAGGAAGTTGGAATAGGGCAGAGGCTGATCATAATCAGCCAGCAAAATATGAGCATTGCAGAAGTAGCACCTGCTTCTGTTTTAGTATGCTGAACCTTATTGTCTCACCATTAGGCATGATAAATTCTTGTTGTTTACCTTAGCTAGGAGGTGGATTTATCCAGAAATCAGGAGAAAACAAATGGCCAATAGTTCAAATAAGGTATCCAAAAAACCAAATTATTATTGCATCAAAGGACCATATTTCCATGTATCTGGAGCGGAGCCCAGTTGAAAGCAAACAGAAGCAGAGTAATTCTGCAGTGAATGACTCATTGGCACAGAAAGAACCTACCAAACATTTGTCAAACTGATGCTGAGAAGAGGAAATTAAAAGAGAAAGGCAAGCAGAAGAGATACACTGGTAGAGACACTGAAATAATTTATGAGAATATTCTACCTTAATAAAAGGGACAGTGAGAGCTATATCTGATGAGTCAAATGACCTGTGCTTTTCTTTCTGGGTTGCTGCCTTTAGACACCAGCTTGTTAGGGCCATGTGCATGGATAGACTTGTCTGGTGGATAGCACTAAGCTTGACTTGTTTCCATGGGCAAGAATTTGTGCCATATTTCCAGGTGGGAGCCAAGAGCCAAGTCAGGTGATGAAAAGCATGGCAGGTGTGCCTTTCTGTATTCAGTGTTGCACAGCTGCTAAAGTTTGATGGAAAACATGTTCTATAGTATTTGCCATCTTAAAATTGACCAGATGAAGACCAGGAAAACCTATGACTTTTGCTTCACCACCCATACCATACCTGCCATATCTACACCTTTCTTTCTTATGAGAAATGTTCTTACAAACTTACTTAAAGGATAATGATTCCTTGTAAAAATAAAGTTTATATTTCTCAGAATCTATTAAATAGGAATGGCTTTGTTTTGTTGTATTAATTTTGTAAGGAGAACTTAAAAAAATGTGGATTCCATTTTTACATGCATTGGGCCTATATCAAAGATCATACAAGGAGATTAATAAAAGCTGCAGTCAAAGGAAGGGTCTCTGTGAGTATGGAGAATACTGCTGTCAGACTCTAGCTATCAAAAATGAGTAAAGGAACACAGCCTTTGATAGATCTAGAAAGTCTGAGTGGATATAATTCTGTAAATATGCTGTGAAATAACTCTCTGTGGACACAATGATACAGTTAAAAAATTCTGTTCCCTTTTTAGACTAAATGAGAGGGTGGATTTCTCTTTTTTTCCTCTTTTTTTTTCTCTTTTTTTTTCTCTTTTTTGAGAACTGGTTACAGCTGTTTTCACCATCATCCTGTCCTTATGTGCCTGTTTGAAAGTTAACTAAGACTTTCATTCTGAAGTATTTACATTCCCAATATCCTTTAATATGATTGTACAGTCATCTTGCATAGTTTATCTCTTTTTTAATGCTAGAAATACTTAGAATAAATTATCTATTGTTTAAGATGACTATAATGGTGACAAATGAGCCAGCCAAATTATCCTTCCTACTATACCTTGCAAATTAAACATAATATGTAGAATTATACTATAATAGAAACAAGAGCTATATTCACATGCAAAAGTAAAAATGGCTTTATGCTCTGGCAAATGTCTTTACAGTAGACATTCTAATAATAAATAAATTAATTTGAACAATTGGAATAATTGAGAGTATGAACACTGGGATGTAAAAAGTGCATTTGTAATAAACAAGTATTAATTTCCAGTGAGATAAACTATTTGAAATAGGCATGAGTTAAGATCCAAGTCTGAGCAGTTTCAAATACTTGCCCTCACTTCCAACTATAAAGTCTTACACAAAAGACACTCAGCTAGCAAGTCAATACAAGCAAGTTTTCTAGTGGAGAGCAATAAAAAGTAGAATGTGTTGCTATTTACTTCAGAAATCACCATTCTGTGACTTGATATATGCATATATATATATATATATATTACACAAAGAGAACCACATTCAGATGTCTAGCATTGTCATTATCCAAAATAAGAAAACAAGATACTGGTTCCAAATCTGAATTTTTAATGCTTTTTAAAGATTCAAGATTAAGAATATGTGTATCATTTTTTATTTGGACACTAAGCAATTTTATATATATTTTAGCTATCTTAAAGGTACAGAATTAAGTATATGTATAATTTTATTCCTTTGGAAGCTAAGATATTTTATATTATTTTTTTAGCTGTCTAAAAGAAGTCATACAATGAAGCCAATCCCTCAGCAAAGTGAAAGGTAGATATGAGTGCTTTTCAACCATCAAAAGTCATGTTATTGTCCAGGAGGTTAGCTTGTAAAACAGTTCCTTGAAGAAAATAAATACTTTCATCACCAATAATTCCTATGATTTTTTTTTCCTCTGTGTTCTTACTTGCAAGGGGAAATCCTACATCAGAATTTGCTCTCCAAATTTGTCCTAGTGTGAAGTAACTTGATACTGCAGGTCTAATAGCAGTCCCCCAAAGAAAACTTGTTTTCAAAATGCTTCATATGTTTTCAAAGATATCTTTGTTCTTGTGGCCACAAGGATGAAAGTGGGGACCTAGCAGCATGCAATCATCTAGAAGCTGTCACTGAGCTCTGCAAGAAAGTCAAAGACAAGTCACTGACCCTCATTCTCTCCCTCAAATACATGGAAAAAACTCTCATTATTTTGCAGCACCCTCCTGGGGTAAAGTGCAGCCTTTGACTGAGGGCAGTGGGGTCTCACATTTGCAGTTTTTAGTTGGTGAGGTTTAGACTTTGCCTTCTGCAGGGTTTACAGCAATGCTCATTGTCTCATGGTTCCTTTGTGGTGGTGTTCATTCCCTCCTCCACCTGCTGCCATGGTGTGCTGCCTTGGAAAGACTGGGAAAGACATAGGGAAAAGTGCAGAATGAGGAGAATTGTGATTTTTAGCCCCATGTGTTTCCTGTTTTGAGATATGGTGATACTTTTCAGTATTTTTTTGATACATGTAGCTCTGAACCAGCCTGACCCGTGAAATCCAGCATTTTCTCTTTGCTTTCAACAAAAGCCCCTCTTCCACAGGTAATTTCCTGTTGAGCAGGACAATTCACAATGAGGTCAAAAGACAAATGTGAATTCAGGTAGTCTGGCCAAATGCATATCCCTCCATCTGTGCAGTGTCCTCTCATGCCATTTTACAAAAGCAAATTGCAATAGGACAAGAGGAAATAGTTTCAAGCTAAAGGAGGAGAGATTAAGATTAAATGTTAGGAAAAATCTTTACTGTAAGGGTGGTGAGGCCATGGAACAGGTTATACAGAGAAGTTGAGGATGATATTTAGGTCATTTCCATCTGAGATGATTCTTTGATTCTATGTCAAAGTGCATAAGGCATGGACTGGGAACAGTTATTAGGTTAAAGATCACTAGGCAAAACTGCAGAGAACCCTAAATGGCTGGATAATTTGTTGATAATTTCCTGAATATTTCAAAGTCCTGCATGTGAAAATAAAGTCTTTCATGGGCCTGTGACACCTTCAAGGCTAAGAAGAAGCTGACCACTATTTTTCATTCCTGTGGTTTTTATTATAGGGATCTGGTCTTAGTTAAGTCTGCTTTAGCAACTAAATTGTATCCAAAAGTTTATTAAAAGCTACTAGAACTGTCAAAAAACAAGGACAAAATCAAGAGTACTGGTCCAACAACAGACATATTTACAGTTTGCACTGACCTCATATGTATGTAGGTTTAAAAATATTCAAGTTATTATAGCAGTGCACTCAAGCAGGTTGACCTCATTGTAGTTCTCAAGGTGAAACAAAAAATTAAATTGCCAACAAACGTATTAGAGTTAGTGATTAAGTAGCTCTTTATACACACTTGGGAACACTGGGAGAGACAGTTCTGATGGGAAAGACATGATTACTTCTGATTATTCTGCACTGTCCCATTACAGAAGTCTGATACCAGATTTCAGTGGAAAAACAATCACCATATATATGTGAAGTGTCTATCATGCAACCACCATAAGTATCCACAGTCACTGAATGAAACTGAATTACATATAAAATAAATTACACATGGGATGCTCCTGTGAAACTTCCTTCATTTATGTTACAGATGTAAGAGTCTTCAGAGCTCAGACATTTAAAAAGATCTATTGAAAGGGAAGAAATATGCATGAGGCTTTTAAAAATTAAATTCATTGCATTTTATCATGTTTTAAAATAGCAAAACATGCAGCACACTTTATTACAATGGATTAATAAATTTGATATCAGGACAGGTAAGGAGAAGGTATCTTTTCTTACTATCTTTACTGTTGGGATTGATAAAAGATGGTCTTCTTCAAATTACATGTGAAATTAATATCCCTACAGGATTATTCCTTTCTGCATTTCAATCCTGTTGTATTTCTGTACTCATGGGTATTCATACTGCCTGCATAGGTTGAAAATGCATGGGTATGTACATGCAGTCAGTTCACAGAATCAGGGAGTAATATTTTGTAAAGCACTATGATACGTAGGGACATTAGAAGGGATCATTAGGAGAAATAAATATTTGGGAATTGAAAAGTATGTCCAGATTTCTGGCACTCATAAATAAAAAAAGGACAAGAATGTGTGTCCATGAATTTCACAGCTACAGTCTGTGCAACTATCATTCAGCAAACATTCATTACCATTATTAATAACATGACATAAATGGGAAACAGCAGACTTAATCCATATACTTGGCAGATATATGAAACAGCAGATGGCACTTTAAGTGGGATGGGGGGAATACCCAGCAGACACCAACACTGCCTGGCCATAGATCTGGCATTTATATAAATAAGTGAGACAAAATCTGGACCTAGTAAAGGCCTCACATGTATACACTTGTGTACAATTATTTTTGTGTCTGCTAGCAGATCGTAATTCTGGCTATGACATTCTTTTCCACTCATCTGGGAAATGTTCCAGCCATGTTCAAACTGGGGCTGTGGCAACACAGCCACATAAAATCCTGCTTGGAAATAGATTACTGTAGAAGATTTCCACGGGTCCTGCCTAAATATGTGCTCCCTGTGACACCAAGGAACAATGTAGTCCTTGCTTGCATCTTAAAGTAAACAATATATACCTGCAATATATCACATTAAACCAATATGACTTCCTGTGTGGCATTAGAGTTATATTGTTCCTAAATAAGCATTTTTTCAGAGCATTTTGCTAATGGACACAGGTGTACTTCACAATCATCTGTAAGCTGTCATCCACACAATGTAACCCATATAACTCTAAATTTATTCTACCTCACATAAGACCTTATTTAACTCAGTGTCATTTAAGAGAAAGAGGAAAATTTAGAAATTTATGTGATTTTGAAAGCATTTTGAAAACAAATTTTCTTTGGGGGGCTGCTATTAGACCCGTAGTGTGAAATTCCTTCATACAAGGACAAATTTGGGTAGCAAATTCTGATGTAGTATTTCCCCTTGCAAGTAAGAAGACAGAGAAAAAAAAATCCACAGGCATTATTGGTGATGAAAGTATTTATTTTCTTCAAGAAACCATTTTATAAGCTAACCTCCTGGACAATAGCATGACTTTTGATGGTTGAAAAGCACTCATTTCTACCTTTCACTCTGCTGAGGGATGTTCCTCTGTTAATTCTTCTTCACCATTACAGTGTCCTTCAAGAGGGTGAGCAAGTAGCCAAATATATTTATATTTTAAATCCCTTTATGAACTCCTTCCCTCTGCTTTTCTGAATCTGGTCCATTACAAGTAGAAGCAGAGTGAAAGCAGTTGAATTCAGTAAGAGTTACAGATCCTTATTGGCACACAAGTCATGATGTGTGCAAACACTGCTGAAAAACCAGTGCTCAGAATGAAGAGAAGATAAACCTGAATAATTGCCCTGATTATTTCATCTTTATAGGCAAGAAATAGGCATGTACAGCTCTCATTTTCCTCTAGTACTGTTAGGCTTTGGGAAAAATTTCTGTAAGAACAATGCACAATTCTTAACATTTTCATGGCTTTGTGTGAAATATTGCAAAGAAAAGAGAAGCTGTAGGAGAATGAGAAGAGCTTAAGCCTGGAAATTATACAACTGATTCACAGACTTTCTCAATGGAAAACTGTGCAGTGCAGTATTTAATATTCAGGTTAATTTACCACATAAAATTATTTTAGTGGTTTATATGCAACAGATTCTATTTTATCTGTTTTGCTTAATGCTACACAAGAAAAAGATACCTCTCCACCCACTTCTGCTGGCAACTTTTAGGGCACATAATGGTGGGAAGATGAAATACTCTTAGGCAGGATGGAAACCAATTTCTACCTCTTACTCATTGGAAGAGTATGCTGTTTACTGAATGGCTCAGAAAGAGACTTCTAAGGAGATAGAATAAGCTAAAATATTAGTTGCTGAACAGTCACAAAATATACTAGACTGAAAATAAACTACTTCAGAAGAGACTTGACTCTTAATAACTACCCCTCAGATTTGGATCAGCCTTGCAGTGCTCTGAACTGTAATCCCTCTTCAGGTGGTATTCCCACTTTTCTTTGGAAGAAAAATAAAGTCTCTTTCCAGTACCTCAGAGGTCAGAGCTACCATGCAGCACAGGAGACACATTTACAAACCTCTGCCTGAATGGCAGGGCCAGGGACAGCACATCTACCACATAACTCAGGAGGGACCAAGAAGGGCAAGAGTCTGAGATTGATGCAGCCCCCAAGTCAGGGAGCAGAGGCTGAATGGATAAAGGACTCAGGGAAGTCTTGCCAGGGTATTTTCTGTATTTTGGGGCACTCAGACCCTGACACAGAAATTTCTGTTGATGTTGTATCTAATACAGAGATCAAATAACTGAAACTGTCAGGAAGGCTAAGAACCTTCACTAATCTCAAATGTTTTGGAAAGATACTGTGTATTGTAAGATATTTAAATTTATTTTAAAATAATCAGCCTTGTTAATCTTGAACGACCCAATCATTACGTAGAATTAAAACAATTAATGGCATTGAAAGCATGTAAAATGTGTCAGTTTTCAATTACTGAACAGAAAAGGAAGATGAAAAGTTTTGCAATTAGAACACACACCTCTATCAAGGAGAGTTATAATGTTTTGGACAGCAGGTATGGGCAGAGCTGAATTAGTCTGATTAACAGATCCTTTATAGAAGAAGTGCTGCATTGAAAGGACTGTGACAGATAAACCATGAATTCTGTATTATATAAAAGTTCACGTGTCCATGTTCATCACAAGGATCATTATTGCATGTGGGAATTTGAGAAAAATATTTCATTGAGCAGTCAGGGTGATGAAATATCTGTCAATTATGAAGCTACATTCTTCAAAATGTATGCAACAATAGTGTGCAGTAGGCAAGATACAGAACAAGCCAACATTTTATTTTTTAAACTTATTTAAGATTCAACCACAAAACTGCTAAATTTCCTGATGTTACACCTAGCATAATTTAAGTGACTTCTGACAAATATTTCCTCAAATGCACCAATAGGACCAAGTACACCTAGAATTATTAAGAGCACAAAGCTCAATCTACACTCTTGGAAACTTTTCCATTATCTTCCTCAATTATTAGTATTGAGAATCAGCTTGAAAAACTTCTTCAAGTTTTTTCAATTACTCTTTTACAAGGAGTCCTGGAAAGCATAACACCTACTGCAAGAAAGCATATATTTTCATTTTGGATGTCACAAAAAAACCCCCAACCCTAAAGTGGAATAAGAAAAGCAAGGGCAACACTTTTTGACTTTTTTCCATCCAATTCTTCTTCTTTCATATTACAGATTTTTTCCACTGCTCTAAGTTCTTAAAAAAAAGTAAAACTTTCATTTTTTTTTCTACCGTTCTGAGATTAAAGTGAAAACACATATTAAGAGCAATCCCTCTAGGAATGAATGTTTTTCACTATTAAATTTACACAAAGGTGGCTGAACAGACAGAAAATGTTTTCACAAATTAAAATTGTCAATGCATTTTAAGGTGTTCTGGAATTTACCAAGTATCAATAATGTATTGTAATAATGTAATGTAATAATCTATTGTCTGGAGGTGTTTGGTTACAGGAAAACAAGCAGATTATACTTTAAATCATTTGGGTGAAATAAATTGACATTTACCATTTTATGTAGTTGCCAAAAACTTGACAAGTGAAAATAGCAATATTTGAATGTACCTAGCTCAGAAGACATAGACCTCTTATTTTTGTTTAATGGCTGATTCAGTTTCAGAGTGAAAAATCCTGAATTCTTGTTCTTTATATACATTGGTATATTGAAGATGCTGCCTCTCCCTAGAATTTTTGTCAGCCCTAAAATCCACTAGATCAATGTCCACTGGGTCAATGAGATTAAGTCCAAGATTAAGCCACTTCTGAAATGAAAAAAGGTCAAAAGAAATATTGGAGAAAATAATGGCTTTCCTGAAAAGTCTCCCTTCTCGTTCTGTGTAGGGTGTTTGCATAAATTCAGCAAAAGACTACAATTACCTAGACTGCTGTAATGATGTTCATATGTACCACAGTGTTTCTTATAGGAATGAGTATTCCAGCTTTATATATGTGAAAAATGGTTATGCATGTTTCATGTCTTCACTAAACTTAATGAGGAAAAAGATACTGCTAACATGAAAACAAGACTAAATTAAAAGTGCTTCTTAATGGTCATAGCCATGTGGTATAAAAGAAAGAATAGTAGAACAGTTTTGCTATATCCTTCAAAAAAACACAAACATTCAAATCATTAGTTCTTGGAACTTTGAATATTGAGACTATGCCCTTTACATTCTCCAGGTTTCTGGAATTAAAGCTTGCTCAGCTCCCTCAAGATTCAGCCTGCATAAAATTTTACTTCTAGAGCATAGTTACTTGGTATCTGATGTCTGCATTTGAGACAAAAAATTCAACAACCTGCTTTGAAAAGCCTGCCCAAGTGAAGGTCACAACTTTCCCATTTTCTGCAGTGGATTCATGATCTCATCTATAATGGAAGAAATGTTTTGTCTGTTTCAAACAGTACTGGCAGAGACTGTTACAGAGCATTTACAGAATATCAGAAATTGTGTTTCTGGGTAATAAAAACTAAGAACATCATGGCAACACTTTTAATAATTATTTAAAAATGTATGAAATACACTAGCTTCTTGCAAAAAAAGTTTTGGAAAAAGAAAAATTTATATTGGACCATTTCAGTGGAATTCCTTAATGGGGCATTTTGATATTGCAATTTAATCAGAAATAAGAAGAGAAAAAACCTGGACACCTGAAACTAGTGGAACAAATGCCATCATTTTTTACATAAGTAAGTAATCTTTTTCTAATGCAAAGTTGCATTATATCTAATGTGTCTTTCACGTTTGTGTACAAGGCCAGGAACACTTCAACACTGATCACACACCTCTAGAAAGTATCTCAAGAGTATGTGAAACTATTCTGTAGAACACCATGTGGAATGGGACTGGACAAGTTAAGCCTTTAAAATTTAAAAAAAAAAAATTTAGGGACTGCAAAGAACTGAGACAAGAAATATTTAATGTTGACATAACCTAATGTTTAGTCTTTAAGTTAATAGAGGTCCCATCCTCTTTGAGACACATCTGGAATAAACCTCTTGACTTCACCACTGCTGACCATTAAAGACTTTTTTGTTTAACCATAGCATATTATTCATGTGCAGTTTGTACATGGATTATATAATTTGGGAAAGGACTATGAAAAGATGCTATATAAATGCTCTATGTTTATTTTGATTGTCACTGTAGCTAATATCCATTACATAATTATGATAATCAAATGCCTTTTCAGACTCAAACAGTGCATAATGAAATGACAAATGTTTTTTATTTGTAAAATTTTTACTTGGTTGATTAAATAATTACAAAGCATATGTGTAAATATAAAATAAACCTTTATTTTACAAGACATTGCAAAATTTGAAGAGAGTCAAGCTGTACTTCACTAACCATCCCAGCTTTCACGTGAAAGCTCCATCACTGGCTCCTGGATAAAAGACTGATTCCCAAACATGTCATTGTGGATCTGTTTAGGTAGAGGAATCAGTCAACAAGGGATTGAATTTTCAACTAAAAAAGAACAATAAATATTATTTTATCTTTTTGCTATAATTATAGTAAGAAAAGATGTTTTTCAATTATTTGATAAAAATTTTTATTACTTTATATCCAAGCAGCACACTGGTTGTTTGAGAGATCTTTAACTAAGAGTTAACTGTACCTAAACACATTGTGGTGAGACAAAATCCAGAACCATTTGTTTAGACAGTCTTGGTGACAGCAAATTGGTGCTGAAGTTATACTGCTACTGTGTTCTCAAGGGATTGATTCAACTAAACATTTTTTGTAGAAATTTTAAATCAACACAGTTGAGACCTATGTCTTTGACATGAATATAGTTAATACCATACAGAGATAATTTATTATGAACTCCATAATACTTGAACAAGTGTCATGACCCAAGAAACCTTGTTAATAAAGTTTTTTTTAGAGTGACAATTTAGTTGTGCAGAACATTTCATCAGTTGAGATAAATCACAGAAATGACATGTTTTTCACTGAGAAAATTATTAAAAACACTTGAATATAGGATAGGAGGAATGACTTTTTAAGTCAAATGATATGAACATTCAAAAATTATAAAGAACCTAGCTGAAAGGTAAGTCTTGGATTACTTCTATTTGTTTGGAAAAGGGAAGTATCAAAGTGAGGATGATGCCATAGGCAACTCTCCAAAAAAATTTATTTACAGATATATATGTGCTTGAAAATTTAGGGTGAAAAGTTGTCCTATTTTTGGAAATTAGAGATCAATAAAGTTAAATAAATTAATCTGTTAATAATCAAAATACTTATCTAAAAAAGCTATGTAAGTTATGATTGGCTTTTTTTTTCTGTTAAAAAATAGCATTCTAAGTCCACATTTGGTTTTATCCAGGGGACTAGTTAAAATGTAAATTTTGTTTGGTTATGACAGCACCAAAATCTTGTAACTCATGTAAAGCTTCTCACATCAGAAGTATTGCAAAAGAGCTTCCATACTTATTTTTCTAGTCCTCATTTTTGGCAAGATTAGGTGCTCTCATTTGATTTTGTCCCTAGCTGAGGGTCATTTCTGGTTCAGCCTATACAGCATCATTCCAATATCCCATTGGAAATGGGAATTAAATTAGAGGTAGTAAGGTGGGATTCAGAGGAACCCTGAGTCAGGCATTTCCTCTGTCATTAAATAATTTTTGTATTCATTCAATAAACAATTATTTGTATTCATCCCTCACCAAAGGATATAGCTCAGCACCAGTGTTCATGCTATTTTCACCATATTAGCCTGAAAAAACCCACTGCTCCCATTCTGGGATTTTTCTGCTTTGGCTGTTGATTTGCTGTCATTTGTTAAAAACCTAATTTATTTCAAATCCTATGGGACAGATTATTTATTAGTTTTTTAAATGCATTTCAGGCCTTGAGTCATTTTGTTGACTCAGCCTCTGTCATGGCTTCTGAGTCTGTGGCCAAAAGTTCAGAGCCTTCAGGCTGTTAGCTGCATTTCAGTGCCAAAAAAGGGCAGTCTGGTTCAGAGAGGGCATAAGGAGAAAGGAGAAGCAAAAATTAACGCCAGGAGTAGAAAAGACCTGAAAGGATGGATTAAATCAGTGCCAAAATGTTGAGAGTGTCAGAGCACTGTGAGGACAGGAGTGGTGGAGGCTGCCCATGGGCCAGACAGGGTGAGCTCAACAGCCAGGGCCAGCTCCATCATCTCTGGGACCTCAGCCAGAAAGGTCCTGCCCTGTCCCAACTGGGGACATTAGCCCAGGATTATTCCTGTAACACAGACCTGACAATTTCCAATTGTTTTCTTTTCCTTTTACAAGAAACAATTGGAAATGCTCGCAAAGGACCTTTTCAAAGTTAAAAGATTTGACAGTAAGATAAGGTTAATTTCAAAATGTCAGTCTCCTGAAAAGTTTTAGTGTTAAATTTCAGGTGATCTGCATTCCCTGTATAGGCCCTGATAAAGGCACCTCATAAAAATACTTTATTGTTCTGGTTCATTGTCCTATAACAAGGATTTCTCTCCAAGCTGCCAACCTGCAGAGGTTGTCTTGGACTGCAGAAGAAACTTTAAGGCTCACCTTAAGTAGACTGCAAACTCTGAGGTGGTTAGATAAATTCCTTCTCCCAGGTCAGATCTGGCCATTATCAGTTTACAGTGGTTGGACTTTCTGGGCATTGGTGTAGCTCTGCTCTTTTCCCAAGCAGCTGATCTAAAATATCTAGTTTATCAAAGAGATAAGCTGACTCTCTTTAAAAAAGTGTCAGCAAATACAAACAAAGAGCTGTGTGGGACACAAATCCCTTTTTGACACAGGGCACTGTGATCAAGCCCAGTTTTCAAAGCAGTTATGTTCTTTGAAACTGTGAGCCATAAATTCATCCCTTTACTGTGACACAATTTATCCAGGAGGCAAACATAAACCCTCAGAATATTGAGGAAAAAAGTATAAATCATACTTAAGGGTGGAATTCCTAGAACTAAGAAATAATTAAAATCTTCAATTATAATTTCTTCAAAGTAACAAGCTTCATAACTATAACAAATAGCAAATAAGCCTATCTTGTATAAATATGACCTCTGGGTAACTTACCTGAAATCCTAAACTAAACTCATTAGGACAGTTAAGAAACATACACATTTCAAAAATGATAAAATACGTAAGCCTCATTCATGCAAAATGGCAAACTTTGCTCTAGAAAATAATAATGAGATTACTTCTAACCATGTGTGTAATTCTAGTTGAATGGTATTCCTCATGTTCCTGATGAAATGATGAATGTGGCAAGATAAGGACATGCCTAAATGCTGAGAGATGCCACAGAATTCAATATATTCCTGAAATGAAGATGCAATGAAGAATATCTTTGGCTTGAAATTTTACAGAGAAGTTAGCTATAGCTAAACTGATTAAATGATATATTCAGATAGATAAAACTCATTTTCAGGCTAAAAGGGCAAGTTTTAATCACTTCCTGACCTCTTCTTATGTCTCCCATCACCATGCTTATTCTCTAAATCCTTTAGCACACTGATACCATCATATGTCTGAAGCATCCCACAGGATTTGTTGTTTTCTGTAAAGAAAAAAAAAATTAGTTAGACTTTAAATTCTTTGAGATGGAATAATGTCTTCAAATATAGTTATAGGACCCTGATGCTGGTTTTACCTTCAGTACTAATTAGAAATATTACTCTAATTAGCTCTACCTCACTGACCACAATTATGAAGCTGATGTTCATTTGAAACAATTTATCAGCCAATAGGTGGCACTGGAAGTATTTAACATTTATCTAAATCTTTTTTATTTCTTTTAGGATAATTCAAGTTTCTCTCAAATAAATGGTATGTTATGCTCACAAATTAAAAGCTGAGTCACATATTGAATTTACTTATTAAAGATATTAAGTACTTTTTAATAGTTGGAGAACTGTTGAGAATTTAAACAGTTCCCTGGAAATATGAACAAGTGCATCATAGTACTTGTAACCTTGTCAAAACCCAGTCTAAAGCAGGAGCTCCTTTTGAGATTATGGGACCATTGACATTCCAGGGAGTATCCAAAAATGAAGCTTAAACTGTAAATATCTGGGAAAACTGTAGTGTTCCAGAAGCTGGTTCATATTGCAGTTTTTGCATGCTGTATGTCAATTTATTTTATTTTCCCAGTTGCTTTCATTCTTGTAAACCTGTAAGGAAAGAAGGAGAATTTTGTAGTAAATATATAGTAATTTTTTGTCACTAGCATTTACCTAAATTAGGACAAATTTCAAAAGAAACTTCTTCATTCTCAGTGGTAAACAAGTTCATAAACTATTCTAAAAATGGAGATGAGATATTTTAGATCAGATTTCTATGTGCCATAAGATATTAGTAAAGAAAAAACTTGCTATGTTAAGTTTTAATTTAAATATATTTTTTTGAGCAAATGTGATTCAGAAGATCAGTTAAGTATCAGTGTTTTGGTTTGTACTGAGTGTAATTTAGTTGATTTCCATGCATTGTTTCATACCTGCATATTATAGTTTTTACTAGGTTTTACTGAAAGTTATGCCAAGATGATGAAATAGGAGTGACCTGATCTGAAAAAATATAATATTGTGATACAATACAGAACATAACTCTTCCATTTTCAGACTACCTCTCTATCACCTTTGTATATAAATCTAACTTAAGAACAAATGTAGGCCATAGGTTTCAGCTATACCAAACAAAAATATGCAAGGATTCATTGTACTGTCATCAACCACTGTGTTAGAGAGGAAAACTGAATAGTAATGAAATAGAAATACATCCAAAAATGGATAGTGTATAGAGAGGAACAGATTCATTCAGCTGTACAAATGCATCTTAATTACAAGGAACTAAAAGCTTTGAGTGTATTCCTGCCTTCATCATTTCCTGCCAGCAGGAAAATTAAAGTGCCTTCAGATTGCAAAGCAGTAGAAAACAATAATTTAATGCTATAGCACCAGACTTCAGCAAGGTATGAGACTCTCTAGCTTCACCTGAATTGGTTCTGAAGACTTATGATGTTGCAGTTGGTGATGAGAATTAATGTATCATATCAGAAAGTAATTCAGATTAAAACCCAAACCATTAATTTAAAGCAAGGTATTGTTTTCTCTGTTCAGGAAGCAAAGCATGGAACTACATAAATCAAGGAAGACCAAGCAAAGACATAGCCTTTATTAGCAATACAACTGAAAATGTCATCCTTCTCAGATTACTGGCAATATAAGTGGGTATGATGACAAAATGAAAGACCAATATTCTGGCTGTAGATATTCTGCCCAGTTAATTCCTTTTAAACAATATCTACAAACTAATAGTAAACAGAGGACCATTACAGTGTAAGCAAAGGGAGAAGTAGGAAAGAATGAATTCCTAAATATTCTGGGAAAAAAAAGCATTGAATTTTATTGCCTTACATATCTATGAGCACCTGCATAACCATATCCTGGTCACAAAAATAAAACCAAGTTTAAAAATTGAATGTCTTTAAAATACCATATTTTTTAAATTAAAAAATTGCCACTAATTTCCAGATACATAGGCAAAAAATCTACAAAATAAATTAAACATTTTAGACTGCCTTCAGATAAGTAGTCTGCTATTGTTTATTTTATATTTTGCAAAACATTTGTAGATCAAATATTATGAGAAGCTTATGCATTTCCAGTTACTTTATTATGTAGCTATTTGCAAATAGATATTTGAGTAGAATTTGAATAGAACATCAAAAAGTAAGAAAAGGCTAGTTCCAAAAAAGTCAGTCTCAAGACTCTGAAATAAGTGGGATACAGTATTTCACAGGAGTGTGTTCACAAGACTATCCAATGTCCTGAGCCCTTCATGAAAACCCACAAATTAAAAAACAAGTCCTGTATTTGAATTAGCTGAAGGGGGATTTTGTTTGTTTGGAGGGGGGGATTTTTTTTGTTTGGTTTTTGTGTGTGTGTGTGTATGTGTTTGGGGATTTAAAGAATTTGTTAATTTCTTTTCCTTCCAATAAGCAATCTAACCAATTCTAATTGGGCTTGAAAGCCAGTTTAGAAAGTCTGAAGTTACTGCCACTACTTGCATACTCATACTAAAATGTAAGTCTTTCAGCTAATGAAGGAAATCAGGTCTTGCTGTAATGAGAGAACCAACAGGATGCTGCCTGATGGTGAATCTTGTTCAAACTCTCTTTGCAATGTCACCTGCTGCTGGGTGAACAGGTTTGGCAGGCATGAGTTACAGACAGTAGCCATTGTAACCTGCCAGGGCTCTTCAAAATGGGATGACCATGCTTGCATTGTGAACAACTGAGGAGAACTGTTGAAATGTCCAAATAATTGCCAAAGGTGAGATTTCACTTTCTAACTAGTAATGGAAAAATTCAAAGCAAGATGAGAGTCACTTGAAATGCAGATAAAAAACAAGGAACAAATCAGTTGTTCACAGAAAGGGAGACAAGGTCAGCAGGTAGGAAGGATAATGCACCCTAAGCTAAACCTTTATTTTTACAGAATCAACAGTCATTAGGGAAATGGGGGGACTGTCCAAGGCTGCAGTTCTTCAATGCCTGTCACTGTTCTATTAGTTTCCAGGCACACTGAGAAGTCTGTGGCAGACACCAGTTGCCCCATCTTCCTGTCTCCATTACTTTCACCTTCTCCTCACTGGCCTTCTCTTGACATTCTTCTGCAATGACAGTGTTTAACACTGCAGAGCAGAGGCTGGGACATCTCAATTGAAAAATGAATACTGCAACTCTTGGGTAGTTGAAAGTTTTGGAAGGAGAAAGGATCATCTGTAAATGGCACCAAACAAATGGAAAAAGGAGATCCCACATGATGTCCAGATTTAACAGAGAAAACAAGTAAAGGGTGAAAGAAAAGAAGGTAATAATTCTCCTACTCTGAAAAAAAACCAAACCAACAAACCTGCAGAAAAACTAGGAAAGCCCTTGTTCTATAAAATGCAAATTATTATAAAATTATTAACTTGAGTATATTTTACCTTTGGATTATAAAGCTCCACACTATTTCTCAGTTTCACAATGATCATAAAATTCAAGAGTTGCAAAATTAAGGCCTGGCAAGTTGAGAAATGCCAGAGTCAGTCTCTACTGGAAGTACATTCCAACATGATTATCCATGTAATGACCCCAATTAGGACAAGGCAACTCTGAGGGATTCCATTTTTCTGTGTATTGTTTCTAGTTCTTGGCTCAAAGTGGACAAGCAACTAGGCAATCAGCTAATGAGCAAGTCAAGACTTAATCTGGGGTTCATTGTTTGCAATTTTGTCTATGAAACTTTCAGGAAGTCAGAAGGGTGCTTTGAAGGAGATCCATGGGATCTCTGTGGGCCTCAGCACAAGCCCAGACTTGTTCTTGATTAAGAGTCTAGATACTCACAGGGATCACAAGTAAAACAACATGGTTTCATTGACTTGCCTAAAATCACACTATAGTTCTAAGGCAATCACCATGAAATACTTTTCCTGTCCCTTGTCCTGCCACTACATATATTCTAAGTTTAGTAGTGATTCTGTATGTTAGAGTTCAGAATCATCCTGATGATTGACCAGACTTACCAGGAACACTGAATGAAAGACCCCAGGAAAAAAAACCACTGTAAGCACACAAAACAAAATACACTCCTAATATGTAGGTATTTGGTTAAGGCTGCAAAGAAACATAACCCCTTTCCTTCCCTAAATTTTCTGTACTTGACTGTGCTATCTTCATGATGAATGTGTCTTCTGATTAAAAAAAATAAACCAAACAAAAAATCAAAGAATCATTAGACATACTCCTGATGTTCAAGAGCACTGAAGAAATGATTGGCAACTCATCCATGACACAGCCTTTGCTCTTGGACATAATACACACTTCATAGAACATATCACTGGCTTTTCATCCAGCATATTGATCTGCCCTACAGATTCAATTTATGCCAGTAGGTTTCACAGGTACTTGCTGGTAAATGGCACACTCAAAATGCAGCCCTGCTCTGGTGCCAAATGTCAAGTCACTTCTCCCATATTGAGTTACTAAAGCTTGACAGCAACACCACTGTAATTCCTTTGCTTGTTTATAACTTGAAAGGAAAGAGCAGTTTTCTTTAGCCTTGTACTAGAAAATGGCCAAGTACTGTTTTACTGGTGATTTCCAGTGAAATTTAGGCTAAGACAAGACTCTCAGATGGAAGGCTTTATTCTAAATGTTTAGAAACTGGCAAAGTTCTGAGATATTTAAGACAAGCTATTGAAATGTTCGTGAAATTTAACTTCACAAAATATTTTGAGGCTATTTTGTGTCCCAATTAAAATTTTAATGCACAAAAATAACTTAGAACTACAATTTTCATTTTATTCATTTATCAGCAGTTTTTTTTTTCAGTGGGAAAGAGTGTTCTTCATGCACATTTGTAGCAAAATCCAGAATTCCCCCACTACTGTTGGTCCATAGGAACAAGTAAACCTCCATCTAGCCAGTCCATGAAGAAACTGACACACAGCAACATCCATTATAAGTAATAGACTAATTTCAAAGTGTAATATTACATCAATATTCACACTTTTTGAATATTGATGTAAATTGGTTTAAATTGACCAGATGCTCTGAAGATGGCATAGACAGGTGCAAATTATTTTTCTCCTTTAGTAAATCCCATTAGTCTTTAGGGGTGATGCACTGTAAGGGAAAGCAGCTGTTTATTCCCCTTGGGGACTGCAGAGAAGGCACCTCTAAAGCCCCCATGGAATTTCATAGGAGTGCTAAAAATGCAGAATAAGCTTGGAATCATATCTCTAATCAACACTTTACCATGAATGACTACACTTTTCACTATCCATTTCTCATTACAACCATGCTGCCACAGGATTATCCATGCTCTGTTCCCACTCTGAGGCCTGTGATTACATCTACAAAAGAAACTAAAAGAGGCTGGGGCAAATTTCTAACCCTGAAGTCACATATGCCACTATGCTGTAGTGCATGTTCATCTGCTTAAACACTCTCCTTTCACAAGGAGAGAGAAGCAAATCTACCAAATTTCTGAAATATTTCTATTTCATTCATAATCTTGCCAGTTAGTCATTGTGCTAACAAAGAAATTATACATTCAGTCACACATTAGTGCTTGATTCTACAAGGCAATTCTGTTTTATTTAGCGCAGTGAGCAAAGCCTCTAAGCACAGTGAAGACTTCCTCTTGAAGTCTTGACTACTTATCTTTCTGATTTGCATCTGCATGTCCCTCAGAAGGGCTCATTGCCTTTCTCTGTGAATCAGTGAGTAGCTTTCCAAAACACACATCTCCTTTTTCCTTGATTCTGCAGAAGACCCTTCTTAGAAATCTTTTTTTCTATGTGGACTTTAGCGTCAACTATAAATCCAGAATAAAAATACAGTATGTATGTATGTAGTATGAGTAGTGATGCAATGTAGTTATTTTATGCTAATTTTACAATACTCTTATAATAAAGTAAGGTTTGCTCTGTATGTAGTGTATGTGGATAGCTGGAGTTTTAAACAGTTATATGTAAGACAGGGAAAAGGATAACAGTATGGGGTCAGCTAGAGCAAGAAACAAGGTCAGGATCAACTGAGCAGAGGAATCTCTGGGTTTTTATCCAGCTCCTGCCTTGTCTCCCATTGCCTGGTCACCTGGTCAGGCCACAGGTTGCTGGTCCCTTTTTTATGCAAAAATAATTTTTTCTTCAATGAATTCATGGCCTCTTGTCTCAGGCCCCAGATCTCAGCTGGCAGCTCAAAATGCAGCTGCACCCTGAGATACCTGCACTGACAGCATCACCCACCAGCAGAGAGCAATAGGGTCTGCTCTCAGCCTTCTCCAGAATACAGAACCACAGTTCCCTCAGCAACATAAAAGGTAGTTTGAACATTCATTTCTAGGCCATTGTGCTGGTTTTAGCTGTGATAGAACTACTTTTCTCACAGCAGCTGGTATGGGGCTGTCTTGGATTGGTGCTGGAAAATGCATATGACACAGATGCCTGGTATTGCTGAGCAGCAGTACACAGAGTCAAGGCTTTCCTGTCTCACTCCACTCCACCAGAGTGGGCTGGGAGTCCACAAGAAGCTGGGACACAGACAGGACAGCTGCCCCCAGCTGACCCCAGGGATATCCCACATGTGGTTTCATGATCAGCATATGAAAATGGGGAAAGAAGGAGGAAGGGGGCAATGTTCAGAGCAATTTGTTATTCCAGCTAACTGTTATGCATGATGGACTCCTGCTTTCCCAATGAGCACTTGCCTGCTCATGGGAAGTGGTGGAAAAATTCCTTGTTTTGCTCTGCTTGTGCTCATGTCTTTTGCTTTACCTATTCAGCAGCCTTTATCTCAACCCACGAGTTTTCTCACTTTTATTGTTCTAATTCTTTCCCCCTTTTGAGCAGCTGTTGGTGCTTAGTTGCTGGCTGGGGTTAAATCACAACAGTCAGTTTTAATCCTATTTTGTATACAGGGTTTGTTAGATATGTTCTTTTGATTCTTTTCTGAAAATCCATGAATACCTCATACAGTAAATGATCAATTACACTTTTCTTCTTTTTACCTCTACTCTTGCCTGCTCATGGCAAAAATACTTCTTAACTTTCCCTTTGAAAACAAGGCTGTCCTTAATCATTAGTAAATGCATGAAACTTCTTTTTGCTTGTAGAGGTTTGTACATTGTCTGAAGGCATGCATACAACATGCACACATGGAAATCAACTTCCAACAATAATCTTGACATTTGCATCAGATTGCTAAGGCTTTTGAAGCTTTCCAATTTGCATGACTTAGTGGAAATAAGGCATAAATCAACTCTTGGAGGTTGTGTTGCTGTTCCAGAGTGTTATGGGAACAGCAGCTTCTCTTCTGCATTCCATAAAAAAAAAAAGAAAAAAAAAAAAAAAGCCAGCTCAGTAAATAAAGGAGAATATGACTGTATTTGCAAACCATTAGAAATACACAGGGTAGATTCACCCTCCCACCTTGCTCAGTATGACTCTGATATTCAGACAAAATCAAATGTAAACAGCTACTACCACAGTAGACATTCAGCTTTGTGAATGCTCTATTTACAGGGCAAAGAAATGGGCCAGGCTTTACAGGAGTTTTACAGAGAAAAAGAAATTGCCAGAACTGGCAGTGTAAATTGAAATAGCAGGAGGCAGTGCTATGAGAATAAATAATGGAAAAACAACTAGGAAACTAGATGCAGGCAACTAATTTTAAATCCTTTCTCCTCTGCAAATATAAAAGCCTGGAGTCACCCACCTCTAATGTTCATAGGTTAAACCTTCCCAGTTACTTGATACAGGTGCCACTGGAAATGCACTGTGAAAAACCAGGTTATTCAGAAAATGAATGTGAGAAATGATGAAAAATGTTTTGACATAGACATGTTTTTAGCAGGTCAAATGTCAATGCTAGTAACTGCTTTTATCCCAGTAATCTAGGGAAGTTTGAAGTACCCAATCCCTCTAAAAACTACCATCCCTGGGATATTCAGAGATTCTTCTCTGAGACACTATTATCACGTCATTCCCTAGGCTGTGTGATCTGTTGCAGTGGGTTGAATGGAATTAACAGGGAAGGAGGGTGAATAAAATGCTTTACACAATGCTACCTGCCATACTAAAGATTCTGCAATAATGTAATGCTTTCATTCCACAGTAATCAAAGCACTTTTTAGTTTCATACCCAACAGATTGCAAAGATTCATGTAACTATCATTGCATTCAGATGATTCAACATCCCTATCCCAAAAATTAGGTTCTCTGAATTCATGCACAGCAAGAATGTCAAACAGGACTCCACTCACATGGGAAGAATCCTTTGTGAATCACTGGAATTTCTAATTGCAATGGCTTAATGGCTTTTCAATCATTCTTGTAAGTAAAACTGATTGTAAGCAAAATAAAATGCAAAATCAAACAAAGACATTCAGAAATACCTGTAGCTCCCCCTCCCTAAACAGATAAGCCTCCTGCTGCCCTGGAACCCAGTGTAATCATTCATAAGCAGTCATTTCAAAGATGCAACTTACTGTCTGAAAGCATTTCACTGACATCTGTTAATACCACCCTCCTCTAATACATATCAGGTATGTTTTATACTGGGTGAGATCTCCATAGATGAAGTCTTCCACCTGAGATCATTCCACCTGAGATGCAATCCCCCATTAGAGAGTGAAATTCAGATATCAATACAGAATGTTCAAACCAACTTTAATTATAAAGAGAAAAAAATGTGGAAAGAAAAATTATGCTTCAACAGCTGTTGCTATTTCTGTTTGAAAGCTTGGGGGGAAATTGGAAGGCAAAGGGAAAAAAACAAACTGTTTTGAAATAAAAGTCTTATTCACTAGGTGACAACTAAAAGTTACATGCTACCTTTCTTGTGTTTAAGGAGAAAAGGAACACAGTTTTGTAAACTAATCCAGTCATATGATCTGATATGCAGTAGAATCATATGATTGGAAAGATTAGATGGTATAAATAACAAATGAGGTAAACCATAGCAGAAAGGCATGAAAAAAATCCAAAACATCTCTCCTTTAAAAATTCATCATTTATAACTAATGAACTAATAGCCTCCTACCTGTAATAAGCAGGCAAAACAAAGATGAAGGAAGAGAGGAAGATGACAAGAACCAGAAGCAATAAGAAGTGTCTGAATAAAAGATTTGCAACCAGAAGAAAGAAAAGTGTCTTTAGATAGGACACCATCCAGCCCCCCAGACAATCCATAGCTGCCCAGTGTGAAAGCTTTTGTATAAAACTATAGTGTGCACATTTCTGAACAAAGAGAAGTGCCTATACCAGTTTGCCATAAGTGCTGTTAGACACAGCATGAATGGGAGCACTTCAGCAGTGACACTCAGGGACTGCATTCATGAGCTGGGAAAAGCTACAGCTGAAAGCAAATTACAATTTGAAGGCATGCCCACTTGCTCCCTTGGCTCCAGCTCCATGATCCAAGCTGTGAGGGAGGATTGAAATTAAATAAAAGGCCCACAAGCCAAAGGTACAAATGCTTCATTCGTTTTTCAGACAAACCCAAGTCTCATACTAATCTCAAACACTTTCTGCAAGAGAAAGGATCTTGAACTGGCTAGGGAATTAAGAATTACAATGATGTGGGTTTTTTTGAAGCCTGCACTTATTACCCACAAAAAGGATGCATAATCAAGGTCAGTAAAGTAAAGTGCAGGGCTGAAAGAGTCAGTGCACTGCAGGAAGTAGTACAACATTAAACAGAAATCTGCCATGAAGACAAACACCTACCAGAGATATCCAGCACACAGAGGAGCTGCAGAAGCAGCCAGCTCTCCGAATGGATGGAATTTTCTTTTTCCCACCTACAGTGCCTTCCATAAATAACTTCCTCGTGATGTTAAACTGCCATGGAGCTGCACGCTGGGAAGCTCTGCCAGGAGAAAGGATATTTTGAACTAATTCTGTAAGCTTTTCGTGTTATTGCTCTGTTTTAACACTTTGGTATATGCCTTTTCCTCTTGACCTTCAGCCTGGCCAAATGGGTGCCAGGGCTCCCTGAGGGCTGAGGAGCCACGAGTGACAGTGCTCCCATCTCTGCTCTGTGCCAGGGATGCTAATAGGGTCTCCAGGCAGTCACAGACAGAGCAAGAGGTGAGCTGGGGAACTCTAGGGCTGGAGTCTATATAGGGGATCCACCCAGGGGCAAGGCCAGAAGAAGGTCTTAATGCAGGCATACCTTAAATCAGGATTGCCACCCTGAGCTTAAATGAGAGTTCTGGGCAGGGTGTGGGTGAAGGGCCCTAGCTGAGGGTGGGTTGGGCATCTTGGTGCTCTCATGGGGCTGACAGCACCCATAGAAGCTTAATAATAGCTTGCCAGAGGAAACAAAGATTCTTGGCATATTTGAATTTATTACAGCTTCAGACCAGCCAGTGCAGGCATCAGATCTGTGGGGCAGCTTACTGTGCTCAGTCCCTTCACACCTTCAGAGTGCTTCTAGACCATATGCTCTGCAGTGAGTCATGGGCTCAGCAGTGGGATCATACAACCTAAATGTAAATTAAAGTTATGGAGTCACCAAATGAAAAGTCAGATTTTTCCATTTAGCAATTTTCACCGTCAGAAAAGTAGGAGTGGGATTGCACAGATGCTAGAACTAGAAAAAAATAAAAGGGAACCTGTTTCTTCACAGGCTGTCTGTGGTACACCCTGCTTCTCCAGCCTGCAAGAGATATGGAGGAGGAAGTCTAAGCACTGACCTACAAGAGGAGAGAGCATACAAATCTTAGGCTCGTTGAGGAAAAATGGGAACAAATAAATGGATGATAGAGCAGATTGTGGTACAGATCTTGTAGAGACTGAAAAACACCCCAAGTGAAATAAAGAAAACAAGGAGCAAATGACTGGCAATTAGCAGGGCTTCAGGGAATGGAGCTGCTGAGCAGAGAAGAGTACATTTGCTAATGAAACAGAAGAAATAAATCCTGTCAAATTAGCTTCATTAGACCTGGACCAAAAATTAAGGATTAGACTAAGCAGTCAAGCTGGGCAGCCTCCAGGGGAAAGTAATGTTGTTAAGTGTTAATATCTCTAACTCTGTTAATGCCTCTGACTAAGCACTGGCCCTGAAGGGATGGTGTGCCCCACTGCTCACTCCAAGTTCTCATTTTGCCCAGTACATATCCAAGACAAGGCCCTGTCACACACCAGACACACCCTGGTTCCCCTGACAGAAAAGGCAGCCATCCCAGCAGGGCAGGAGCTGCAGGGACACAGCAGCTTTCCTTCACAGATCCAGGGACCAGCCCTGAACATACAGCTTCTCTGCAGGCAGCAAAACTCCTAATTTCTAAGGCAAACCTCTGCTATTTATCAAGCAAGCTTCAAATATTTCTTTAAGATCTGAGAAGGAAGAGGAAAGGTCTGCAGCTGTCCTTGTATCCAAATCCTCGGCTCTCCTTGTGTACAGACGCCAAACCAGTTTTACAAGAATGTTCCAGAGGTGTTCTTGCAACACCAAGTTACACATTACTTGCCCTTCAACAACCCTTTACAAAGAGACATTGCACTCTACTACATATTTGCTCTGTGAATTGCAGCTGTTGGCACCTCCTCTGGTCCTTTTTGCTCTCTAGCTTTTTCCTTTTTAGAAGACAGACACATAGGGTCCATCTCTTTCCTGTCTTCCCTGAAAATATTTTCCATTCTTAATACAGCTGCTTTTGCTTTTCTAGCACATCCCCAGATTAAGACAAAATTCCTCAAACATTCCTATTCTTTTGCCTCTATTCATATGTTTTATTTGGATTTCAATAATATACACATAAACCCAGTTCTATGGTGTTAACAGAATTTATATATTGGGACTAACTGTCTTTGCCTATCTTTATCCCCTCTCCCAATATATGCCTATATATCTGTACAGCACCCCCCACCCAATCTTTTATAGTATTTACAGCACCATACAATAGTGTTACTTTTGGCTAAAGAATTTAAGGGTCTGATTTCTGATTTCACTTGAACACTGGAACAGGTGAAAGGATCAGATTCAAGGATACTACTTTGTAATTTAACCACAATTTAGCTGACCTAAGTCTGTGTTTAACATTCGTGTTTCTGGCACTATATATATAGAAAATTACAACCAGAAATCAACACAGAATAAAATCTGCTGTTCTTAAGCACAGTACAGTCTATGTCAGAAAGATCTGCTTCAAAGCTGTTATAAAGGCAAGATATTAATAACCATCACTATTTTTGGCAGTTTGATTTTGTGTTGTGGCTTCTGCAGTGACAGCCCATATCCTCTGAGAGAGGACTGTCACACCTTGTGAAGCATTTTTTCTGAACAGGCTCACCTAGCTCCAGTATCACACCTTCATGTCTTCCTACTTGATTTCTGTCCCAAGCTTAAAACAAGCTTCCTGTTCCCACAAAGTCTTTACCTCTTCCTCTCTGCTTGTAAATCATACAACTGAAAACTCAGAAGCCTTTTTTAACTTCTCTTTTTGCAGTCATCTTTCAAAACTCATGAACCTTCTTTATTAAAACTGGATTCCCTCAGGAATAAAAAAGCAACATATATCCTTCTCTGCATGCAGTAAAGCTAGAGATCCTTTTTCTGCTTTTTTCACAACACTGCTCAGTCAGCCCATGGTTTGGAAACATGCTCAAATCTCAAATGATCGTTCTGTAAGTGTGCCCTGAGGCCCTGCTTGCACGCATCAGGTGACACTTGTCTGGCACTCACTGTGCTTGAATGTCAGGACAGTTTTCTTCTGCTGGAATTGTGTAAGAACGTCAAACTCCTTGCTTTGATGATATCTCTTCCCTGTTCTGAACTCTTACTTCTAACAAAAGGCCCTTAATAAAGCAACTGAATAGGCAAAACATAACTTTCCACAAATTTTTTGACATAATTTTCTTCTATAGAAGGAATCACTTCTACCCTATTGACACATCCCATCAGACACTTCTTTTCAAAGAAAAAAAAATCTCAGTCAGTACTAAATATTTAACATATATATTTTTTTTGCCACAAAATCTCTTATTCAGTACCTAGGGGGTGATTTTTTTAACCACAGATGGACCAATTCTTTGTGACCATCTCCTCCCAGCAAAGTCTAGTTACCAAACTTCATAGAATACTAGATGCCATGGACTTATCTAAATTATCATTGAGAGATTTGCTTTGAGCATGGCAAGACTATTTTTTTTATATGTATTCCAGGAAAATTACATTCTCTCCCCTGTTAATAATCTGCTGATGCATTTCCTCTTCTGCTAATGGTGTCTTGGAAAGATATTTTTGTCTCTCTAAGAATTTTTGTCCTGTAGTATAGCGGCTTTTTAAAAGAAATGTAAAATCCAAACCAAAACACTCTCCCCAAAATCACAAATAAAACACATGTGCCTGATCCATTTTCTTCAGTATTTCACATTCCCAAACACTTATGAAATGCATCTTATCAATATCTGATTTATCTTCACATCTAGTTAAAATCACCTGAAGTAGGAATGATTCTCCAGTCAGAATCTTTGCATGTTGATCAAGACCAGGGTTACTCTCTCCATGAGTTATTGTGTCTACAGACAGAACAACAGGTTGCTTTCCAGTGTCTATATATGTTCAATTTTGGAGATGTGTCTTTCTTGAGTAGCCTCTGCCTGTTAAGTTGTTGCTTTCTCCCTCTGCTGCTCCATTCATGCATTTCATGGAGCATTCCATACCCTGTAGATAGGTGTGGGTTCCACTAAACTCTTGGCAATGGTGCTGTGCAGGGCAGGAGGGGGACTCAATGATCCTTGTTGGTCCCTTCCAACTCAGCTTATTCCATGATTCTTTTAGAATTAAAGTATTCAGCTGGCACTCCAGTAGCCTATGATGTTTAATAGGCAGAATTAGAATCATGTAACTCCCAGATGAGTATCCAAATATATCACTACAGTTTCTGTTTCCTCTTCTATGTCCACAGGAATAATGAGAATAGCTCAATTGTAAGAAAAGGGTTGAAGAGCCTATTCACCCAGGAAATCTTAGAATTTGTTATGAAGGTCATACATCTGTGCTTCATCTCATATGAGCATTAATAATTATTTCCTTAGATGAACTAAACACCAAGAGATTCGAAACATTGGACATTTCCTATTATTTCCTACTCCTATTTCCTATTTTCTTTAACTCCTGAAAACAGGATGTAGATACCTTGTTTAAGACTGGATCATTTTCTGAGAAGGCTAAATGTTCTGTGTTTGAGAGAGAAAAAAGCAAAAAAATAGAAAATTCAAAATATGTCTGAAGGAAAATTGATTTTTGATTTCATTGCTTCCAGCAATGTAAATTCCAGTTCTGCTATATGTCTTCTGCTAACTCTGCAGTTTTTGAGACTGTATTTAATGATATGAATAGCAGGAAAAAAGTAATCTAACCCATATAAATGTAAAAATCTTTCTCACACATTAATTCCATGAACAGTTGGGGTTAAAAAACAATCAATAAAACAAACAAAAATGCCAATAAGCCAGCACTGTGATGCAGATGGGACAGGCAGTCTAAGATCAGGGAATCTACAACATCAGACCCCACTCTCAGTAAACTAGACCTTTTTTGCAGTGTTTCTCCCTCCCCTTACTTAATATGGAATTTAAATTACTGCTTTATCACTACATCAGTATATACTGGAGCCTTTGCAGAGCATGCTGTTTTTATTGGGAAGGCAGAAAACTGGATAGCGATTTTATCATTAAACCATATCTCAAAATCCACAAATAATCTAAATAAGGTTGAACAGATAAACAGAAATGACATTCATCAAATTTTAAGTGGCTGGTCTTACAATCTTCAAAACATTCTCTTCAGTAATTGTCAGTCTGTCATAAATAAGCAGACATGCCTGGAATCTTTCAAGGAATTTGGAAAAAAAATAAAGTTATTTTAAACACCAAAAGATAAATAAAATTATTGTGGGCTGTCTTAGATATTTAAGATGCCTGTTACTTCTTTGATTTAGTTAAAATACAAGTAAAGTTACCTTGAAGAATGCTGCAGAGGAAAGAAGCACAGTAAGAGTTGACAGAGTCAGGACAGTTGTCCTGAGTTGACAGAGATATTGAATCTAAAAGTTTTACTTGTCAATATTTAATTTTGGATAAAACCTTCTTGTCTAATTCTTTTCATTTTCATTACATAGTCTTGATTTTTCTTCCATTACCACTTCTGTTTCTGGCATCTTCTTTTGCATCTCCACTTCTGTCACTCCACATTTGCTGCAGCAGACCTCTGGAGATTAATTTACATTGTAGCCATCAACATCCCTCAAAAGGAGCATTATAATGGTGCTAATGTATTAGACACATTAATCTTCTCTCTGCTGACCAGGATGGGACCCACGGGAAGCTTGAAGCTGCATTGGGTAGAGAGATGGGGATGGGAGGGGCAGTTAGGTTGGACATTAGAAAAAGGCTCTTTGCCCAGAGGCTCCCCAGGGAAGAGGATACAGCACTAAGGCTGCCAGAGTTCAAGAAACGTATGGACAACACTCTCAGGCACATGGTATGATTCTTAGGGTGGTCCTGTGCAGGGCCAGGAGTCCAGATTTAATGATGCTAGTGGGTATTCCATGGATGATTCTATAGATGACTTGTCCATAGCATCCCTCACCAGGCTAGAATAGCTGGAAACAGGTAGAAAATTTGCCTAAATTAGTATACATGCATAATCTGCCATGTAGATAATGAATTAGAATCTGGAACATGTTGGGGGTTATTTTTTATTTTCAGAGCACAAAAAGCAGTGTGCAGGTAAAGTCAGCAGAGCCCATGTTTCTCTCTTCCCATCACAGCTGCTTGCACAAAGGAGAAATAGTTGCTGTCATATATGAGAATAGAGTAAGAGTGGTAATAAGGGTAAGAGTGGAGGATCCTGAGATATATTCAATTTAAAAACCTATGTATTGCTTTGAAAAGGAGTGTGGCCAGTTCATATTCATTATAGCTAATCTTCTGAAAATGAGTGATCACTGACAAGATGATATTTCTAAAAGATTTTTGCCTTTTATGCATCTGTTGCCTGAACAGGCTGGCTTCCCCAATATGAGGAGGCTGACTGAACTGCAGCCTGCAGTGTATACCAGCTCAGTTTCACTATGGTGAAGCACATCTTGATTAAGAGTTTGCCCTAATGCAGGTAAGTGCTAAAACATGGATCCCTGACTTTGTCAAGTCCTTCATTTCCTGAAAGGGCTTTTCAGAAGAAAGCCTTCATTGCTCAAAACAGATAAATGAGATTCACCACATAGGCTGGGCTTTCTATTCACCTCTTTAACGCACTGCTGGCTCCACTTTATTTTGGTTATTTGATTCTGATCACACATGATGCACAACCAGACCAAATGGATCACCTAATCTTTGATAACCTCTAGAAATAACTCCCACACTACACCAGGAAAAGCTAATTCAAAGGAGCAACTTGCACATTCTCTCAGCATTCACGCTTTCCCTGGAGGTGCCAGCAATGAGTTTCAGTTTGCTGAGACTAACTCTCTTTATAGCACTCTTGATTATTTACAAATCCCTGTACAACCATGATCCATTTTATTTTCACAGCTGTTATCACCCTATTGTCCATGATGATACACTCAATTCTGAAGGCTGCTAGTCTGTGGGTAATCATGAAAAGTACTCTAAGCTCAGCAGGTGCCTAAATTTTAGTTTCTGCTTTTTCTCCCATGATTTAAGACCTTTAGGACTCTTTCTTTGACATGAATAATAAATAATACTTGTCATCGTTAAAAGACTTTTAAGTTCCAACTAATAAATGTTTAATTGTGCAGAGTTTTCTTTTGTTTTTGTTTTTGTTTTTGTTCTTGTTCTTGTTCTTGTACTTGTTCTTGTTCTTGTTCTTGTTCTTGTTCTTGTTCTTGTTCTTGTTCTTGTATTGTGTTCTTATTCCTTAGGTTCTATTTTAATACAGATACAGTATAAACAAAGATCTTAATGGGAAAAAAGTGCATATTTTTAAGCAGTTGTTTACATAATTTAGAACCTATGACAGAAATGTTTTATAAAATGTATGATGTCAAAACCAACTTTTTTCTGCTCATACTTTTTAATGGTTAGGAAAATTATTTATTAATGACCTTATAGTAAGTCATATCTGTTGTATACTTTAATGAAGCTTAAGCACTGGCTTAACTTTCTAAATGGAACATCAGCTAAAGGTAATACAAGCAATATGAATTCAAAGATTATTTATTCTGATAGGAAACTTTGAACATGTCCATGTTAACTAAAAATAAACAGAACACATTTTTCTTTATTGTTAACACTGGAAAGTGCCAGTGTTAAGGATTTATCTCAGATTTAAAGAAAGTAAAGAACAAATAAACCTTCAAGCCCAATATGCAACACAAAGTATAAGCACAAAGTATCCACCCACATTAGCAATGTGAACTCAGGAGTTTTTAGAGGGTGCCTACTGTTCTGAGTGTGCTTCTGCTTCACCCAGAATTTAAATGAGAGGTAATGCTGCGAACAAGAAAAATATAAATTATTTTTTATATTTTGGGCAAAGTACATTTGATGAGTAGCCATTCTTTAAGACAAAAAAAGAAAAAAATCTCAGGAATAATCTGTCATCCATTTCTTGTGAGTGGGGAAGGTGTTATTTAAATACTGATGATAATGTCCCACTAGAAAATGAATTATAGTATGGCAAGGATAGTTTACGTGAGAAAGGATAAACACAGTGAAAACTTTATTTCAAAGACATAAGTTGTTGAGGATGCAAACCTCATGAGTTCATCTGAGACAGTGGTCTTCATCCTGTGGAATGCAGTATTATCCAGATCTGAAATTATGACACAATCCAGAAATCCTGAGTGCCCCCCATGACCACAAGCTGATAATAGTCATTTTGTGTAGCACCAGTATTGCAGTCACACAGTCAAACACCAACCTAGCCCTGCAATCATCTCCCTAACAAGAGATGTAGAAATATTGTTTCCACATGCAGTCTCTGTCTTACAGTAAGAAAGGCAGTATTAAAACCTCAGATATTGGTGGATTTTATTACTTTCTCAGAGTCACACTATTATCTATCATGCACTTTTAAAACTCTATTGAGACAAAATGTTATTTAGAGGGTTATTGGGTAAGAGCTAGAACTCTGAATGTTTTGTCTGAAATCAAATTAATCTTTAAACATCTGTGGATTTTGTTTATTCCTTTGATTTTCCCTTTTTTTCCTTCTTCTTACAGCCAAAATTTTTATCTGCTAGAACCACTCTCAACTATTTATTTTTATAATTTATTACTTATTGTTAATTATAGTTGTGCAATTTCAGTAGCTGTCCCTGTAGGTAAAAACTGAAGATTTATTTGTAATTATCCTGCAGCATGAAAACACCTACCTTGTATCTTATGATCCAAATTGTGTGGCAATCTGCCATTTCATTTTCATAATGTTATAAAGTTTGAAAACTTAAGGAAATTCATAGTTGTATTTTTTTTTGAAGAGTTGGTTTTAGTTTTTTAGGGTTTGTTTTTTTTTTACTATGGAGTCTTTTATCAAGGTAAAAAACAGAGAATTATTTTGTTAAGAGAAACAAACAAGGAACTGATTTGATTTAATGCTTAGAAATTTTTTCCTAAAGGAAGCCTTGCATAACAGTTTGAACAGTGAAATGTTTCTAAAGATACTCCTTTCTGATGAATCATGTGTTTGTGACTTTCCTTGGATATATTTATTCATGGCTTCCTACTGCCTTTTATCACCTCATCAGTACTCATCTCTTGTACAATGTCATTGCATGAGTGTAGCTGCTCCAAAAATGAATGATGCATTTTCTCTAACATTTATTCTAGTTTTGCTTCCACAGGCCCTACTGGATCCTTGATGAGTTATCATAGTCTCTTTTCATATTTTGCTGGGTGACTGGTGGTTTGGCAGTATTTTTCTCTCCCAGGTCCCAGATTTCTAGGACAAACAGAGAACAAAGCTATTCACTTTTCCTACACAAAACAAAGCCACAGACATATCCTAGTTCAAAAGAAATCCATTAAACTATATTTTACTTTTGGGCTAAACTGTCTGCTGAAATTCTTGCAGATTCTGTTCTTGATCCTGTTCCCTCTGGTATTCACAATGTCTCTGTTTCCTACTGCTCAGTCCCAGGACACCTATAATCACTGCCAGCAGCAAGCACTACAGAGAAACCCTTTTTGTCTGTCATCTACTTCAGATCCCAGCTCCAGGGCTTAAATCAAGGAAATATCTTCTGACCTTACCTCATTTTTCTTACTGAATCCCATGCATTCTTTTTACTTCGCTCTATTCCACAAACTTTTTTCATGACCTCAAGAATTTACAGCAGCTCCTAACAGCTACATAATCCCCCCTCCCTGTTTCTCCACACTTTGTGTAAAACATTTCTTGGCAACTTACCTTGGCATGCAGTAAAATCGTGTTTGTTTGGATCTGAATCGTGTGGTACATAACAAATGTCTGACAAAAATGTCTTTTACCAGGATCTAAAATATCAGTACAGTCGTGCTCTTTTGCAGAATGTTTAATCCAGTGACTTTCAGATATCTGAAAGCCAGGAAACAAGGCGTTGATGCATACGTAACTTAAACTTGTGAATATCTAGAAAAAGAATGCTAAAATATGAGAGTGAAATATTGACTGTATTCTTCCTCCCGTGCTGGCAAAAATCCACATGAATTTCAACTGGATTGACTGTGCTAAGTGCAGTGATATTGAATGGTGAAGGGATTAGTTGGAGAAGCTTGGCAGTGTAAAGAGATCTGGGTCTGAGCCTGTACTGGCTTTATTCAAGGAAAGAGATATGTATGTGTGTCTTAATCCAGTATCCATGCAAAAAAAAACCAAACCATCTCTTGACATAGATATTTCGTAGACATATGCTGTGAGAGTAACAAATCCTGCAGAAAAAAATCAACTTAATTTATGGAAATATATAAAAGGATTGTAAAACATTGCCATTTGGGGTTACTTCCTAGTCATAACCCACTGTTAACAGCTGCTGGGGACATCTTCAGCCCACTGTAGTTCATTTAGCCACACCTTTACATTTGAAAAGGTGAAAAATAAAATTGTTAGATATCATTCTGTTCTCAAATCGACCTTGTTGGCTCAGACTACAGGTGAGTCTATGTAACTGTGGTCTTCTAAAGACATTGCTCAGAGGTGGCAGGCTAATAGCTCCATGTCCTACGATTTGGAATTTTCTGATTTTAAAATGTTACATTTCACTGACCCTGATTCTTAGGTAGGGCACAAATACATGGGCAACCTTAACTCAAATTTAATGAAACACTTTCTTTTCTCAGAGAATGTCCGCATTGAATTGAGTGTTCTTTTAAAAGACAAACATGGCACCTATTTAATAATAATTGAAGTTGGTTTGGTAATGTGGTTTGGTAACTGTTGCCATTCTTTCTGTCATTCAGAAAAATCTTTCCATTAGGAAATCTCACCCCAAATTTACAATGGAAATAGATTGTTGTTTTAACTTTATGAAGAAAGAAAGACGGGGCAGACAGCTGTTAAAACCTTTGAGCAGAACTGTAGTAGATTTCAGATTTCTAGTCATTACCCAATTCTCCTATTGATAAATTTCATAATAATTTATGCTCATCTTATTATTGCATCTGCATGCTTAAAACCCTGAAACTTCTATTACTCTTGTCACTCAAATCCACATGCAACCTTTGGCCATTCTGTCATTCCTATCCTGAAAGCTCAGTCTCTTGTACTGTGTTGAGGATGCTTTAAATCTTTTTAATAACAACTGTATTATCAAGTAAACAAGAGATTAGTTTTCAAAACCTTGAACCAAAATTAATCCAACATTCATACTTATGAAATTCAGCCTGGACCAAGACATAGTTTGTAAGTGATGCAACAACTTTCACACCTTTTCTGGAAATTAATCACACTTTTCCCTGTTTAACACAGAAATCTCTATATGAGAAGCCCAAAGCAACATGATGTAATGGTTTTAGATGCATTTTAAAAGCTTGCAAGTTTAGCTTTTTTATTCCTCAGATTTTTTTAAGCAGAATATTCAACTGTGAATTAGAAACTGCCAAGCCATAAACTTTGATGACATTTCCCCTCAGTTTATAAAGCTGGATTACAATGGCAGAGATGCCAACAATATTTGACTGCTGTTAGTCCAAGTTCTACTACCCAGGATCAAGGAACATATTTCAGTTGGAAGCATGACATTCAAAAATCAAAACCATTGGTCATGTCCTTCAATTACTACAATACCCACATTTTGTACAGTCTTGTTTTCTGGTTTGCTCCCTTGCCACAGATTAGGCTGTTGATTGTAAATGTTGATTCATGAATGACTGACTACAATACTTTGAGTTTCTTGAAAGAATTTTTCAATTCAAAAAACCCAACAAAATGCATTTCTCTTGCAGCCTGTAATCCTGCTAATCCTGATGGCCTTGATCATTGCATAACTCAAATCTCTCCCTGTTGAGCCATTCCTCTAGATATCATCTATAAATGTGCCTGTTTTTCTACAGATACTGCATCTAATGAAGTCCCTGTAGTCTCCAGTACTGTCAACAGGAGACCCACACTTCACCTCACAGACAGCCTTGAAATTCTCAGTCGAAACACAGAGAAATTTGTTATTCTGAATCTGGTTACCCAGACTGGAATTTAAATAAGATGATATATCAAAATATGTTACACTGTGATATCTACATAGAAAAGTTTTGTGGTGTCTGTCTGAGCTCTAACATCTTTCTTATACTTTAAAAGGATACTGCAATAATCCAGTCTCGAAACTCAGTGTTGAACTGTATTATTTACTTTTGCATGAGGACAGAAATTAAGAACAAAAAAAAAGAATTAAAAAATTAATTCTATGTCAAAATCTTATATATAATTCTTAATTTCAAATTATATCATAAAAATGCATAGAATGTGAGATGGTATAGAATACTTTGCTACTTGAAAGATGGCCTAGTCTTCACTTATGAGAGATAATAATAACAACAATAACAATTATTTTGATAAAAATTATTTCAACAACAAAATTCCCAATGCATTTTGCTTTCATATGTCCTATGGAACCCAGTGATATTGCCAAGAGATGAGGCTGCTTTCATTGAAATGAGAATTTTAGGGGAGTGTACTATGCACTGGCTGTCACTGCTAACTAGGTAAATTTCATACTGATCCCCTAGGAAACTCATGATTGAAGCAGACACTCTGACACCACTATATTTTCTGTTGCCAGTATAGAAATCCTCATTATCCTCAGAGTTACACTTTCTATTGCTTAGGAATTTCTGTGAGGGAAAAAAAAACCCAACAAGCAACCCACTGAAACAAGCAAACAAACAAAAAACCAGAAATCCAAACCCAAAAAAACAACAAAAAAAACTCACACAAAAGAAAACTTCATATGCTAAAACATGTTTCTCTGGAGTTACTTTTTTCTCTCTGTACTTATGCTCTTAATACAGCATATGGAATTCTGTCAAAGAATACAGCTTCATGAGCAAAATAAATTGACACTATTGCTACCCCTTCCACTCACCAAGAGAGAGGATGCTACAAATGTAGAGGTCTTCCAACTATTCCAGACCATCTCCGTGGAAAACTTATTTAATATTTCCTCTGTAAAATATTTATTCACCTGTGTATACAAGTAATGTTTATCCTGTTAAATGTAATGTTTTCCTATGAAAGAAAAATCCACCAAACCTTTTTAGAGGAATGGATGTATTTCTCTACAAGAGCAAGTAGACATAAAACTCAATTGCTTAGAAATTTTGCAATTCCATGTAATCTCTACAAGAATATGGCATTCACCATCCAGAACTGGAAAACAGGAGAATGCCTTTTATGATGGTAAAAGGTTAAATATTCTAGGAGGCACAGTTTTTCCTCTGTGATTATACCTGTGTGCTGGAAGTGGTTGCTTGTCTTGTTGGTTTAGAGAAATTCTGTTCATCTGCAGTAGCTGTTCTAAAATAACATTGATGTCTAATCACTGCAGCTTGATTTTCTTACTCATTCAAACATATGCTTCCTAGAGTCTCATATGTGGAAGGAACATAAGGATCTCCTTTCCCTTCTGCTTCTATTTCTCTCCTTTGGTCTGCTTCTGAGCTCTACACATAGTGATTCCAGGTTACCTAAAAACATACTGCATTCATTTCTTTGACAGCATTTTCATAGAATGGTGGGATTATGAAAGATTGATGAAATATATCAAGCTGCATTGCTAAGGGGACCTTGTCACTGTAACTTAATATTTAAAATAGTAATCTTTTCACTGTAAAGAAATGTTCTTGTAATCATAAGTTTGTATATTGAGTATTTGTTGATGCAAAAATAATTGCTTGCTCTGTTTGCAGCAGTTATAGTATTTCACAATTCAAATTGGTAGATTTAAACCTGTAGAAAAGTATATATGAATATATGCATGCTTATATATGTATGAATATATGTATAACAGAAAAAAAATCCCTGCAACATAAAAGCTAGGTAATACTTGTAAATCACTTCCTGGTTGAATGTTTCTAGGGAAAAAATGAAAAAGCATGACTTGGAATGGAAATAGATCTTCTTATAATATGAACTATTTATTCATAGAAATGTCATAATAGACATAACAGTAATACCAGCATGCTAAGAGCAAATTATATTTAGGAGCAAGTCTGACCTTATTTGTCACAGACTCATTTTTCACTTTCAGTTTTGCTAATAATAATTTTCAGAAAAACAGAGGAAAAAATTGTTGAATTGATGTTGTAGTTTATCAAAAGCTAGGGAACTGAATATTTTAAAGACAGCTATTATTTCTTATTGAAACTACCTGTGTGTCCAGTTTAGGAAATATGTGACAGAACCAAAGGTTTTTAAAGCAGGCACTGTTCTTTTGTAACAGGTACACACACACACACCCACACCCACATCCACACACCCCAAGACAACAGGCAGAGCTCTGGACTATGTGTGTTTCAGCTGTTTAACTTGCTCTTTAACTCAAGACTAGAGCTGTAAATTTCCTTCTGAAGACAGGCATTGCAAATTATGTTCCTCCCTTGTCTGTCCTTTTCCTTGGAAGGAGAAGAAAACACCAATCAACAACTTTTGTTCCTGGCCATGCTTGTGAAGCTCATGTATTTCAGTATGTTGTAGAGATAGAGCAATCTGTCAAGGACAGAAACTATTAGAACTCAATTAAGGGTAACTCAATTCAAGTGAGGGTAATTGTCTGTTTAACACAGGACCTGGGAGAAAACTGTTTTAGTTCAGTCTGTTTTTTTCAGTGGGAATGTTGGGCAAATTTGCATGATAGGAAGTTGAAGAATGGTGGACATGCATAGGCAATATGGGTATTAAAAAAATGCTTGAAAAATAGGTGGAAATGTCAGATGTTCAGAGAAAACTCCTAAAAAATGTTAAGAAAATAAAGATCCCAGGAAAGGTTTAACTATCCTGAACTTACAAGATGAAGAATCTCAGCATCCCATCCATGTGATGGCCTCTTGACAAAGCACTGAACGTTATGAGGTTGTGGATAATCAGCCTGAAAAGGGATCCTTAGATTAAAGAACATGTCTGATATTTATTGAAAATATGGAGACTTTTCAGAACTCACCTTTGTACATGCCAGGTGATTGTCTTAAACATCAATATCTCTATGCAGTTGCTTCTCTTCATATAAATGACTAAATGTTCTTGCTAGAGAGAAGGAAACTAACTGCTCTGAAACTAAAATTAGCCCCTGTGAAGAATCACAGTAAAGGTGAATTCTCTTCTTCAGTTATTATCTACACCTATGTAGAAAATTAATTGCAACAGGAGATGTAAAGTCAGATCTTTTCTACTTGTACAGTTGTCTCATGTTATGGGTATTAATTTGAGAGAAGAGGCAATAAGATTTAAAAAAATATTAGCAAATAGAGCATGAACAGGTCTCACCTTGGAAAAGAAAAACATTTCCATAAGGAAAAATCTGGACTGTACGTTATTTCAAAATATTTTGATTGATTTGAACTTGGTAATAAACAGAATGATCCTTTCCTGTTCTGAGTGCCCAGAAGTTTAGCTCTCAATCAATGATGGTGCACTAACTTATTGGAAGAGAAAAAAAAATTATTCTCTTTTTTTTTGTTTTCTGTCACTCCAGTGTTGGTGTCATAGGTACTGACACAGTACTAATAATGTCACAAAAAAACCCAAAACAACACCATTCTGTAATAACCTCAAGACAGAGAAGTTCTGGAAAGAACAATGATAAATAAAGCAGACTTCTACTGACAAAACTTACAGCCAAATTTGCTGTGAAAGGCATTTTCTCTCATTAGAAAGTAAAAGTGCAAGACATTTGTTAAGATGAAAGATAATCTTTCCTACTTAATAAAAACCAAGTATAATAGTTGCCATATCAACAAGGACAGCCCAACAGTGAAATTACTACATATTTAATATTTCTAATTATAACACAAGCATAACTTCTCTTTGATAAAATGCAAATCACAGTACATTTTCCACAGTTCATGCTGGATAGAGACAATAATAATGGCCTGGAATAAAATAACTCTCACATTCAGTGCTAAAGAATAAAAGGAATTAATTCATTAGTAGAATTCATTAATTCTACTGAATAGTCTTCTGTATCTAAATCTGCACTTAGTCCTGACACCTTTATTTTCCTCCTTTAATATATGAGTGTGCTTTCACTGAACCACATCAAACTCCTGCATTTTTAAGTTGGACTTGTGCTATTAAACATAGAAGGTTATTCAGGTTTTCCACCTTACTGTCTTGTGCAAAAATGTACAAGAAAAGGCTTATTTATGCACCTAATTTCACATCAGCTTCAATGCTAAGCAAAAAATAGCAAGAAGCAAAATGTAATAAGGGCACATGGAAAAAAAAAAAGTTTTTCTGTCTAAGGGTTGCAAGGTGATATTTCTGACTGGCAAACAGCTGACAGTGAAATACCTCACAGTGTTTTCATTAGGAATATGCAAATTGTTAATACAAAAATGTTCCAGGCCATTACGTGTGCTAAAGTCAACAATGATTTTATTAAATCATCCCAAAAACTGACAGGAAGGTTATGCAGCACTGAAGGACAAATCCTATGTGCTTACAATGGGTGAGCAGTGTCATGAACAAACTATTCTGGAAATGGATTTTTCAGATAACAATAAAACTGTCTAAAAATACTACAGTCTTAACTGATAAGATCATGCAGAAAATTCCTATGAATATATACACCAAATATTTAGGCTACTACTGGCTTAGAAACTTAATTACAACATTACAAAAAATTCCTTACAGTCAGATTTAGCACTCTGCTTTTCTCCAAGGGTAGGAAAAGCAGCCTGGTCAGCAAGGAAACTGAAAAACTATTTCACTAACTCATGACCTGTTTGATATTATTAGCATTTCATGTGCTCCCATTCCATTAAAATCATCATACTCCACCAAAAATCTATTTTCTTCTGTAGTTACTAACTACTCTTGAAACAGTAGAAGCTTTGCAATAGGTGTACATTGCAGAGAGGTAAGCAGTGCATACAGTGTGCAAACTCTCCTCTCTCCTTGCTAGTGCTTGCACTAGAAGCAGTTTGTTCAATCAGCAGCTCCAAATAATTGTTTTGGGGCTTTTTCAGGCTTTTCTTTTACAAAATGCTAACTAGTTGATTTCTCCTCAGTTAAAGTCTTGTATGATAAAATAATGGCCAAGAGTCTGTGACAAGTTAGCTATGTCAGAAGTGAAGTGAAAGCTGATCAATCTTCCATCATAGAGGATTTCTTCAGGACAGAGTTGTAGGCTAAAGGGGTGGCAGAAATACAGGAGGCAGAAATACCAGTAGCACATTTCTGTAGCTGAGATAGACACTCTAAACCATCTTTAGGATTGATGGATGAAACTAGACACCTCAAGGGCAACACATTGGAGCAATTTTGGATCACTATATTAAGCTGAGCTGAAACTTTCCTGTAGCATCTATTTTTCCCTGTTGATTAGATGCCATAGCTAAGGTGGATAGCTAAGACTAAATTTAGTGTCTAATTTTCAAACATTTTCTCAGAAAAAATACATACAATGTTAAAGAGCATCCTGGAATATACTGGATTATTTGTCCTTTTGATAAAAACATGCCAAGCACATGCTCTGGAAATTATATATCTGAAGGGAAAGCATTTAGAATTTGAAACACAAAAAAATCTTAATTTTATTTTCCAGAAAGATCAAGGCTATTTTAGAATTTAGTTGTCTTAATGAAGAAACAAACAAAAGCTTTGCCTTACAGTTTTGAAGCCAAGATGGCCATTCCTTTATTTACAAAGACACCCATTGAAATGCTTTCCTTGAGTATGACCATAAACTATAAAAAACTGTGATGTGTGATAGGCTGTTCAGCTGATTTGCTAGCTAACAAAAGAATTCTACAAAAATACAGCCACATCAGCAAGAAAAATGTCAGTTATTTTACCACAACTACTTGAAAATTAGGCATGAAACATTTATGTCATCATGGCAAAAATCTGCATTCAGGTATTCATTCCCAGTAACTTGGAAATATGGCACTTAATTAAATAAAGTACAGCTACTGCATAACTAGGCTTATTGACACTATTATACATAATACCAATTTCAAGTAGTTTTTTGAAAAATGGGACTTCTGCTCTGAGATGCAGAATGAGACCAGAGTTTTAATTTCTGCTCTAAATCACACAGAGGACAATATTGAATGTGACTCTCTGCCTCACTGAGAAACATCTCTGATGTTGAGCTCTCCCTTTACTTTTCATTCCTCTTGATGAGGGATTCACAGGCTCCCAAACACCTTGAATCTATCTATTGTATTAAATGCATTCTTTCCTTGTTGAAGAGGATTAATGCAAAGCAAATATTGTCACCAGAGCATACAGCAACCCCTTCCAGTCCTTGTCAGTGCATTTTGGCCTTCTTGCTTCATCCACAATCATTGTTTATTCATCCAAACATGTTCCCTCTCTTTTAAGATGCAAGGACAGAGGAAAGTTTTCCCTGTTTCACTGTCAAATAATACTATCTGTAGAAAGTGCCTGATTACAGCACAGGCCTCTCTCTCTTGCTATCTGAAAATATCACATCAGCCCAACAAAAAAAGAGAAAGAGAACTCTGGCAGCAAGTTGTTTAGTTCCAAGATGGATTTCTTTCATATAAGAAAAAAAAAAGGTGGTTTTATATCACATAGGACCAATATTTGTCACTGTTGAATGAGGTAAAGAACTGTAGACAGCTGAGGAAATTAATCTAGTTTCCTCCAAATTTAGTCTCCAGGACAGCAATTCACAAAACTTTAGCAGGCAGAATCTGGACAAAATCCATGCTCTTAATAAATTATTGACTGGGTGGCTAAGGCTGATCATCATCATCTCATCTATGCAGAACAGAGATCTTTTAAAGCAAGACAGTTTAAAACCCTTTTAATACAGTATATGCACACTCTACTTAAGTTTATTGGGCTTTGTGCTTGTAACTAGCCACTGGAAGATGCAGTACAGCACCTTTTCTCCCAGTCATGAAGGAGATAGGGATTTCTCAGCCTCATCAGAATGTGATTGCAGCCCTTTGGGCTTTGTTCTGGAAGAGAAGTCCTTATGGTACAAAGCCCTTATGATAGATCTGTTCTCAGATCTTCATCTTTAGATGGTAATGCAGAGCATAGAAGTGTCATTCAGGCTTTTCCCACTGCCACCTTTGCTAGTAAATAATGTACTTGATTCAGTACCTTTGCAGCTTTATGGCTGTCAATGCACTAAAAATAATAGGTTAGTGCTCCTGCCAGAAGTAAGAGAGAGTTATAGAGGGGGGATCATCAAAGGAATCAAATGTTTTGCAGTTATATCTTATCCCTCCTTCCCAACTTGGGATCTTGATTTCTCAGCAAACATTTCTTACAGATTTGCTTATCCCCTTGAAAAATTAGAAATATTTCTCATAGAGACACTGTAAGGCCATGTCCATGAGATTCTAAAACCAGCAGGCTGATGATTTACTTTTCAATGACAAAAGGCTTGATCAGCTCTTCTTCACTTCAGGCCATTATTCAGTGAAGTACCTCTCACTCTAAGTCTCAAAAATTGTACTGGAATTGAAAGGTAAAAGCACTGCATGGAGAATGACCTGCCAGTTCAGCCCTTCACAGATTCACATTTCTACTGCAGTCAATGTACTTTGTTGAGGATGTAGTCACAGCATTAAATTTGTCCTATTGAAATAAATAGTATAAGTGTGCAATGATGATCACCTACAATGTTTTAAAAAGTGATTCAGCTTTCCCCTAAATAAATACTTCACAAAAGCATCAGCATGGAGTGTTATGAGGAAAATTACAATAAAACAAATTTTTTCAAGAAGCAGAAACTGTGTCCTGCATTTTAAAAACACTATTACAACAGAATTGTAACATAATTACAATTAATTGAAATTAATACAATTAGATTTTTTTTCTTTATGTATCATATTTTTTGTTTCAGAAACCTGTCAACTGAAAAATCTCTTGTTGTATCTGTTGCCCTTAAAAAATTACTACAGTAATTTTCAGCCAAAGACTCACAAATTATACTAATGGTAGGAATTTGAGTAAATTCAAAAGCTACAATATTATCATTTAGAATTGATAATATAAAAATCTATAAAGAATGAAATAAACTTCCATATTTGTGTTTATATTTTGAATATATTTCTCATTTTATTGTACTTTATAGACATACTGTCTCAAAATGTTTCAAAGAATGATGTCCACTTTAATAATTTTTAAGAGAAACAGATTCAGATATCAGGGCTGTCCAAAGATGTATCAGTTCTTTTTAAAATTCAAGAAGCCATTCTGTTTTACTGGCATTTCTCTAGACTAGTTTATTACTTGGAACTGCTATTTAAAACAAATACCTGAAAAATTGTGATACCATAGGAGTGATGTCAATAGTCCTTCCAAAGATGTATTGTGGCCTAGATGAAAGTGTCATTGCAAAGTGTTGTATTTATGAAAGTCCTGTTTAAAGCTCCTCTTTACTGACTTCTGTAGTTGTGGGTTTATAACACATTCCTTTCTTTGCATGTCTGTGATCTGGTTTCCTCACTTATTTTCCATTTCTGCTCTGGTGTCTCTGCAGCATTTCCATTCTAAAAAAATCCACTAAACATGTGTAGTAGAGGGTAAAAGAATAGTTTACTTCAGCTGTGAAGGGGAAAACCAAACCTTTTGTGCTACCTTTGCCCAGTCCTTGTTATTGAAACAGACCTGATGTTATCTGCTTCTATCTCCTTACCTACCCATGTTTGAACATTTTTTGGATTAGGGGAAAATGACCCCAGCAGTAAAACCTTATCTCATTTGTCTCTGTCTACACTGCTGAATAAAGTAGGGCTAGAGAGCAAACTCAAACCCCAAACTCAACCATTCATACTGCTTAATAATTTACATACTCCACGGCATGGTTTTCACATGTATCCTCTAACTCCTCTGGAAAATGCTTGGCATTGCAAGAACCAAGGGCCATTCCCCCACCCAGAGCTCTCTCCACCCTGCAATCCCCTACTGACCTACCACCACCTCCAGCACTATTCCAGCAAGTCCTCCCACAAATCCTGTCTATGACACCTCAGAATCTATAACAGATGCCCTCAGTAACAAGCTCTGAAAACAAAATTCTGGGCTTCAACGTTCTTTCATTATTTCAAACACATTAACTGAAATATAAAGAAAATGAAAAGTCATTAGTATATCTTTGGATCCAAGGATGCTGTCCCAGGCACATGCCCAAGGCTAAGGGTATTATGTGGCTGTGGCCAGTCTGTGCCAGTTTTCCATAGAGCTGAAGTGTTCCCTGGCTATTACAAGTAGGAAGTGTCACCAGTTGTTGCAGGGGTGAAGATGCAGGTCAATGCTACTGCTGATACAGAAAGTCACTAAACTTGTCAAGGTTTAGCTTTTTATATATATATATATACACATACATATTCTTAGTTGGAAGGCCTAGAGGGATACTGAGTTTATATGAAGGGTTTGACCAATCAGTTTTCCTTTTATTTTTTTTTTTTTTAATCTAAAGAGACTTCACTAAGCATTTTGGATTGTGGTACTAAATTCTTTCCTTAGGCTAAACACAAACAATCAAGAAGGGCTCAACTTTTTTAAAGCACATCTGATGCTACTACTCTTTGAATGCAGCTCACTATATAAATATGTTGCAGAAAATTATGTCTTTCCCTTCAACTCCAACAACCTTAAATCCACAGCTTTCAAACCTCAAGCAAACTGCCTCCCAATAAAACTACAGCTAAGCTTGGGGCTGACAGTGGTATCCAAAGCACTCACCCAGAAATATTAGTTTTGGATAGGCTTCATAGAGGGTGAATAATATTGTTGGCATTATTATTTTGTTTTAATCCCACAATAAATGTGTATAAATTATCTAGGATTAAACTTACGTATATTGCCTTCCACCAGGATGCTCCAACCTCTAAGCAGTGCAACAAGTAAATGCACCCCAGTAATCACATTTATTCCAGGCAATGGTTTCTCTTGCCAGCTCATGAGACTGTCCAACAAGCAGTTTCTAGATTGGATCTTTCAGGAAACAGGCTTTAGCTTTCTAAAGCATAATGGAATTCAAATGTAGAGAAGGCAGTGTTTTTCAAGACAAAAAAATTCTGAAATCATGTACATTACTACAAAGCTTTAGACAGAAAAAGAGGGGCCCATTACATACAGACATCTCCAGATTCAGAATAGCAGAGGAGTGTGTGTCTTCTGAGACATTTTGCTCAGTTTCAGGTTTGGAAAGCATAGAAATGAAAATTCAATCTATGTGCATCACAGAAAGTCACTTTTAAAGGTCTTGGCAAAAGACATTGCTCCATAAAAATAATATAAAGGCTACTATCTGAATTGGAATAGCTGTAGGGAGTAGGTAAATAAGTGCTGAAGGAGTTAAGAATTATATTCTAGGTTTGTATAGGAAGTTGAAATGGAAAAAAAATTGCAAGGAGAGAATCTGCCTAGCCTCTGCAAATGCAGCCAAAGATTATCAGTTTTGGAGAGAATAACTACTTGTCTTTTGGCAAAATCCTTATGGTGTGTTTCAAAAATAGTTCTCTGCATCCCAAGATTACTGTTAAATCAATGATTGCCTACTGTTGTGAATGGCCTCAACTAAGAACCAGGGTAAACTCCAGAGATTGATGAAAATGCTTGTGTTAATACACTTATTAATGGACAGCTTTATCTAATTACATAGTGCAGTGAAAGAAAATATTTCACTCATAAATTTACATTATTAATTCCTTGAATGAATAAGTTTTTTCTTGAGTTAAGACGGCTAATAGGTCAATAATTAGAGGGAGCAACTTGAACCTTAAATAAAAAAAGAAGACATATATTCAAATAGCTAATTTAGAAGTTAATTTTAAAGCAATATCAGAATAAGGTAAATATGTGAGTAAGGCGAGCAAACACAAACCTTGCATGTGGCAATTTCAGTAGAGAGAGATATAACCCTTACCAGATAAGAGAAGATCTAAAATGCATCCATTTGGAGTGAAGAGCTTTGGGAATAAAATATTGAGGAACTCTCGGAAGAAAAATTTATTTTAATGTCGGTGTCCAAATCTTAAAAATTATTAAAACAACATAGTCAGAAATAGCAGAAAATTGAACTTGATTGCCAAGAATGTCCTTTGAAATCATCTTTCTGAGACTTTAGAAAGAAACCTCTGATACACACTTCCTCTCCAATAAATGTTAGGTTCTCAGTAAGACAAGGTTCTCTTTGACTTCTCTTTAGGTTCTCTCTGACTTCCCTAGAAACTTCAAAACTGCATAATCAAGAATAACTTTAGTTTAAAAAAATATAATTTACATCATTCATGTCCCTTCTTTCAAAAACAAGTTTATATAGCACTAATAGGTTAAAATGGCCTCATTTCCTCTTACTAATTTGGACTTAATTTAGGCTCTAATCTCATCCACAAACTGAAACTATCAGATTATGAAAACTCATTTATTCTTAATTTTCTGTGTGTAAAGGTGGGACAGAGAGAAAAAAGACTTTTGTATTAAGGAGGTAATAACATGGCAGGAAATAGGATCTGATGTAATTCTGATTGAAGTCCCTTTCTTCAGTCTACAAAATACTGAGATACAAGACAAAGAAAACAAAATCCATCCAGATATAGCCAAGGGAGTCACTAACCCCATAAGCAGAGGAATAGAGGGAGTTATTGCTGCATTTGCAAATCACCCTTTTTCATACAGTCATGTTCTAAATTTTCAAAGCATCAGTATCTTTATTTTTTTCCCTGAATCTGCATTTAAGCTTTTCAATTTTTAAAGTCAAATGTTTTTACTCCATAAGTCCAACACCTGATGCATTTGACAAACTAGAAATAGTTCTTTCCTCCTTTCCTGTAACTGCAGTAATTTAGTAACATGATGCAAAATGAAACATACTTCATTATCAAATACCCTTATTGTGATAAGTGTTCCCAATGGCATTTCTTGTTTCTGCTCCATCTTCATCCTTGAAGGACTGCAGCTGAGGCTGATGTCAGATGAGGGGACATGAGGAGAGATGATGATGATGATAATTTGACAAAGCATAAATTCTTTCACAAAATGCATTTTCAGTGCCTTCAGAATGATGTGAGCTCAAGCCAAATGTGCTCATTACCAGGATTTTCAAAATTTCATTACATACATGCAAATGTATCATTATGCCTGTTCAATCTATTGCTCCTGACATTCATAAAAAATATGGCATTCCAAGAGTCAATTCCCAGCTTTCTGGGACAGATCCTAGGCTAGCATCCTAGCTTCAGAGAGAAAAGCAGAAATGAGACAGCAATTTTAGCTTTAACTCTGTTGCATTTTATTAGTGCTTTTAACTCCAGTGGTTCTTGAAATGTTTTCTGAACCCATATTATCAAGCTATTGCTCTCTCTGACTCAGTGATGTCCCACATAAAATGAAGTATCCCCAACACGTGGATATCCCACCCATAAATTTCCTTCACATGCTCCACATCCCACCTGTTCTTGCCTGAACTCAGGTTTGTTCTCTTTCTGACTGGGAGTAGGAATCTGAAACAGTGTATTTCATGGTTTATTAAATTATTAATTTCTCCTGAGGCTATAGATATTCTGACAATAATGCAGAGAAGAGAGGAGATGAGGCTTCTCTTAATTCTGGTAGAATTGTTCTCTTTTCAAAGCCATTCACAACTTGGCATTTAGGATTAGAGAAGTATAAAATTTAATTCCCATAGCTGAGCTGAAAACTAAACCTAAGGTGCACAGTGGAGATGGATAACATAACACCCAAACAGAAAGGAGCTTTGTCTGCATCTGGTCCATCTTCTTTGCTTTTTTTAACCTGTGCTTCAAGAAAATTGTTTATACAAGGCCACAAGACAGTTTAGTCTCACACTAAGTGGTTTTTTTTCATCATTCTGGGAACTAAAGTAAAAAATAAAACCCCTACCACAAAACACTTGTTTTTCAGAACAAAAAATATTTCTATTGCTTAATTTGGAAGTTAAATTAAAAAATCAATTCTTTGCACAGCCATAACATGTAATCAGTCTCATTGACATAAATGCACTAAAGTACACAAATTAATTGAAAACTGTATTCCTCTGTTATTGCTGAGATCTGTCACAAATAATTTTAGAATCACTTATTGATCTTTCATTATTAAGATTTAGAAAAGCTTTCATTTGCTGATCTGAACACTTCTGAGTTCATTCTCAATAAAAAGAATTACCATACTCCTATTAAAATGAAATACTCAGAAAAACACCAACAAATTACCCCAAATATTACTCCAGTATAGAAAGAGATTTATTCCTCAGAACTTTTGGTATTTGGTTTTTGGTTTTTTTTTTTTTTTTTTTTTTTTTTGGAGGGTGAGCTGTTTGTTTGGGTGACTTCTTTTTAAGCCACACTATCTTCACCCCTTTTTTTTCAGCACAGTGACAGAAATGTATGACAAAAATGCCAAATAAACACACACCCCTAAGATAAAAAGTTAACTGTATAGTCATATATGCATAACAAAATAAGAGTGTTGGTTTATAAACAAGTAATCAGTCTTATTGTGTTCACTCAAGCATGCCTATAATTTTCCAACTTTCTCTCCTTCAAAAATTCTCACTGAGAAATGAATGGAAATTGAATTCATTATATATACATCCAATTTGCTCTCCTTTGAGTGTCAGTGCCTTATTTTATCTGAGAATTCTAAATGATCCACATCAGTACAAAAAGACTGTTGCCAGGGTTTTTTAATGAATATTACTTCTTTTACTGTATTTTTGTGACTCTGGTTAGCTAATTTTTTATGAAGTCTATCTGTTGTATGTGGGAGAAAACCCCACTGAACACCAGAAAAGCAGAAAATTTTAGAATCACTTATTGATCTTTCAGTATTGAGATTTAGAAAAACACTCATTTGCTAATCTGAACACTTCTGAGTTCATTCACAATAACAATAATGGACATTGAATATTGAACACACATGTCTGAACACACTCAGCAAAGAGATGTTGCATACATAAAAACAATAAATATCTTCTCCATGGATATCCCAGCCCAGCAGCCAGCTGAGAGCAGGTCTGTGGCAGCTGCACTGCTGGCCTGGGGTCATTAGCCACAGCTTTGGGCTTGCCAATGAATAAAACACTCCTTCCTGCAAAGCTTTATGGCAGCTCCCACCATCTGTAGGAAGATTCTTTATATTTTTATCCGTTACACAAAATACAAGTACAGCAAAACTGTGCTATTTTTTAGCTTCTATTGGAAATTGTATCCACACTACAGGACCCTCTCAAAGCACACTTTTCAAATGGAGCACATAGAAACTCTGGAATACTTTAGCAACCTCCAGTTAAGTGAGCTGACCAACAAAATTTTGTCTTTATGTTTAGCTGCATACATTGGTGGGCAGGTGGGACCAGGCTGGAATTTCTCTCATTGCATCTAAAATAAAACCAGGGAAGATATTACAATCCTCATCTTTTCCATTTTTGTCACTGTTAAATGAGGAAAACTGTAGGAAAAAGTCTATTACCCTGGAAATTCATAAGTTAGCATGCATAACATGGCTTTTTGGTTTTATTTTCTTCAGTTTAACTAATATTGTGCAGAAGTATTATCTAAAACTTGAAGTATGTGATAAGTTATTGTACTATAGAGAGGATATAATGAACTATTGAGCAGCCAAAATTAGCTAAAAGCAGTATGATAAATCTGTTTCAAGTCCACTTTTTTACACAAAAAAGGATGGCAATATGAAAATGAATGAAAAGTCAGAAAAAAAAATTTCATTTACCTTTTGATTTTTAAACTGACGCTGTTTATGCTTGTACTAACACAGTGGCTTCTCTTTATAGTCAATAGAGACAAATGGGTAGTTCCAGAACACAGTTCCATTGACCCATTTTAGGGTCAAAATTAGCTGTGTCCTTCAAATACCTGCTACTAATCACTGAGAATTAGCCAAGATGCTTGGCTCCAATGAAGCTAGTACTTTGCAAGTTTCATTCGGTTTTATGGATCCCACGTAGAGTAAGTGAAATTCAAAATGCCACTGGCAAAGGCTCCTCCCCGTGAAGGGACTCTTTAATGTGGAATGTTTGTGACCTTCCTGACCTTTCCTATGACCTTGCTGCACACACAGAACACTGTAAGCCCTGTAGAAAGGGCTGCTGTATTTCACTGTGTCTGCCACCATAACTCCTTACTGTTTGAAAGATAAAGGATAGGAACAGTAGCTTATAATCAGAGATGACAGCTCCTCTTAGCCACTCCTTTGCCCTCAGCTAAGAGCAGGAGTATTTTCCATCAGATTTGTCAAATTGTACTTTTCCATGAAAGTAGCTAAATGATATTATAAACTGTTACAGGGAAAAAACCGAACCATAACAGGAAACCTAACTCTGTGATGTTCAGCTACCCCAGATTTCTGAATAGGTGGGCTCTTGAGAATAAAAATCCTGACAAAGCTGTATTCAAATGCTTTGGCCATTCTAACTGCAGCAGTGGTAAAATGTTCCTGCATTCCATCTTATGGCCATGATGATTTTATATAAAACCTATACCCATAATTCCAGTGATTTGTAAGGGACAGAAATATCTGTAGATCTAGATGGTTAATGTGCAGGCTAATGGGAGCTACAGGGTAATAGTTTGCCCTTAATTCACTGACTTCTTTCAAAGATCCAGCTCTCTGTGCAGCCTATTAATCTACTAATGAGTCAAACCATTTCTAAAGTATGCAGGCATCAATTCCAGCATTGCAAGAATTTCTTTGCATCTTACTGGTTTTCTTCAATGTCAAAGCACTATCCACAGCATCAAGCTAGTCCTTTTTAAGAAGTGCTTTCAGAAAGGATGTCCTTAACAGGAAAGATTTTTTATGTAACAGGAAAAAAAATTATACACAGTATACAGCACAAATGAACTAAAATTTAATGAAAAAAAATCTATTGACATTTTAAAAAACCCCAAACATTTGTTTCATATCCAATACCACACCACATTTCTACAGGATATTTTCACACTGGAAAATTGGAAAGGTTTAGGAGTGGTTCTGACATCATTTGTTTCCATAGCTAATCCTGAGTACTACCCACACAGAGTAACAGGCAGGGTTGCAGACAGCTATGGGTTCTCTGCATAGATATTTTTGAACTGCATTTCTTTTCCTCCTTTTTGAGCTATTTAATTGCCTGTTTTTTAATTGACGTATCTTTGTGTCAGGGTCTGCAACGATCCTGTAAAACAATAATATCCTTTATAAATAGAATGGGAAAAATAATTTTTTCAGCCAGCAGAGATAAAACAGCTTACATATTACATCTGAAAAATGTACTTTTCAGGGAGAAATGGGACTTTCATAAATAGATTTTGTTTCTTGAAAGAACAATTAAAGTACACAAGACAGAAAAGTATCCTATCCCACATGAAGAGTGGGTTAGTTAGGATACTAAAAACAGTATAGCTGGGATAACAGATTCTAATTCCCATCCAAAGAAGGAAAACTGGGATTACCTTTGCATAAACTGTAATGTGCCTGTGAAGTCACAGCCTCAATTTAATGGCCTCACATTTAAAAAACATAATTGCTGAGTATATTATGTATTTGACGGCAAATATTTTTTATGATGTGCCCAGAAAAAAAAAAATTAGAACTAAATACATTTTAAAAGCTAATATTTTAAAAATACTTTGGCTATGATAATTTATATTTGAAGAGCTGCAGAAGGAACTTCAAGGACTTTGTTTGCAGCTAGATGTTCTAGTTCTTTTCTGGGTCTGTAAGGCTCTTATATAGCTTGTTCATTCTATATTAGGTCAGCTAATATCTGAGATTTAAGTCCTCCTCCTTTTGGCCTTATCTTCATCTATTCAGGCATGCTGGCTGGCTGCCACTGCTCTGCAGCTGTCTAGGCTCTGTCTCTGTTGCTGGGGCAGTAGCCACACTGTGCAACCTTACTTTGACCATAACTTGGACTGTGTCCTTTGCTATTGCTTTCTGATCTTATTTTATGGTTGGATTCCAACCTATTCTATAGTATATTAGCTGGAGATTTTCAGATTAACCCAATGCTCTAAAAACCCCTGTGGTGTCAGTGCCATGAGAAGTAAAAATCTCCAGGACAAGGGATGAATGACTTTCCACAGTAGAGAGAACCACTACAAAGGAAATGAAAAACTGTTTAAAGCAATGTATTTTATTAATGTGGAACTGCAAAGTAAGAGATATTGACATAAAATTCAGAACAACCCACTGCATCAATAAATGCAGTGTGCCAATAGCTTCAAGTACTGTTGTATGACGTGCATGAATCAAAGCAAATGATAAGTGAAGATCCAACAATTTTACAGAATCCTGATTTGTCTTTGGGAGAAACTCAAGAAAGATTTTTTCACTACTTTTGTCAGGAATTTAGTGATTAAAATATATTTTAAATTTATTTTTTCAATTTCAGGGAATTTTGTTCCATAGAGAACTGCAAGGCAGAAACTGACAGCACATTTCACATGATGCCATAATTTTTTTCTGTGCTCAGATGGAGCTTAGAGAACAACTCAGTTCCCTCTGAAACACATGCAAAGCAGTTCATCAGCAGACAAGGCATTGAGAAGGGTCTAAAGATTGCATTGACTGTTGTCTAGAACAAGAGTTTACACACATAGTTTACACCTGAGCCCTTCCATATAGATAGATGTCTAAGATGTCTTGATCACCCCCAAGTCTCACCCTAGACCACAATAAATTGTTGCAGAATTCAAGCTATTTGACAAGAAGTAGATATTTGACTACCAATTCAGACTTGTGCATCCAAAGACATCACTGACAATGAGACAATGACTGACAATAAAATTTAAATGGGAAAAAAGAAACTATTCATACTGATTTTGTGGAATGAACAAAACAAACACTGTGATCCTGGGGCATCAGCAGAAGTTCCATCAGGCCTTGTTGTTGAAGAACAAGAAAGACAGCAGAAAGTAAGAGGAAATATGTGAACACCTGCAAACACATTGCCATGCTACATATTTGTTGGGTCTGGATTAGCAATCTGAGACCTTCCCCAAATAGAAAGTTGACTTCTACTTCCTCATACTACACTTTAGAACCACACACATAAATATTGTGTGTTTTCTCCTTCAAAAGTCTTCTGGTGTTGATTTGTGTGTTAGGAGAAGAACTTGTTTGGTATGTGTCCCCCAAAATTAGACATACATTTTTGACCTATTTAGTAAAGAAAGTAAATACATTATACACTGATGATTTTTACACTTTTGGAGCATGCCAAGCACTAGTATTCCAACCATACTTTTATTTCTAAGGCTTTATGAACTTTGCAAAAATATGATTATGCCAGAAGTGAGTTGCAAAGCAAACTAGGATTTTAACAAGAATACATAATAACATGAAGTGAAAGCTCCTCATGTATGATTTTGATCATTTACTCCAGTGCTTTCATCACAATGAATAACAAGTGAAGTACTGAAGACAGTTTCAATGTACTCATGGTATTCAAGAAGTTCATCATGTTCTGTGAAACTGTTCAGGAGTTGGACTGCCTTGTTACCTCGAGTGCAGATTATGATCCCATCAGTGTACCTAAGGCCTGGCTTTGATGCTTAACATTTTTGCAAACTCATCTGCTCCCAAGAGCCTTATTCAGAATATTATAGCTACAGAATGGTTCACACGTAGTTCCTAAGGCAGCCCAGCTCTCAAAAAAGGAGGGATTTAAGTGCCTCCATGATGAAATTCAGAGCCCATAAGGGCTTTTCCTTTCTCCTGATGGTAAAGCAAATAGCTTTGGGAACACTCAGGCATGATGTCTGAACATTTAATCTAAGACATGTGCCTATATAGGGCAGACACCTTCATCCCCTGAGACTGAGAGCACTGAGTTAATATTTGAGCACAACCAGATAATGAAGGATGTCCCCCTTCAAGCACAATTAGCAAACTTGACCATAACAAGTTTCTAAGACTTTCCTCTGTTCAGACCTCCTACATTTCAGGGAGTTGTATAGTGTGAACCTGAGCTGAACTATTTATTTTTCACTTTTCCTGTTGAATCTGGATCACAGCACAGAAGAAGACTGAAATACTCAAAGGATTGTAAGAGAGGGAAAAAAAAAAGTTAAATACATCTGTTTCTAACCTAATTATAAGGCTGCTTGCCTCTGAGTGATGTTTTCTTACTTCTGGCTCTGCTTATTATTCTAAGTATTATTTGCACTGTTTACACTGCAATGTTGTCAACATCTTTTTAGTTTATAATTATTGATATACTAGATTCTTATATAATAAATATTTAGGCAGATTCTGGAATTTTATCTAAAAAGCAATTTTTTTGCTATTACATTTCATCTTCATTTAGAAGAAAATAAAAATACATAAGTCAAAAAGAAAATTCTCCTGCTACCTAAGAAGTTTTGTAATCTAATGAAGTTAGACATATTTTACAACATAATGGTAATTTACAATTGTACAGTTTCATCTAAACTGAGACACTGATATAAAATATGGCTCTAGACTGACCAAAGTCTATTACTAGAATTATAATGGAAAGATGAATCAGGCCTCAAAACAGCAAATGATAACTTAAAACTTTTCATGCATTTGTAAGCTTTAAAAATTTGCCTTTTATTTTTCTTTGTTTTAGCAGTCACAGAATGAGATATGACAGAGAAACATCCTCAAAAGTCAATACACAGAAGCAGGATTTACATATGTGCACAAGTAATTCATGCCCAGTATCACAGTAAATCAAATATTAGAACAATACATTAAAAAAAACCACAAACCAGCAGTCACTTTTTAAGACTTTGAGACTCTTTAAATGAATCCCATTATTTCTGCAACCAGCAACATGGACACATGCAAATTTTTTGTTAATGGATTTTGTGAATTTAATATGTTGCTTTCCTAGCTACTGTACTGTAGCAACTAATACTATAACTGCTACTGTAATTGTAGCAACTAATACTTTAAATAAATTTCGATGCATGTGTTTTGCTCTATGTTTTTTCAGTATAAATGGACAGAATTTTTTAGACAGACTTCTTGGAGACAGATTTTTAAAAGCATCTTTCAAAGTAAATTGAGCAGAAAAAGTATTTTTGTTTGCTTTTGTTGGTTGGTTTTTTTTGGTGGTTTTTTTTGGTGGTTTTTTTTTGTTTGTTTTTTGTTTGTCTTATTCAGCTTCACAAGAATTAATATTTTCTGTGATCCACCTGAGTGGTTTAACAAAATAGACAGTTGTCAGTGGATCAGTTCAAGAACTTTTCTGGTGAAAAGATGCCACTTTCTTTTGAAAAAGGCCAAAATCTTATTTCCTGTGCTCACTGTTACAAAAATATCTCATACTCTCTCCCTATAACCAATACAGTTCTACAAGAGATCAGAACCTAGCAAGAGGAGCTACCAAATGGTATTAGTCTCCTTCTATGTTCACACAAGATTTCACACTTTCTGTAGTCAGAAATTTGAGAATCATGAGTGATTGGAAAGATGTTTTTTAGGACCCTTTTAAAATGCAGCTACCAAGATCAAAATCTTCTTTTTTTACTCATAGACATTGGCCTTTTCCTTCCTCTCTCTGTGCTCATGGTAAAGAAAACAGAAATCGTTCCATTATCTTAATACAAATATAAATTACACAAAAAAAGAAATCACTTGCCCCTCAGACAATCATGGCCAGTGTGGTAGGTATACTATTGGTTTCCTGGCAGTAGAAACAAAGTAGCATGGAGGATGAAAAGGGTTTGTAACCAGTTTTCTATTTTGGCTACTGTAATTTAACAAAGGGCCATATTGCTCCTGGGATTTTGGTCGCCTGTCTTTAAGTAGTAAAATCCTTCTTTATTCTGTTGTATAACTGAAAATGCCAAACTGCCTTAACAACAACTTAAACATTACTTCAGAATATTCAAAATATTACTTCATAATATTCATATTATATATGAATATTACAGGCATGAACTGCCACTGTGTTTTCAGTGACATTAGACAAAACACTGATCTGGGAGTTGAGTTCAGCAGCGACCTACCTGAGTTGTTACCTCCCTTCTAGAAGAGAGGCTTAATATCTCTTCCAGCTTTCCAGATTGCTTTTCAATTATCTATTTATCTGGTACAGTTCTGACTGCTTCAGCTGATAGCTGCCATCTGCCTCAAATCCTCTGTGATGCCTGACAGAGATATTTCAAAGTTGAGCCTGTTCCTGTAGTTACAATGTGCTGTGTTCTGTGTCACCGTGAGCTGCAAAAGAAAACAATTTGATTTGGCCTAGAACGGACACGGTTGATGGTTACAGAGAAAACTAACCTCAAGGGAAAGACATGCTTTGGCTATATATCATCATAGAATTCTACATTCTGATTGTATTTCTATTTAAAACTTGAAGTACATACATATCTCTCTCACTAACAGGACTAGGATTAACTTTCATGTGACAGAGCTGTGTGCATGAATGAAGGTGCAGTGAGACACAGGCTGACAATTATCAGCTCTTGGTGTAAAGCTTACAGAAGGTGGCCCAGATGATTTGCCAGTATAATATCCTGTGTATCACTTGGAGATGAGAAGAATACACACACACAACACCAGCCTGCTTATGGACATGAGAGAAGTTCATTGTGTATTTATGGAACCGAAATCAGTGAAGAAAAAATAGAACATAATCAGAATGTAATCTGTAGGCCAGAATGGCACATGATCATAAACGTGCACCCTTTAAATGCAGACTCTGTGACAAGAAGACACAACCTGTAATGTAGCAGAGAAGTTCTGAGCAAAATTCTGGATTCGGCTAAAACTGCATGACAAGTGATATGTGGGGAAAAGGGACTATTCCAGCAGGAGACTTACCCAAACAGTTAGTGGAGAGACTTACAGAAAGTACCATCAGGTATTCAATGTTTGTAACATTTTCTTTATCTCTAGTGAAAAAATAATACTTACAAAACTTTTTTGTTAATATCACTAAAGAACTCAAGCTATTATAACCGAAACAGAATAGTGTTTAACATGCAACCTCACAAAAATCTATCAACTGGACATAAAATTAACAACCAGAGAGGTGGCTCTTTTCATACACATATGATAGATAAGTTGATTTAATTTCTTTTTAACAAATAGCTTACTGAAAAATACAGAATACCACACTCCCATACACAGACCCACACACATGCACACAGAGCTCTGAAACTTTAGTAGTTTCTTAAAATTCACTCAGAAATTATTAATTGTTATCACTCAAATATTTTTAATTTGAATAATGGGCTTTCTACAGCAAAGGTACACTAAGACTGGAAAGATGCAGAATGACAACAGGGATTTTTTCAATCTGCAACTGAGAACCAAATTATTTCAGGCCCTTCATTCTACAAACACTCACAGAGGAGTGCATTCACTCAA